>NC_086448.1:407891922-408201922 GCF_028390025.1 Pseudophryne corroboree
AAGCTCCCAAACGGGCGGGAGAGTGCGGACGACTCTGCAGCACCGAATGAGCAAACTCAAGGTCCTCCTCAGCCAGGGTATCAAACTTGTAGAACTTAGCAAATGTGTTTGAACCCGACCAAGTAGCAGCTCGGCAAAGCTGTAAAGCCGAGACCCCTCGGGCAGCCGCCCAAGAAGAGCCCACCTTCCTTGTGGAATGGGCTTTTACTGTTTTTGGATGCGGCAATCCAGCCGCAGAGTGAGCCAACTGAATCGTGCTACAGATCCAGCAAGCAATAGTCTGCTTCGAAGCAGGAGCGCCAACCTTGTTGGCTGCATACAGAATAAACAGCGAGTCAGACTTTCTGACTCCCGCCGTTCTGGAAACATAAATTTTCAAAGCCCGGACTACGTCCAGCAACTTGGAATCCTCCAAGTCCCTAGTAGCCGCAGGCACCACAATAGGTTGGCTCAAATGAAACGATGATACCACCTTAGGGAGAAATTGGGGACGAGTACTCAATTCTGCCCTGTCCATATGGAAGATCAGATAGGGGCTTTTACATGACAAAGCCGACAATTCTGACACACGCCTAGCCGAAGCTAAGGCCAATAGCATGACCACTTTACACGTGAGATATTTTAGCTCCACGGTCTCAAGTGGCTCAAACCAGTGGGATTTCAGGAAATCCAACACAACGTTAAGATCCCAAGGTGCCACAAAAGGAGGCTGAATATGCAGCACTCCCTTCACAAACGTCTGAACCTCAGGCAGTGAAACCAGTTCTTTTTGAAAGAAAATGGATAGGGCCGAGATCTGAACCTTTATGGACCCTTATTTGAGGCCCATAGTCACACCTGACTGTAGGAAATGCAGAAAACGACCCAACTGGAAGTCCTCTGTAGGGGCCTTCCTGGCCTCACACCAAGCAACATATTTCCGCCATATGCAGTGATAATGCTTTGCTGTCACATCCTTCCTAGCTCTTATCAGCGTAGGAATTACTTCATCCGGTATACCCTTTTCCGCTATGATCCGGCGTTCAACCGCCATGCCGTCAAACGCAGCCGCGGTAAGTCTTGGAAGACAAGGCCCCTGCTGCAACAGGTCCTGTCTGAGAGGCAGAGAGAGGCCATGGGTCCTCTGTGACCATCTCTTGAAGTTCTGGGTACCAAGTCCTTCTTGGCCAACCCGGAACAATGAGTATCGTTCTCACTCCTCTTTTTCTTACTATTCTCAGTACCTTGTGTATGAGGGGAAGAGGAGGAAACACATATACCGACTGGAACACCCACGGAGTTACCAGTGCGTCCACAGCTATTGCCTGAGGGTCCCTTGACCTGGCGCAATATTTTTTTAGCTTTTTGTTTAGGCGGGACGCCATCATGTCCACCTGTGGCCGTTCCCACCGATTTGCAATCTGCTCGAAGACTTCTTGATGAAGTCCCCACTCTCCCGGGTGGAGGTCGTGCCTGCTGAGGAAGTCTGCTTCCCAGTTGTCCACTCCCGGAATGAACACTGCTGACAGTGCTTGTACGTGATTCTCCGCCCAACGAAGAATCCTTGTGGCTTCCGCCATCGCCACCCTGCTTCTTGTGCCACCCTGTCGGTTTACATGGGCGACTGCCGTGATGTTGTCTGACTGAATCAGCACTGGTTGGTCTCGAAGCAGGGGCTCTGCTTGACTCAGGGCGTTGTATATGGCCCTTAATTCCAGTATGTTTATGTGCAGACGAGTCTCCTGACTTGACCACAGCCCCTGGAAGTTTCTTCCCTGAGTGACTGCCCCCATCCGTGGAGGCTTGCATCCGTGGTCACCAGGACCCAGTCCTGTATGCCGAACCTGCGGCCCTCGAGAAGATGAGCACTCTGCAGCCACCACAGAAGAGACACCCTGGCCCTCGGGGACAGGGCGATCAGCCGATGCATCTGAAGATGCGATCCGGACCACTTGTCCAACAGATCCCACTGAAAGATCCTGGCATGGAACCTGCCGAAAGGAATGGCTTCGTATGACGCTACCATCTTTCCCAGGACTCGCGTGCAGTGATGCACCGACACCTGCTTTGGTTTCAGGAGATCCCTGACCATGGTCACTAACTCCTGAGCCTTCTCCTCCGGGAGAAATACCTTCTTCTGTTCTGTGTCCAGAATCATGCCCAGGAAGGGCAGACGCGTCGTAGGAATCAGCTGCGACTTTGGAATATTCAGAATCCAGCCGTGCCGTAGCAACACTTCCTGAGAGTGCGCTACGCTGACCAACAACTGCTCTCTGGACCTCGCCTTTATGGAGGAGATCGTCCAAGTACGGGATAACTAACTCCATGCTTCCGGAGAAGTACCATCATCTCCGCCATTACCTTGGTAGAGACTCTCGGTGCCGTGGATAGATCAAACGGCAACGGCTGGAATTTGTAATGACAGTCCTGTACCACAAACCTGAGGTACTCCTGGTGAGGCGGATAAATGGGGACATGCAAGTACGCATCCTTGATGTCCAGAGATACCATAAAATCCCCCTCTTCCAGGCTGGCAATGACCGCTCTGAGCGATTCCATTTTGAACTTGAACTTTTTCATGTAAATGTTAAAGGATTTTAAATTTAGAATGGGTCTTACCGAACCGTCCGGTTTCGGTACCACAAACAGTGTGGAATAGTAACCCCCTTCCCTGCTGAAGGGGGGGTACCATTATTATCACTTGCTGGAGGTACAGCTTGTGAATAGCCGTCAGTACTATCTCCCTCCCCGTGGGAGAAGCTGGCAAGGCGGATTTTAGGTAACGGTGAGGGGGCATCACCTCGAATTCCAGCTTGTATCCCTGAGACACAATTTGTATAGCCCAAGGATCCACCTGTGAGAGAACCCACTGGTGGCTGAAATGTCGGAGACGCGCCCCCCACCGCTCCTGGTTCCGCCTGTGGAGCCCCAGCGTCATGCGGTGGACTTAGTGGAAGCGGGGGAAGACTTTTGTTCCTGGGAACTAGCTGCGTGGTGCAGCTTTTTTCCTCTACCCCTGCCTCTGGCAAGAAAGGACGCACCTCTGACCTTCTTGCTCCTCTGAGAACGAAAGAACTGCATTTGGCAATACGGTGCTTTCTTGGGTTGTGGAGGGACATAAGGCAAGAAATTTGACTTCCCAGCCGTAGCTGTGGAAATGAGGTCCGAGAGACCGTCCCCAAACAATTCCTCACCCTTATAAGGTAAAACCTCCATGTGTTTTTTAGAGTCGGTATCCCCTGTCCATTGCCGAGTCCACAGGACCCTTCTGGCAGAAATGGACATAGCGTTAACTCTAGAGCCCAGCAGGCAAATGTCCCTCTGGGCATCCCGCATATATAGGACCGCGTCCTTGATATGTGCCAGGGTCAGTAGAACAGTTTCCCTGTCCAGGGTATCTAACTCCTCAGACAGAGAATCCGTCCATGCAGCTACTGCACTACACATCCAGGCCAAAGCAATTGCTGGCCTCAGCAGTGTGCCAGAATGTGTATAAACTGACTTCAGGATAGCTTCCTGCTTTCTATCAGCAGGATCCTTTAGGACGGCCGTATCCGGAGACGGCAGGGCCACCTTTTTATACAAGCGTGTCAATGCCTTGTCTACCCTAGGGGAGGATTCCCAGCGTAACCTGTCCGTTGGCGGGAAAGGATACGCCATGAGTAATCTCTTGGAAACTATCACCTTCCTGTCAGGGGAATCCCATGCTTTTTCACATAATTCATTTAATTCATGGGAAGGCGGAAAAGTCACTTCATGCTTTTTCTCCCCATACATCTAAATCCTCTTGTCAGGGACAGGATTTTCCTCAGAAATGTGTAATACATCCTTCATAGCTACAATCATGTAGCGGATGGCTTTAGTCATTTTAGGCTGCAACTTTGCATCATCGTCATCGACACTGGCGTCAGACTCCGTGTCGACATCTGTGTCAACTATCTGGGATAGTGTGCGCTTTTGGGACCCCGAGGGCCTCTGCGCTGCAGGAGCAGGCATGGGTTGAGACCCTGCCTGTCCTACGGTTACAGTTTTATCCAACCTGCTATGCAAGGAGTTAACATCATCATTTAACACCTTCCACATATCCATCCAATCAGGTGTCGGCACCGTCACCACACTCAGCTGCACTTGTTCTGCCTCCACGTATCCTTCCTCATCAAACACGTCGACACAGGCGTACCGACACAGCACACACACAGGGAATGCTCTGACTGAGGACAGGACCCCACAAAAGGCTTTTGGGGAGACAGAGAGAGAGTATGCCAGCACACACCCCAGCGCTATATAACCCAGGGATTACACAGTACCTTAGTGTTTACCCTGTAGCTGCTGTTAATATATGTATATATACTGCGCCTAAATTTATGTGCCCCCCCCTCTCTTTTTTACCCTCTAATGCACCTGAATACTGCAGGGGAGAGCCTGGGGAGCGTCCTTCCAGCGGAGCTGTGAAGAGAAAATGGCGCTGGTGTGCTGAGGAAGAAGGCCCCGCCCCCTCAGCGGCGGGCTTCTGTCCCGCTTAAATGTATAAAAAATGGCGGGGGCTCTGGCATATATACAGTCCCAGACTGTATATATGCCTCTTTTTGCCAAAAAAGGTATTTAATTGCTGCCCAGGGCGCCCCACCCCCCCTGCGCCCTACAGTGACCGGAGTGTGCGGTGTGCTGTGGGAGCAATGGTGCACAGCTGCAGTGCTGTGCGCTACCTTAAGTGAAGACAGGAGTCTTCAGCCGCCGATTTCGATGTCTTCATGCTTCTGCTGCTTCTGTTCTTCTGGCTCTGCGAGGGGGACGGCGGCGCGGCTCCGGGAACGGACGATCAAGGTTAGGTACCTGTGTTCGATCCCTCTGGAGCTAATGGTGTCCAGTAGCCTAAGAAGCGCTACCTAGCTGCCGTGAGTAGGTTTGCTTCTCTCCCCTCAGTCCCTCGTAGCAGAGAGTCTGTTGCCAGCAGAAGCTCTCTGAAAACAAAAAACCTAACAAAATACTTTCTTCTCTAGCAAGCTCAGGAGAGCCCACTAGGAGCACCCAGCTCGGCCGGGCACAGATTCTAACTGAGGTCTGGAGGGGCATAGAGGGAGGAGCCAGTGCACACCAGATAGTACTAAATCTTTCTTTAGAGTGCCCAGTCTCCTGCGGAGCCCGCTATTCCCCATGGTCCTTACGGAGTCCCCAGCATCCACTAGGACGTTAGAGAAAAAGAAAATAGGATTTTGGTACTTACCAGGTAAATCCTTTTCTTTGAATCCATAGGGGGCACTGGAGTACTCTTGGGATATAGACGGCTTCCGTAGGAAACAGGGCACTGAATATTTAAATTTAGAACACTCCACCCCTCCATATCCCCGAGTACCTGTTTTTTACTGAGCCGAACAGGAACTATAGAGAGGTTGACAATGGAGTATTACATATAACATAACGGACAACAACGAAGTTGACACATAAAGTTACTGACAACTAAACAGTTGACACCATAACCAGCACGTTATCATTTGAACCAGTCGGTGAGAGTGTGTTACCATAAGATTCTCTGAACTTACCGCAAACCAGGTAAAACTGCTCTGGGTGGGCGTCCAGTGCCCCCTATGGATTCAAAGAAAAGGATTTACCTGGTAAGTACCAAAATCCTATTTTCTTTTTCATCCACTAGGGGTCACTGGAGTACTCTTGGGACGTACCAAAGCTTCCCCCGTGGGCGGGAGAGCTGTTTGGCACCTGTAACACTAGGCGGCCAAAGCTAGATGCTGATGCCGCAAAAGTATCAAACTTGTAAAAGCGCACAAACGTGTGCACTGAAGACCATGTAGCCGCACGGCAAAGCTGCGTCGTAGAAGCTCCACGACCAGCTGCCCATGAAGTTCAAACAGAACGTGTGGAATGAGCTGTTACCGATGTAGGCGGCTGTAACCTAGCCTGAAGGTAAGCCTGACGTATGGTCAGTTTTATCCATCTGGATAAGGTCTGTTTAGAAGCTGGCCAACCCATCTTGGCAGCATCATAGAGAACAAACAACGTATCCGTCTTACGAACTGTAGACGTTCGGGATACATAAACGCGTAATGCGCGTACCACATCCAGAGTTCCAGAATGTGCTGTCAACACAGGAACAACTATTGGTTGATTGATGTGAAAAGATGACACTACCTTTGGTAAGAAAGCGGGATTCGTCCGAAGTTCCGCTCTGTCATCATGAAACACCAAATACGGTGGCTTGCATGACAAGGCACCCAAATCTGAAACACGCCTTGCCGAAGCCAAGGCTAGAAGAAAAATTGTTTTCCAAGTAAGAAACTTTATATCCACTTGCTGTAAGGGCTCAAAAAATGAAGACTGTAAGAAATCTAAAACCAGATTCGAGTCCCATGGCGCTGTAGGTGGAATGAATGGAGGCTGTACTCTGAGGACACCTTGCAGAAAAGTGTGTACCGACGGCAATAGAGCCAATCGTCTTTGAAAATAAATTTACAAACGCAGATACCTGCACCTTTAGTGTAGATAAACGCAGTCCTCCATCTAACCCAGTCTGTAGAAATAACAAAAGACGGGATAACTTGAAAGATGATGTCGGAAACTTCCGAGCTTCACACCAACCTATATAGGCACGCCAAATTCTGTAATAATGAGCTGCCGTAACCGGCTTCCTAGCTCGTAACATGGTTGGTATAACTGATTCTGGAATGCCCTCTCTTCTTAAGAGGGCGGTCTCAACATCCACCCCGTCAAACGCAGCCGCGCTAAATCGGGGTAAAGGAACGGACCCTGTTGTAACAAGTCCGGACGTAGAGGGAGTGGCCAAGAATAGTCTGCGGAGATCCGAGAACCAAGCTCTCCGAGGCCAATGAGGCGCCACTAGTATGACTGTGACGGACTCTCTTTTGATCCGTTTTAGCACCAGAGGGAGCAGCGGAAACGGTGGAAACAGATACACGAGGCTGTACGGCCACGCGACGGTGAGAGCATCCACCGCCACTGCCTCTTGATCTCTCGTTCTGGACACATACTGGAGCGTTTGTTGATTGTGTCGAGACTCCATCAGGTCCACCTGAGGGTAACCCCACCGCTGAACCAACATGTGAAACACTTTTGGATTTAATGCCCATTCTCCTGGATGAAAATCCCGACGGCTGAGATAATCCGCCTCCCAGTTGTCCACTCCCGGAATGAACACTGCCGACAATATCACCTGGTGGTATTCCGTCCAATTGAGGATTCGAGCTACTTCCCGCATTGCCATGCGGCTTCTCGTTCCTCCTTGTTTGTTGATGTTTGCGACTGCCGTCGCATTGTCTGACTGCACCTGGACAGTGTGAGACCGAAGCATGTGCACTGCTTGTCGTAGCGCATTGTAAATTGCCCGGAGTTCCAGGACATTTATAGACAGCAATCTTTCGTGATCCGCCCAGAGACCCTGGAGCTGACAATTTTAAACTACAGCTCCCCAACCTCCGAGACTGGCGTCCGTCGTTAGAATTATCCAATTCCAGCCGCCGAACAGTCTCCCTGCGGTTAAATTGTGTTCCTTGAGCCACCAGAGCAGAGACACCCTTGCCCTTGGCGACAACCTCACCCTGTGGTGAATCTGCAGATGCGAGCCCGACCACTGTGCGAGCACATCCAGTTGAAATGGACGCGAGTGAAATCTTCCGAACTGAAGCGCTTCGAAAGCCGCCACCATTGTTCCTAAGAGGCGAATGCACAAATGTACAGAGACTGTGCGTGGCTTGAGCACTAATTGTACCAGATGGCAAATAATCTGTACTTTCTGTTGTGGTAGGTAAATTCTTTGATTGACCGTATCGAAAATCATACCTAGGAATTGAAGGCGTTGAGACGGAATTAGATGTGATTTCTTGAAGTTGACAATCCAACCGTGGTGAACCAGTACATTGTACATTAGTAGCGCATGTTGGAGAAGTATGTGTTGAGATGGGGCTTTGATGAGCAAATCGTCCAAATACGGAACTATTGTCACTCCCAGGGATCTGAGATGAGCTATCATCACAGACATCACTTTGGTGAATACCCGAGGCGCTGACGATAGGCCAAACGGTAGAGCCTGAAACTGGTAATGGTTCTGGCGTATTGCAAACCGCAAGAACCGCTGATGAGGCTGCCAAATCGGAATGTGTAAGTACGCATCCTTGAGATCTAGCGCAATCATGAACTCCTTTGGCTCTAAACTTGCAATCACTGAGCGCGGAGATTCCATCTTGAATCTGTAGTAAGTTACGTACCAATTGAGACCCTTTAAGTTCAATATTGGTCTGACTGAGCCATTCGGCTTTGGTACCACAAACAGACTGGAATAATAACCCTGACCCTGTTGGTGTACAGGGACTGGAATCAAAACTGCTGAATCCAGTAGGGACTGAATGGCAATTTGCAGAACCACCCTCTTGTCGTCCGACAGAGGCAATCCTGTCTTGAAAAACCGCAGTGGCGGAAGACAGTCGAACTCTATTTTGTAACCTTGTAACACTAAATTGCGGATCCACCAATCCGCGGATGTCTGGAACCACGCCAAATGGAACGTCTGAAGGCGTGCTCCCACAATCGGAGAACCGAGATGGGCTGGTAGCCCGTCATGCCACTGGCTTGTCGGTAGCCTTAGCGTCCTGACGACTTGTGTTGGTTTGTTGGAAACCACGTCTACCAGGCGTGGCTGTTCCTCTGCCACGTCCGCGAAAGGACTGCGGTCTAAAGGATTTGAACGAAGGTCCAGAGTACCTCCTTCTTGGTACCGGTGGAGGCAATGGTAAGAAAACAGACTTTTCACCCGTAGCCTCAGAAATCCATGTATCCAATTCAGGACCAAACAACTTCTTGCCATCGTAAGGTAACGCCTCTATACCCCTTTTGACCTCTGCCTCCGCTTGCCAAGAACGCAGCCAGAGTGCTCGTCGTGCTGTAACTAGCGACGATGAAATACGAGAAGTGAGCTGACAGACGTCAGTAGAAGCTGTACACAGATACTCCGCAGCCTCACACATTTGATCAGCAAGAAGTATAAGGTGTTCGTCATGTAGGGCAGACTTGAGTTCTGTAATCCATACTATGTGCGCCTTAGTGACCCAGATGCCAACCAAGCCAGGTCTCAGCAGCACTCCTGCTGCTACATACATGGACTTTAGCATAGTTTCTATTTTGCGATCTGAAGGGTCTTTAAGCATAGTAGCCGCTGGCACTGGTATGGTTAATTTCTTTGTAAGTTTCGACACTGACGAATCAACTATTGGTGGATTCTCCCATGTACATGTCACCAAGTCTGGAAACGGGTAACTAGACTTAAATCTGCGAGGTATAGAAAACAGTTTATCTGGAATCTGTCAAGTTTCTACTAACATCTTATTAAAAGACTCCGACACAGGAAAACTTATTGGAGTTCTCTGTCGTTTAGTAAATACGACCTGATCATTTGTCAGAGGCTCCTCAGTTTCTGTAAACTTCAGAGACTGACGCACCGCTCTGATGAGATTATCATACCGGAGCTGTTAAAATCCTCACTATCTGACTCCACTTCGCCCTCCTCACCCTCATCTTGTGCCGTGAGGTCTGGCATGGAATCGTCAGAATGCAACATAGCAGAAACTGGTAAATCATAAGACATATGAAATTTATCCCGTCTACCTAAAATGGATTTGGAACTTTCGCAAGGCTGAGACCCCTCTGGTAGTTCTGGCGGTCTTCACCCTAGACTCAGATCTTGCCGTTTCCCGCTCCTGTCGAGCGGCGGTCAATTCTGATTGCAACCCAGCCAGTACATTGGCTAGCATTTCCCATGGAGGGTCCGAGGAGGAAATTGGCTGTAAAGCCGGAGCAGAATTTTTATTCGGAACCGAATCCACAAAACATACTTTACATGTGGTAGATCCATCCGGTAACACACTGCTACAGACTTTGCAATTATGCTTTTCAGTTTTTGCTGGTGCCTTACTCATTATGGCGACAGACAATACAATACACAAAAAACAGACACTTGCACGACTCAGTAAAATAGTACCAAGGTGTCTCTATATATATATATATATCTGGCCAAGTGCAGTACACGTGGCCAGTATGAAATGTGATCCCAAATTCCCACTAACACCCCTGCGCCTCCGGTGGAGAAGAGATGTAGTACTGGAACTTTCTGGAATCACAGCAGGAAGACACAGGAAGCATGGTTAAAATGGCTGCCATGCTTAAACTTATAATCACAGTACAGGTTACTAGCTCTTAACTGATACATATAACTCTGTATAAACAGCCTGTGTAAAATCCCTGCAGCCCTGATGCTGCTGCTTGCCCTTGTGCCGCTGATCTTATGAAGAATATCCGTAATTCGCCACTGTAACGCGCGCCCCCCCCCCCCCGTCTGCTCCGTTGCGGATGCAGTGCGGGGCGGGCAGCGAGCTGTGGGGCCGCCAGCGGGAGCCGGGTAGCGCGCCGTGAAGCGCTATGAGCGGCGGGGCTCGGAGAAGCGGCGGCCGGAGCAGCGGCGGCGAGCGGCCGTCAGTAGAGGGATCCCAGCGCCTGAAACCAATGTCCTTCACACAGCGGGGCCGCAGCGGGGAGCTGACCGCCCCCGTTCAACATACCTTCACTCCTGCTGCTTGTGGTGAGGCTCCGACGGGGCTTCTCTGCAAGCGCCGGCCAGCCTGTGTAGGAGGATGTGTGTGGCTGTGAGGGAGCTCATTCAGTGAGGACCGACACGCCACAGCTGCTATTAGCAGCTTGCACTATCCCTGACCCTGCCTTTTGGAAGGGGGAAAGGGATGTGTAGGGAAAAAGAAAAGTCACTTAAAACAAAAAAATATTCAAAAAAAATCGTGGACCCAGCCACAATGACCTGCTGCTACTTCGAGCACAGAAAAAACACTGAGGTACTCGGGAATATGGAGGGGTGGAGTGTTCTAAATTTAAATATTCAGTGCCCTGTTTCCTACGGAAGCCGTCCATATCCCAAGAGTACTCCAGTGACCCCTAGTGGATGAAAAAGAAATACGTATTAAAGTATATCTTGTGAAAATCCTATATGAAAATATAAACCTGACGCACCAAGCCCCCTCAGGTTATAGAATATAGGGATAGCAAGTTGAGTGAGAGACACGAAATGGAAACCACTCAGCAAGCTAATGCACACACATATAGTCACAGTTAAACAATGCAGAGGTTATAACTAACAATAATACTGCACTGGACCAGCTTATATATATAGCTATATAGTCAATAGATATAACACTGCACAGTAAGAACTGGATGTATATCACAGGGTACTTGTACCAGAGAACCCTGACTAAATGCACTCTTAACTAACACTGTCTAATTGACATGTAGAATACTTAAGTGTCATGTAAAGTCACAGCGCTGACAACCAGGCGGCTTTACACAGAAGGATTTGCCCAAGCAGTCCCAGGAACACAGTGTAGCTGAGAGAAATGGCGCCCACACACTGACAGGGAATGAGGGAGAGACAGATATGCAGCTCCAGGGCGGGAACATTTGCTGGAAATGGCGCCCTGGGGCTCCAGGTCTAAGCCTTATCCCCTCTGCTGGCAAAACCACCAGGTACTGCGGGCTACACATAAAAAGGTGTTAAGGGAAAACCTGACCTGCACCCATGCCCTGGTGATCTAGTGGGATCGCCTGTACTGCCAGTATCCGCGGCCCGCCTCCCACCGACCGCGATAAAGTACGAGTCCCGCGAGCAGGACCCACTCACCACCTCCCGAAGCGCGGCCACGCAATCCCGGAGAGCCCCCGTCGTGTGTGCCTGACCAGAAAAAAAAAAAAAACGGAGCCTCCTGCTGTAGTTACCCGGCAACCAGGGCTCAGGAGTGTACAGCGCCGCTGGGGAGAGATGGAGCTGCAGCAGTGAATGTCACTAGACATGTACACACTGCTACAGCCTTGAAGTCTTCACTTTTATTCTCAAAAAGCTCTTCTTAGGGCTGCCCAGAGCAGCCCCTCTGTTATGTGCCTGCTATCTGCGGCACCAACTACAAAACTGAGCTCCTGTGCAGGGAGGCGGGGTTATAGAGGAGGCGGCGCTATGCATTCTGGGAACAGTCAAAGCTTTTGAGCCTGTAGGTGCCTCAGATCAAGATCCTACTCTACACCCCTGTGTCTTTCCTTGTGGAGCCCAGTGTACCCCGCAGCAGAAAGTTGTTTTTTTAAACAAACAAAAATCACTGTGCACGCCGATGATATTTGGGCCCATCCACTTGCAAATAAAAAGTGCAGATTTGGGGTTCGATCATCTTATTCTTCTAGATCTCTCTGCTGCTTTTGACACTACTGACCACTCTCTTCTCATACAAACACTACGATCTCTAGGTCTTCAAGACACAGCCCTTTCTTGGTTCCTATCATACCTATCTAATAGCTCCTTCAGTGTCTGCTGCTCGGAATCCATCTCCTCTTCACTACCTGTTTCAGGGGTAAATTTACTAAGGTGGGAGTTCTATTTAAGATGGGATGTTGCCCATTAGCAACCAATCAGATTCTACTTCTCGTTTATCTAGTACATTGTAGAAGATAACTGGAATCTCATTGTTTGCTATGGGCAACATCCCATCTTAATAGAACTCCCATTTTAGTAAATTTACCCCTCAATTGGAGTACCGCAGGGCTCAGTCTTAGGTCCTCTGCTTTTCTCAATCTATACCTCATCTCTTTGTAAACTAATCAGCTCTTTTGGATTCAGTATCATCTGTACGTAGAGGATACTCAAATCTATCTCCCCTCCAGATTTGTCTCTATCTGTATTGGTCCGTGTCACTTAATGCCTCACTGCAGTTTCATCTTTGAGGTCATCTCACCACCTTAAACTTAATATTTCTAAAACAGTTAATATTTCCACCGGCCAATAGTAGTTACCAAGCTGATCTCTATCACTGTTAAATACTCGACAATTAATACTACCCCACAAGCTCGCTGCGTGGGTGTTATACCTGACTGATCTGTCCTTCGTTTCCCACATTCAATTTGTCTCAAAATCATGTATCTAAAAAACATACCCAAAATACAACCATACATTACAAAAACGCTAATCAATGCTCTCATTATCTCTCGCATTGATTATTGCAATAGTCTTCTTACTGTTCTCACAACTACAATCCATACTACATGCAACTGCAAGGATAATCTTCCTCGCTAGACGTTCATTGTCTGCAGATCCACGCCGTTAGTCCCTCCATTGGTTACCTGCATTCTACCCAATTCAACATAAAATACTTTTACTCACACACAAGGCCATCAACCAAACACCTTTGTACAGCTCTTCGCTTATCTCAAAATATAAGTCAACCCAACCTCTTCGCTCTCCACAATTTCTACGTCTCTCATCCACACCCATTACTTGCACGATTGCAGGACTTTCTTCGGGCTGCACCCACTCTGTGGAATGCCCTACCATGCACAATAAGACTCTCCTCTAGTCTCTAAACCTTCATGCGTTCCAAGAAAACTCACCTATTCTGGCAAGCTTATCAAATTCCAGAACCACTCACATAACCTTTGTAAGCTTTCCTATCTAATTATATCCCGACTGTAAAGTCCACACATATACCCCCGACTTCGGTTCATCATAGCTGTGTGGCCTTATCATGCAGCCCACTGAGAACCTTTGCAAACTGGTGGACAACTATGAAATAGGCATCGATACACAAATATAGGTGCTATTTCCCTATAGATTGTAATCTTGGAAGCAGGGCCTTCCTACCTCTACGACTGTTTGTTATTACCCAGTTTTGGGTTACCATTGTTTCCAATTGGACAGAATTATCTGCGCTAAGAAACTTAATAAATAAAAATTAACAGTGTGGAGCTAGCTTCATGGATACCACACCTAGAACTGTGTGTTTAGTTCTGGGAGCCGCATAGTTCCAAAAAGACATAAGAAACTGAACAAATAAAGGCTACAAAAAATTGACGCAGTCCTGTCTGTTTGTCTCCGGTTCTGTCAAGCTAGATTATTTTTTATTATGCTGACTGGAAGTCCACTACCAAGTACGGGAATATGTAATATTGTCTTTGATGGTATAGTTGTAGGTTTAAAGCAATTCACCCACAACCTCCTCACACCTCTGCAGCAAATAACAAATGGTGGCAGAAATATGGTCGCACAAAAACATATTTTTAAAATTCTTACCAACAACTCCTGTGGTCCCGTCACCAATTTCATCATCTTGAGATTTGGACAATTCAACCATAAGTTTAGCAATTTGATGATCGACATCCATCATGGCAAGGATTGTTGCACCATCATTAGTCACAGTTACCTGACCATCGTTATCAACCATCATTTTATCAAGGCCTGGAGGCACAAAAAAAAAAAAAAAAAAAACAACACCCCATGATCAGTAAAAATAGGATTTTGGTACTTACCAGGTAAATCCATTTCTTTGAATCCATAGGGGGCACTGGAGTACTCTTGGGATATGGACGGGCGTAGCCGAACAAAGGCACTGAATATTCAAATTTAGGACTCTCCCCCCTCCATATCCCCGAGTACCTCAGTGTACTTTGTCAGTGTTTTTTACTGAGCGAACAGGATATAGAGAGGTTGACAATGGAGAATACCTATAACATAACGGACAACAACAAAGTTGACCCATAACCTTATTGTCAACTAAACAGTTGACACCATAACAACGGACAACAACAATGTTGACCCATAACCTTACTGTCAACTAAACAGTTGACACCATAACCGATAGAACTTTATAATTTGAACCAATCGGTGAAAATGTGTTATTATAAGCTCCTCTGAGCTTAATATTAATCAAGTAAACTTGTTACCCTAAGCTCCCTTGAGCTTAAAACAACCCAGGTAAAACTGCTCTGGGTGGGCGTCCAGTGCCCCCTATGGATTCAAAGAAAAGGATTTACCTGGTAAGTACCAAAATCCTATTTTCTTTATCATCCACTAGGGGTCACTGGAGTACTCTTGGGACGTACCAAAGCTTCCCTCGTGGGCGGGAGAGCTGTTTGATACTTGTAACAGTAGGCAGCCCAAAGCTATATGCTAATGGCGCCACCATTCATAACGTGTAAACGTGCACAAACGTGGTGCACTAAAGGCTATGTAGCCGCGTCGTAGACGCTCCACGACCCGCTGGGTCTGACATTCCCACAGAACCTGTGGGATGAGCTATTACTAACATAGGCGATTGTAACTTAGCCTTAAAGTAAGCCTGACTTGTAGTCATTATTATTATCCAACTGGAATAATGTCTGCTGAGAAACTGGCTAACCCCAGTTGGCAGTATCATAGAGAACCAACAACGTATTCATATCACGTACTGTAGACGTTCGGGACATATATAAACGCGTAATGCGTGTACCACATTCAGAATTCTAGAATGTGCTGTCCACACAAAAACCACTAATGGTATATTGATGTGAAGAATACGAAAGCGAATTCGTCCTGAGAAAACTGAAATACGGTGGCTTGGAATACAAGGCACCCAAATATGAAAACAAAAACCCTTTCCGAAGCCAAGGCTAGAAGCCAAGGCTATAAGAAAAAAAGTGAGAAACTTAATTCCCATTTGTTGAAAAGGTCCAAAATATGAAAACTGTAAGAAATCTGAACCCCACCTCAAGTCGCTTGGCGCTGTAGGTGGGATAAATAGAGTCTGAACTTTGATGACACCTTGTAGAAGTGTGTGTACAGACGCAAATCGATGCAACCGTCTTTGAATATAAGTTTACCACACCGATACCTGCACTCCTAGTGTAGATCAACGCAGTTTTCCATCCCACCCCGTTTAACAGAATACGGGTAACTTGAAGGATGATGTTGTAAACTTCCGAGGTTTACAACCTATGTAAGCACACGAAATTTTGTAATAATGAGCTGCCTTAAGCGGCTTACAAGTTAACATGGTTGGTATAACCGATACTGTAATGCTCTATTTCTTAAGAGGGCGGTCTGAACCCTCACCCCGTCAACCGCAAGTGCGGTACATAGATAATAGGTACATAGGTAACTATGGGTAAAAGAACGTTCCCTGATGTAACAGTTTGAACGTATTATGAGCGGGCCAAGATCGTGTGCAAGTATTCCTTGGAAATTCGAGAAGCAAGCTTTTCCGAAACCCTTGAGATACCACCAGTATGACTGTGACGAACTGTCTTATGATCCGTTTTAGCAACGGAGAGAGCAGCGGAAACTGGTGGAGCCAGATACACGATGCTGAATGACCACACGAATGTGAGAAACTCCACCGCCACTGCCCTTGTGATCTGTCGTTCTGTACACATACTGAGCGTTTGTAATTGTGGCGAAATGCCATCATGTATACCTGAGGGTAACCCCTTGTGTGGACTCACATATGAAACACCTCTGGATTTAATGTCCAGTTTTCAGGATCCAAATCCTGACGGGTGAGATCATCTGTCTAAGAGATGTCCACTCACGGAATGATCTCTTGACATTTTCACATAATGGTGTTCTGAGCCATTGAGGATTTGAGTTACCTGCCGCATTGCCATGCGGCTTCTTGGTTCTCCTGGTTGTTGTGTATACAACTGCCGTTGCCTTGTCTGACTGTTCCTGGTTAGACTGAAAGCGAAGCATGTATTGCATTGTAAAATGCACGTAGTTCCAGGACCTTTTGCACATAGTTCCATGACCTTTATTGACAGCAATCTGTCGTGATTTTGGAACCTTTGTCGCTGATATTATTTAACTACAACTCCTGAACCTCTGCGACTCTAGTCCAGAGTATATACCCCCTCGCCCCTCTGTGGGACACGCAAGTGAAGGGCGGCGAACTAAATCGCTTCGAAACACATCATTATTCTTAACAGGTGAATACACCAATGTACCGCTAGTGTGCGTGTTTTGCACTAATTACTAGCTGTACATTTGTCCTTGCTGGTGTAGTAGGTAAAAGTCTTTGATTTACCGTATTTATAATCTTACCTAAGAATTAACATCATTTAGACGGAATTAGATGCGATTATTTTTGAACTTGATCTGCTACCTCAGTCTATTTTAGTAACGCAAGTTAGAGGAACTTTGTTGAGACAGAGTCCTTATGAGCAGATCATCTAATATAAAGAAAACTCTGTTGAGACAGAGTTCTTATGTGAGATGAGCTATCATCACCAACATCACTTTGGTAAATACCCGAGGCGATAAGAAACAGTAGACCTGACATGGTTAATGTTGTGGCGATTAGCAAACGCTAGAACCTGTGATAAACCAACCAGAATGGATATGGCTGCAATATGCAAATACTAACCGCTGAAAATCCATTTCCCACTGCAGTAAGTGACTTGTGTTTGGTTTTGCTCAAACAGAGAGAAATAAGTCACTCTGACTCTGTTGGTGTACCACTGCCTGTTATAAAGACAGCTGAAAAGCAGCAGAGACTAAATGGCAACATGCCAAACTGTTCGACAGAGGCAGTTTCGCCCTTTAATCTGTAAATAGCTGAGACAACCCTGAGTTGAAGTTTTGAAACCTCGCAAATGTAACATGTAAACACGCGGTTCCACAATTGGAAAAGAGGTCATCAAACCACTGGCTTGCTGACTGTAGCGTCTTGTTTACAAGGCGTGACTGTTTTGTACCACCGCTTATAAGGGATAAAACGCCGTTTGCATTTTGATACTGGATGCGTAATGAGTGTATCAAATTTAGGAGCAAACAAGCTCTGGCCTTGTCGCGCTTAACTAGCGACGATGAAAGTAACCGGCGTTAGCAGAAGCTTTACAGATATACTCTGTAGCTTATTTTAACAGCGATCGTCATTGTTTATACATAGATTATAGTAACCCAAATGTATCCTGGGTTTTTATAAAGTTTGACAGACACGCATTTACCAATAGCGGTCAAAAACCCCCGCACTATCTGATTGCTGGACTAATGTTCCCTTCTCACACGTAGTTATCGGTGTGAGATTTGACATAACATTGTGCATTTAAAATAAGAATTTACTTACCGATAATTCTATTTCTCGGAGTCCGTAGTGGATGCTGGGGTTCCTGAAAGGACCATGGGGAATAGCGGCTCCGCAGGAGACAGGGCACAAAAGTAAAGCTTTTACAGGTCAGGTGGTGTGTACTGGCTCCTCCCCCTATGACCCTCCTCCAGACTCCAGTTAGGTACTGTGCCCGGACGAGCGTACACAATAAGGGAGGATTTTGAATCCCGGGTAAGACTCATACCAGCCACACCAATCACACCGTACAACTTGTGATCTAAACCCAGTTAACAGTATGATAACAGAGGAGCCTCTGAAAGATGGCTTCCTAAACAATAACCCGAATTAGTTAACAATAACTATGTACAAGTATTGCAGATAATCCGCACTTGGGATGGGCGCCCAGCATCCACTACGGACTCCAAGAAATAGAATTATCGGTAAGTAAATTCTTATTTTCTCTATCGTCCTAAGTGGATGCTGGGGTTCCTGAAAGGACCATGGGGATTATACCAAAGCTCCCAAACGGGCGGGAGAGTGCGGATGACTCTGCAGCACCGAATGAGAGAACTCCAGGTCCTCCTTTGCCAGGGTATCAAATTTGTAAAAATTTACAAACGTGTTCTCCCCTGACCACGTAGCTGCTCGGCAGAGTAGTAATGCCGAGACCCCTCGGGCAGCCGCCCAAGATGAGCCCACCTTCCTTGCGGAATGGGCCTTAACAGATTTAGGCTGTGGCAGGCCTGCCACAGAATGTACAAGTTGAATTTTGTTACAAATCCAACGAGCAATCGACTGCTTAGAAGCAGGTGCACCCAACTTGTTGGGTGCATACAGTATAAACAGCGAGTCAGATTTTCTGACTCCAGCCGTCCTTTAAATGTATATTTTTAAGGCTCTGACAACGTCCAACAACTTGGAGTCCTTCAAGTCGTCTGTAGCCGCAGGCACTACAATAGGCTGGTTCAGGTGAAACGCTGATACCACCTTAGGGAGAAAATGCGGACGCGTCCGCAGCTCTGCCCTATGTCGAATGGAAAATTAAATAAGGGCTTTTATAAAACAAAGCCGCCAGTTCAGATACTCTCCCGGCCGAAGCCAGGGCCAGTAACATAGTCACTTTCCATGTGAGATATTTCAAATCCACCTTCTTTAGTGGTTCAAACCAATTTGATTTGAGGAAATCTAAAACTACATTTAGATCCCACGGTGCCACCTTAGGCACCACAGGAGGCTGTATATGCAGTACTCCTGTGATAAAAATCTGGACCTCAGGGACTGAGGCCAATTCTTTTTGGAAGAATATTGATAGGGCCGAAATTTGAACCTTAATAGATCCCAATTTGAGACCCATAGACAATCCTGATTGCAGGAAATGTAGGAAAACGACCCAGTTGAAATTCCTCCATCGGAGCACTCCGCTGCTCGCACCACGCAACATATTTTCGCCAAATACGGCGATAAAGCTTCGCGGTGACTTCCTTCCTTGCTTTTATCAAGGTAGGAATGACTTCTTCTGGAATGCCTTTTCCTTTTAGGATCTGGCATTCAAACGCCATGCCGTCAAACGCAGCCGCGGTAAGTCTTGAAAAAGACAAGTACCCTGCTGAAGCAGGTCCCTTCTCAGAAGTAGAGGCCACGGATCGTCCGTGACCATCTCTTGAAGTTCCGGGTACCAAGTCCTTCTTGGCCAATCCGGAGCCACTAGTCTTACTCCACTTTGCCGTATAATCCTCAATACCTTTGGTATGAGAGGCAGAGGAGGAAACACATATACCGACTGGTACACCCAAGGTGTTACCAGCGCGTCCACAGCTATTGCCTGCGGATCTCTTGACCTGGCGCAATACCTGTCCAGTGTTTTGTTGAGGCGAGACGCCATCATGTCCACCATTGGTTTTACCCAACGGTTTAATAGCATGTGGAAAACTTCTGGATGAAGTCTCCACTCTCCCGGGTGAAGGTCGTGTCTGCTGAGGAAGTCTGCTTCCCAGTTGTCCACGCCCGGGATGAATACTGCTGACAGTGCTATCACGTGATTCTCCGCCCAGCGAAGGATCCTGGCAGCTTCTGCCATTGCCCTCCTGCTTCTTGTGCCGCCCTGTCTGTTTACATGGGCGACTGCCGTGATGTTGTCCGACTGGATCAACACCGGTCTTCCTTGAAGCAGAGGTTCCGCCTGGCTTAGAGCATTGTAGATTGCTCTTAGTTCCAGAATGCTTATGTGAAGAGACTTTTTCAGGCTCGACCACACTCCCTGGAAATTTCTTCCCTGTGTGACTGCTCCCCAGCCTCTCTGGCTGGCACCCGTGGTCACCAGGATCCAATCCTGCATGCCGAATCTGCGGCCCTCCAATAGATGAGCCTCCTGCAACCACCACAGAAAGGATACCCTTGTCCTCGGCGACAGGGTTATCCGCAGGTGCATCTGAAGATGCGACCCTGACCATTTGTCCAACAGATCCCTTTGCATGGAATCTGCCGAAAGGGATTGCTTCGTAAGAAGCTACCATTTTTTCCCAGGACTCTTGTGCATTGATGTACAGACACCTTTCCTGGTTTTAGGAGGTTCCTGACCAGGTCAGATAACTCCTTGGCTTTTTCTTCGGGAAGAAAAACCTTTTCTGAACTGTGTCCAGAATCATCCCCAGGAACAGCAGACGAGTTGTCGGCATTAATTGGGATTTTGGAATATTCAGAATCCATCCGTGCTGCTTTAGCACCTCTTGAGATAGTGCTAAACCCATCTCTAGCTGTTCTCTGGACCTTGCCCTTATTAGGAGATCGTCCAAGTATGGGATAATTAATACGCCTTTTCTTCGAAGAAGAAATATTATCTCGGCCATTACCTTTGTAAAGACCCGAGGTGCCGTGGACAAACCAAACGGCAGCGTCTGAAACTGATAGTGACAGTTTTGTACAACGAACCTGAGGTACCCCTGGTGTGTGAGGGGTAATTGGAACGTGGAGATACGCATCCTTGATGTCCAAGGATACCATAAAGTCCCCTTCTTCCAGGTTCGCTTATCACTGCTCTGAGTGACTCCATCTTGAACTTGAACTTCTTTATGTACAGGTTCAAGGACTTCAGATTTAGAATAGGCCTTACCGAGCCATCCGGCTTCGGTACCACAAAAAGAGTGGAATAATACCCCTTCCCTTGTTGTAGAAGAGGTACCTTGACTATCACCTGCTGAGAATACAGCTTGTGAATGGCTTCCAAAACCGTCTCCCTTTCTGAGGGGGACGTTGGTAAAGCAGACTTCAGGAAACGGCGAGGTGGCTCTGTCTCTAATTTCAACCTGTACCCCTGAGATATTATCTGCAGGATCCAGGGATTTACCTGCGAGTGAGCCCACTGCGCGCTGTAATTCTTGAGACGACCGCCTACCGCCCCCGAGTCCGCTTGCGAAGCCCCAGCGTCATGCTGAGGCTTTTGTAGAAGCCGGGGAGGGCTTCTGTTCCTGGGAAGGAGCTGCCTGTTGCTGTCTCTTCCCTCGTCCTCTGCCTCGTGGCAGATATGAATAGCCCTTTGCTCTCTTATTTTTAAAGGAACGAAAAGGCTGCGGTTGAAAGGTCGGTGCCTTTTTCTGTTGGGGAGTGACTTGAGGTAGAAAGGTGGATTTCCCGGCCGTAGCCGTGGCCACCAAATCCGATAGACCGACCCCAAATAACTCCTCTACGCATCGCCTGTCCACTGTCGTGTCCATAAAGCTCTTCTGGCCGAAATGGACATAGCACTTACCCGTGATGCCAGTGTGCAGATATCTCTCTGTGCATCACGCATATAAAGAAATGCATCCTTTATTTGTTCTAACGACAGTAAAATATTGTCCCTGTCCAGGGTATCAATATTTTCGATCAGGGACTCTGACCAAACTACCCCAGCACTGCACATCCAGGCAGTCGCAATAGCTGGTCGTAGTATAACACCTGCATGTGTGTAT
Organism: Pseudophryne corroboree; assembly: GCF_028390025.1. Lineage (NCBI taxonomy): Eukaryota > Metazoa > Chordata > Amphibia > Anura > Myobatrachidae > Pseudophryne > Pseudophryne corroboree. Next base: position 407,913,767 of record NC_086448.1, read on the forward strand.
ATACCTTTTTGGATATTTTCCATCCTCCTATCTGATGGATCTTTAAGTGCGGCCGTCTCAGGAGAGGGTAACGCCACTTGTTTTGATAAGCGTGTTAGCGCTTTGTCCACCCTAGGAGGTGTTTCCCAGCGCTCCCTAACCTCTGGCGGGAAAGGGTATAAAGCCAATAACTTCTTTGAAATTAGCAGTTTTTTATCGGGGCACCCCACGCTTCATCACACACGTCATTTAATTCTTCTGATTCGGTAAAAACTACTGGTAGTTTTTTCACACCCCACATAATACCCTGTTTAGTGGTACCTGTAGTATCAGCTAAATGTAACATCTCCTTTATTGCCAAAATCATATAACGTGTGGCCCTTTTGGAAAATACGGTTGATTCGTCACCTTCACTACCGGAATCAGTGCCTGTGTCTGGGTCTGTGTCGACCGACTGAGGCAAGGGGCGTTTTACAGCCCCTGACGGTGTTTGAGGCGCCTGGACAGGCACTAAGTGAGTGTCCGGCCGCCTCATGTCGGCAAACGACTGCTTAAGCGAGTTGACGCTATCCCGTAATTCCACAAATAAGGCATCCATTCTGGTGTCGACCCCCTAGAAGGTGACATCCTCATATTTGGCAATTGCTCCGCCTCCACACCAATAACGTCCTCATACATGTCGACACACACGTACCGACACACAGCAGACACACAGGGAATGCTCTATACGAAGACAGGACCCACTAGCCCTTTGGGGAGACAGAGGGAGAGTCTGCCAGCACACACCAAAAAGCGCTATATATGACAGGGATAGCCTTATGATTAAGTGCTCCCTTATAGCTGCTTTTATATTAATATATTGCCATTTATTTTGCCCCCCCTCTCTGTTATACCCTGTTTCTGTAGTGCAGTGCAGGGGAGAGACCTGGGAGCCTTCCTGACCAGCGGAGCTGTGACAGAAAATGGCGCCGTGTGCTGAGGAGATAGGCCCCGCCCCTTTTCCGGCGGGCTCGTCTCCCGCTATTTAGTACATTTAGGCAGGGGTAAATATCTCCATATAGCCTCTGGGGCTATATGTGAGGTATTTTTAGCCTTTTTAAAGGTTTACATTTGCCTCCCAGGGCGCCCCCCCCCAGCGCCCTGCACCCTCAGTGACTGCCGTGTGAAGTGTGCTGAGAGGAAAATGGCGCACAGCTGCAGTGCTGTGCGCTACCTTAAGAAGACTGCAGGAGTCTTCAGCCGCCGATTCTGGACCTCTTCTTGCTTCAGCATCTGTGAGGGGGCCGGCGGCGTGGCTCCGGTGACCATCCAGGCTGTACCTGTGATCGTCCCTCTGGAGCTTCATGTCCAGTAGCCAAGAAGCCAATCCATCCTGCACGCAGGTGAGTTCACTTCTTCTCCCCTCTGTCCCTCGTTGCAGTGATCCTGTTGCCAGCAGGAATCACTGTAAAATAAAAAACCTAAGCTAAACTCTCTAAGCAGCTCTTTATGAGAGCCACCTAGAATTGCACCCTTCTCGGCCGGGCACAAAAATCTAACTGGAGTCTGGAGGAGGGTCATAGGGGGAGGAGCCAGTACACACCACCTGACCTGTAAAAGCTTTACTTTTGTGCCCTGTCTCCTGCGGAGCCGCTATTCCCCATGGTCCTTTCAGGAACCCCAGCATCCACTTAGGACGATAGAGAAATTATAATACCAGTAAAATAAACAGTCTGGTACCCAAAGGGACTTTGGCCGTTTTGGAAAGACTGTCTTTTGTTAGAGCTGACGGATTCACTTCCGAGACACCGTTACCGCTCTTTTAATTTGAATTGCCAACGTAAGCCTTTAAAATTATTTCTAGTCTGCACTAGAGCCTTGCTCGCTATGTAGACCGACACCACAATAGGCAACAGACAGACACTTGTGTGTAATATCTATATATGTTATTGTTGAACATATTAAACTGATGGTTGTTTCTCTCTACTGAAACTTTAGTAAAAAACAAAAGATTTATTCGATGTGAAGAGAAACTAGAGTTGTGAAAAGCAGTTCACATGGGCATATGAAACCCGAACCAAATTCCTACTAACCCCCCTGCGCCTCTGGTGGCTTAGAGATGTAGGGCAGGAATGTTCTAGAATTATGTAGAAATACAGATTACATGGCTAACTTATGTAAAACCTGAACCAAAAATTCCCACTAACACCCCTGCGCCTCCTTGTGGAGTAGAGGTGTATGGCTGGAATGTTCTGGAATTATAAACTGGAAAAAATAAGAATTTACTTACCGATAATTCTATTTCTCGGAGTCCGTAGTGGATGCTGGGGTTCCTGAAAGGACCATGGGGAATAGCGGCTCCGCAGGAGACAGGGCACAAAAAGTAAAGCTTTAGGATCAGGTGGTGTGCACTGGCTCCTCCCCCCATGACCCTCCTCCAAGCCTCAGTTAGGATACTGTGCCCGGACGAGCGTACACAATAAGGAAGGATTTTGAATCCCGGGTAAGACTCATACCAGCCACACTAATCACACTGTACAACCTGTGATCTGAACCCAGTTAACAGTATGATAACAGCGGAGCCTCTGAAAAGATGGCTCACAACAATAATAACCCGATTTTTGTAACTATGTACAAGTAATGCAGATAATCCGCACTTGGGATGGGCGCCCAGCATCCACTACGGACTCCGAGAAATAGAATTATCGGTAAGTAAATTCTTATTTTCTCTATCGTCCTAGTGGATGCTGGGGTTCCTGAAAGGACCATGGGGATTATACCAAAGCTCCCAAACGGGCGGGAGAGTGCGGATGACTCTGCAGCACCGAATGAGAGAACTCCAGGTCCTCCTTAGCCAGGGTATCAAATTTGTAGGATTTTACAAACGTGTTTGCCCCTGACTAAATAGCCGCTCGGCAAAGTTGTAAAGCCGAGACCCCTCGGGCAACCGCCCAAGATGAGCCCACCTTCCTTGTGGAATGGGCATTTACATATTTTGGCTGTGGCAGGCCTGCCACAGAATGTGCAAGCTGAATTGTATTACACATCCAACTAGCAATAGTCTGCTTAGAAGCAAGAGCACCCAGTTTGTTGGGTGCATACAGGATAACAGCAAGTCAGTTTTCCTGACTCCAGCCGTCCTGGAACCTATACTTTCAGGGCCCTGACAACATCCAGCAACTTGGAGTCCTCCAAGTCCCTAGTAGGCGCAAGGCACCACAATAAGCTGGTTCAGGTGAAACACTGACACCACCTTAGGGAGAGAACTGGGGACGAGTCCGCAGCTCTGCCCTGTCCGAATGGACAAATAGATATGGGCTTTTTTGAGAAAAAACCCACCAATTTGACACTCGCCTGGCCCAGGCCAGAGCCAAGAGCATGGTCACTTTTCATGTGAGATGCTTCAAATCCACAGATTTGACTGGTTTTAAACCAATGTGATTTGAGGAATCCCAGAACTACGTTGAGATCCCACAGTGCCACTGGAGGCACAAAAGGGGGTTGTATATGCAATACTCCCTTGACAAACTTCTGGACTTCAGGAACTGAAGCCAATTCTTTCTGGAAGAAAATCGACAGGGCCGAAATTTGAACCTTAATGGGCCCCAATTTGAGGCCCATAGACACTCCTGTTTGCAGGAAATGCAGGAATCGACCGAGTTGAAATTTCTTCGTGGGGCCTTCCTGGCCTCACACCACGCAACATATTTTCGCCACATGTGGTGATAATGTTGTGCGGTCACCTCCTTCCTGGCTTTGACCAGGGTAGGAATGACCTCTTCCGGAATGCCTTTTTCCCTTAGGATCCGGCGTTCCACCGCCATGCCGTCAAACGCAGCCGCGGTAAGTCTTGGAACAGACATGGTACTTGCTGAAGCAAGTCCCTTCTTAGCGGCAGAGGCCATAAGTCCTCTGTGAGCATCTCTTGAAGTTCCGGGTACCAAGTCCTTCTTGGCCAATCCGGAGCCATGAGTATAGTTCTTACTCCTCTACGTCTTATAATTCTCAGTACCTTAGGTATGAGAAGCAGAGGAGGGAACACATACACCGACTGGTACACCCACGGTGTTACCAGAACGTCCACAGCTATTGCCTGAGGGTCTCTTGACCTGGCGCAATACCTGTCCCGTTTTTTGTTCAGACGGGACGCCATCATGTCCACCTTTGGTATTTCCCAACGGTTCACAATCATGTGGAAAAACTTCCCGATGAAGTTTCCACTCTCCCGGGTGGAGGTCGTGCCTACTGAGGAAGTCTGCTTCCCAGTTTCCACTCCCGGAATGAAACACTGCTGACAGTGCTATCACATGATTTTCCGCCCAGCGAAAAGTCCTTGCAGTTTTTGCCATTGCCCTCCTGCTTCTTGTGCCGCCCTGTCTGTTTACGTGGGCAACTGCCGTGATGTTTTTCCCACTGGATCAATACCGGCTGACCTTGAAGCAGAGGTCTTGCTAAGCTTAGAGCATTATAAATTTACCCTTAGCTCCAGTATATTTATGTGGAGAAAAGTCTCCAGACTTGATCACACTCCCTGGAAATTTTTTCCTTGTGTGACTGCTCCCCAGCCTCTCGGGCTGGCCTCCGTGGTCACCAGCATCCAATCCTGAATGTCGAATCTGCGGCCCTCTAGAAGATGAGCACTCTGTAACCACCACAGGAGAGACACCCTTGTCCTTGGATATAGGGTTATCCGCTGATGCATCTGAAGATGCGATCCGGACCATTTGTCCAGCAGATCCCACTGAAAAGTTCTTGCGTGAAATCTGCCGAATGGAATTGCTTCGTAGGAAGCCACCATTTTTACCAGGACCCTTGTGCAATGATGCACTGACACTTTTCCTGGTTTTAGGAGGTTCTTGACTAGCTCGGATAACTCCCTGGCTTTCTCTTCCGGGAGAAACACCTTTTTCTGGACTGTGTCCAGAATCATCCCTAGGCACAGCAGACCTGTCGTCAGGATCAGCTGCGATTTTGGAATATTTAGAATCCATCCGTGCTGTTGTAGCAGTATCCGAGATAGTGCTACTCCGACCTCCAACTGTTCCCTGGACTTTGCCCTTATCAGGAGATCGTCCAAGTAAGGGGTAATTAAGACGCCTTTTCTTCGAAGAAGAATCATCATTTCGGCCATTACCTTGGTAAAGACCCGGGGTGCCGTGGACAATCCAAACGGCAGCGTCTGAAACTGACAGTGACAGTTCTATACCACGAACCTGAGGTACCCTTAGTGAGAAGGGCAAATTTGGGACATGGAGGTAAGCATCCCTGATGTCCCGGGACACTATATAGTCCCCTTCTTCCTGGTTCGTTATCACTGCTCTGAGTGACTCCATCTTGATTTGAACCTTTGCAAGTGTTCAAATTTTTTTAGATTTAGAATAGGTCTCACCTAGCCTTCTGGCTTCAGTACCACAATATAGTGTGGAATAATACCCCTTTCCTTGTTGTAGGAGGGGTAATTTGATTATCACCTGCTGGGAATACAGCTTGTGAATTTTTTCCCATACTGCCTCCTTGTCGGAGGGATACCTTGGTAAAGCAGACTTCAGGAGCCTGCGAGGGGGAAACGTTTCGACATTCCAATCTGTACCCCTGGGATACTACTTGTAGGATCCAGGGGTCCTGTACGGTCCCAGCGTCATGCTGAGAGCTTGGCAGAAGCGGTGGAAGGCTTCTGTTCCTGGGAATGGGCTGCCTGCTGCAGTCTTCTTCCCTTTCCTCTATCCCTGGGCAAATATGACTCTTATAGGGACGAAAGGACTGAGGCTGAAAAGACGGTGTCTTTTTCTGCAGAGATGTGACTTAGGGTAAAAACGGTGGATTTTCCAGCAGTTGCCGTGGCCACCAGGTCCGATGGACCGACCCCAAATAACTCCTCTCCCTTTATACGGCAATACACCTTTGTGCCGTTTGGAATCTGCATCACCTGACCACTGTCGTGTCCATAAACATCTTCTGGCAGATATGGACATCGCACTTACTCTTGATGCCAGAGTGCAAATATCCCTCTGTGCATCTCGCATATATAGAAATGCATCCTTTAAATGCTCTATAGTCAATAAAATACTGTCCCTGTCAAGGGTATCAATATTTTTAGTCAGGGAATCCGACCAAGCCACCCCAGCACTGCACATCCAGGCTGAGGCGATCGCTGGTCGCAGTATAACACCAGTATGTGTGTATATACTTTTATATGATATTTTCCAGCCTCTTGTCAGCTGGCTCCTTGAGGACGGCCCTATCTATAGACGGTACCGCCACTTGTTTTGATAAGCGTGTGAGCGCCTTATCCACCCTAAGGGGTGTTTATCGGGGGGAACCCACGCATTTAATTTATCTGATTCAGGAAAAACTACAGGTAGTTTTTTCACATCCCACATAATACCCTCTTTTGTGGTACTTGTAGTATCAGAAATATGTAACACCTCCTTCATTGCCCTTAACGTGTGGCCCTAATAAGGAATACGTTTGTTTATTCACCGTCGACACTGGATTCAGTGTCCGTGTCTGTGTCGACCGACTAAGGTAAACGGGCGTTTTAAAACCCCTGACTGTGTTTTTGAGACGTCTGGACCGGTACTAATTGTTTGTCGGCCGTCTCATGTCGTCAACCGACCTTGCAGCGTGTTGACATTATCACGTAATTCCCTAAATAAGCCATCCATTCCGGTGTCGACTCCCTAGAGAGTGACATCACCATTACAGGCAATTGCTCCGCCTCCTCACCAACATCGTCCTCATACATGTCGACACACACGTACCGACACACAGCACACACACAGGGAATGCTCTGATATCAGGATTTTGGTACTTACCGATAAATCCCTTTCTCCGATTCCACAGGGGCCACTGGAGTGTAGTTACAATGGGGAGATAGTAGGTGGTATTGGTAGCTGGCACTTTAAAAATTCTCACACTGTGGCTAGCTCCTCCCCTACTATCTCCCCTCCAAGCCAGTCTACGTTAAACTGTGCCCGAGGAGAGCTGTAATAAACAAACCGTAAGGTAGAGGAGGTTAACGACGCCCTGTAAACCAGGCGAACACAAACTAAACCTGGAACAGAACCTGACAAAAAACCAGGCTAGCCTGAACCCAACAAGCAGTCATATGGTGATCTGCAATCGTTAATCAAACAAAAATCAGGAGAAACAGCGCTGGGCGGGCGTCCAGTGGCCCCTGTGGAATCGGAGAAAGGGATTTATCGGTAAGTACCAAAATCCTGATTTCTCCTTCATCCACTAGGGGCCACTGGAGTGTAGTTACAATGGGGACGTCCCAGAGCTCCCAAAAAACGGGTGGGAAAGCGCTGAGAGTCCTGTAAAAACTGCTCGGCCAAACAGTGATGCAGAGGCCGTAAAAGTGTCAAACTTGTAGAATTTGACAAAACGAATGTCGGTTTGACCAAGTAGCCGCCCGACAAAATATTCATGGAGACCCCGCGGGCGGCTGCCCACGAAGGTCTTACAATGCGCGTAAAGCGCGCTGAATTGGAAAACGGAGGTTCCCTAGTAACCGCCAAGAAGACTGTCTGATGATCAGATGTATCCAACTGTCCAGCATATGCTGGGGCCCCGGCTATTTAGTACGGGAGCATCGTCCAGAGCAAAGAAGAAAAAACACTTCATCGAATAGCCTGAGACCTCTGTAGAGAGAGTTGACGAGCCCTGACAACATTCAGAGAGGATTGAAAACCACTAGTGTCAGATTTATATGAAAAATGGACCTCCCCTCTGGAAGAAACGACCGCTGAGGCCGAAGCCGAGCCCGGGGAGTTGCCAATAGAGTACTCCCTGAACAAGAGGCCGAACTTACGGCCGCTAGGCTAATCTCATTTGGAAGAAAAGCGAAAAAGGCAGAGACCTAAAATTCCGGTCAGTGTGGTTTGAAGCGCAGCGGAGCAAAAAACCTCCCAGAGAAACCAAAGATGAATGGTAACTGGAAGAAGGGGGAAAAACCCCCTTTTATCTTCATTATGTTCCATAAAGTTTTCCCAAAGTGGCAAAAGCGAGAAGAGGTAATAGACTTCTGAAATCGGAGCCCAGTAGGCCTAACCGAACTAGGGAACTCCTCCCTTCTGAGGTCTCGTGAACAGTCACACGGGTAACCGAAACCAGTGTAAAATTGAACAAGGAGAAAAAAAAAAAAAAGGAGCCTGTTGAAGTAGACAGTCCAGTCGAGGTAGGAGCCAAGGCTCCTCTACTGACAACAGGCGTATCTGTATCTTCAAGTCATGCGTGGCCCAACCAGCGCCACCGAGAGGACTAGCACGCATAATCCCCTCCTGTGTTACTGAACATGAAGTAGAAATAGAAAAGGAGGCAGGATAGAATAACCAGAAAACTCCCCGGAGCCCTGAGGGCCTCCACGGCTACTGCCGTCCGAGAGTAATAAAGGGTTAAAGAGTCAGTCAGAACGCCCTGAGGTCGATCCGAAATCTCCGCCCACAGCGGACCAGCTGACAAAACTCCGGGGCATGTTCCCTCACCCAGGAGTCTGACCTGGTGGCTTGATCTGGAAACAAGATTGTTGTCCCACGTTCCGAGAGGAATGGAGGCGACCACTCATTACGTCGCAACTTGACTGAAGAAATAGAGTCTCTGGTGCCGAGGAATGAAAAAAAACCTCTGACGGACCGTGTTGAGAAACGTCTATGCGGAGCATAAATTGGATCTGTGTCGAATCAGAAGCTCGTGGATCCTCCGGATATTCAGAAGCCACCTAATGTACAGAGTGGGATAGTAGCAGTAAATTGTCCCATTAGGGAACCAACGTCACCCACTGCCCTTGAAAAAGAGTTATTCTGTTATCTTCCTAAACTCTGTGGGAGCGGAAGAGAGAAGAGTAAAGGACTTACAGTGAAAATGAGAATCCTGTTAAGGGGGAATCTGAGAAAAGCCTGTCCAACGGAAATCAGTAAACAGGCATCTCTGAAGACAAGGGACACGTAAAACTCCCTTTCTTGTTTAAACTAGCAATCACAGACTAAAAGGATTGTAAGGCCAGAATAGGCCTGTCCGAGCCACTTGGCTTCGGAACGTGAAAAGAAAACAAAGGCCTGAGAACTGTCCTAATTCAAATGATATGTGTAAAACAGGGATCAACACCCTTTGCGGTTAGAAACCTATGGAGCGCAGCCTGCAGTATGACTCTCTTGTCATCGTAAATCAGCCGACCCATGCCGAGGGACTCCTGAGACGGTTGTAACCGCCCAAGCCTTCTCCCATCGACCTGCGCCTACCCTGGGACCCTGCAGGTGTAATGGGTGTATAGGATGACATAAAATCAGACTGGACTGAGGATGTTGAACCTCTGCTTCAGCCTTTTTACCCTGAGAACCCCTGGCGACGAAGATATCACCCGTGTGGAGTCAAAAACCTGAAAGGGCACGAAAAAATCTAAAGGGAAGACCAGTAAAGGTCTGTCTTGGAGCTGGGGCAGTAGTAGGAGAAATCAAAGTGGACCTACCTCCATTGGTTCAAGAAATCCTGCAGAAAGTTCCTTCCCCAGAACCATCTGCCCCGTAGGATTTCATGTTTACTTGTCACTGTCGCAGCCCCAGAGGTCGTCGGGTTAAGACAGCCCAAGCGAAGATGCAGGGTCCGAGTCTGTAGACATGGAGACCTCCAAGGAACATAAAGCAGAATCGTGATTCTGACCTGTATCAAAGTATCAATTGATCCTGATGCGAAGCATCCTGTAACCTAGAGGACAATTGTTCCCCAACCTACCTGCTCCGGATACGGTAGAACCATGCTGCCGCATATGTCGATGGATCCCTGAGCAAGGTTGCCTCAGGAAAACGGCGGCTTGATGGACCGGCGATACACCGAGGTGTATACCTTAGAGAGGTTCTGATACCATCTCCTGCCATCTGCGGGGAAAAGATAGGAAAACAAACCTTGTTTGATACCTGATATTGTGTATTCGGGTGTCTGTCGGCCGCCTACCGGAGCCTGCCCAGCTCATCCGAAACTGAACCAGTCGCTGTCATTTTCGTCAATGGCGTGGAACCCTGATGGACTTGACGTGTCCTCCTCCTTTACCTGCAGTATCAGATGAACTGCTGTATTATGTACCTGTATATTCTGAGACACTGGTTCAGATCCACAGAAAACAGACATCAGTAATGCATGGAATGTTAGCAAAGTTTATTTTTGGAAAGGTGTGTTTGGTCCCGCTGTGATTTGATCCTGTGACCTTGGAAACCAAAGTCCAAGGGCTTACCTGATGAGCTATTGTCTGGATAATAGTGACATTACCTGCATCATTGATCAAACAGGGGTGTGCAGGTGCGTGGAGGGCGAAGCAGATGGCTCCGCCGCATACCTCACACCTCAGAGGGAATTCTTCGACTATCCCAGGAGAGACAAACGAAAGGAGAAAAGGTGGGTTAAATAAACAGAGCCCTACGTAAGGTCTGCACTATAATGTGTAGTGACCGATACGATTAAAATAAACTTTCTGGAGCAGCGGAGACCTGAACCAGCAACGCTGCGCTGTGGGACAGGAGTCTTAGCCCTAGGCTATAGGAGTTCTCCTTAAAGTTTTGTTTGGATTCAAACCCCTGTTCAGATACCCGCTACTAGCGTACTGAGCCGCAGCGCTATTTGTCTGATGCCTTACACGCATTCCACAATTACAAATAGCATTAGTAACTAGTGACAAGAAGGAATAATAAAGGGAAGGCAACACCCCGCCCTGTATTTAGTGTACCGCTAATTAAGGTGCACCAGATGTTTCTCTGAGGTTCCGCTGGCTTTTCAAAATGGTGACCAGCCTGTGAGAAAGATGGGGGAAAATGTTATGTGCAAGATGTTGTTATTAGAAAACATTGCGGAAGTAGCCTACAGCACCTGGTGTTCCCAGGCGGTCTCCCATCCAAGTACTAACCGGGCCTGACCCTGCTTAGTGTCCGAGATCAGACGAGATCGGGCGTGTTCAGGGTGGTGTGGCCGTAGGCTTTTATCCCCTATATCTGGTATTTTATGGATTTATCTATATACATACCTACACGCACCTAAATATATATATCTATATATATACATGCACAAACATAACTATATATGTATATATACACACACACCGTAGGTAAATAAATACTGCACAGTAGATCCTTTTAATTATTATTGAGCTGAGTCCCAGCTACTGTAATAGAGCAGGTTCCCTGATTTGCAAGTAGGAAAATGCTGGGTAGAGGACTCTACTGCAGGAGGAATGTATCTATATTTCAGCAGCCTGAAGTATCGAAAAGTTACAAATCCCAGAGCTGTTGCCTAGCGATGGGGAGACCTGGGAGCCCACTGAGTAAAGCGGGTTAACTGTTAATATACCTGGGACTTTATTTGTATTTGTCTCTGAGTATGCAAGATTAGCCCACTGGGCTATAGGAGACACTGCAAATATGAAGCCAGGTCTGTGCAGGGAGGAAATGGCCGCCAGAGTGAAACTCCTCTGGGCTATGCGATAAAATCTATATAGTGGATAACTGGATTAGTGCTGAGCCACTCTGACTATATCACATTCTCCCCAGCACCATGTGCATTAAACTCACATAAATGCCTATTACACTATAACAGTGGCCGGGGAGCGGAGAATGCTGAGCCCGCTGTACAGAGCAGGAGTTAGCTCCGCCCCCCGGCTATGGCGCCTTATTGCAAAACTAAGCGGGAAGCGAGCTGTACCCTCCGCTGGGCCTGCGAGTCACCGCCGGGGAGCGCTGAGCCCGCTATACAGCGCTAGTAGAGCCCTGTATCTGCTAGCCGCCGCCGGGGAGTGTTGCGCTGAACAGAGCGCGAGTCGCCGCCTGGGAGCAGGGAGCGCTGAGCTCGCTCTACAGAGCGGGACTTGGCTCCGCCCCCTCCGTACAAGGCGCCAAATTTAAACATTGCTTTGCGCTCGAGCGGGATCCCTGTGCCGGCTCTGTGAGTCGCGCTGAGTGGGGATCTGTGCGGGGGGTGCGGGGAGCTGGGGGAGCAGAGGGTTATCAGAATGACACACACCCGTTTTTCAGTCAGGGTTGTATAAACACATACTCAGCCTCCCCCAATCATCCTGTCTGTTTCTCCATGAGGAGGACAGGTAAGGATACAATAAAGTACATTACAGCCCCAGAGAGCCCTTCTGGAGTGGGTTGTACAACAATAAACAGATTGCTCTAAAAACATACATAGCCACCACAAATAAAGTATACTTCACTCACCACTGTGTTCTTGGTGGATCGGCCCCGACACACGCCGCACGCAGCGGCGTCCAGCCGGAATCTTCTGTGGTGGGGTGGTCCCGACACAAGCCGCACGCAGCGGTGTCCGACCATTTTTGATACTCACCGCTGCCATGCTGCCGGAATCTTCTGCTGGATGGAGTGGCCGCGACACGCGCCGCACGCAGCGGTGTCCGCCAACTCAGGAGAGCTCAGTGTCTCCCTCAGCCGGGGCCCATCCCTAGCCGCACGCAGCTGCGATGGGACCCCGCCGGCAGCTCCCACGGTGCAGACTGGCAGTGGCAGAGCTGCCAGTCTGTGAGTGTGTGTAAGAAAAATAATAAAGAAAAAAGAAGAAAATTCTTCAGCTAAACCCAAGTGAACCAGCTACCTCGGGCACTTAACTAAGACTGGCTTGGAGGGGAGATAGTAGGGGAGGAGCTAGCCACAGTGTGAGAATTTTTAAAGTGCCAGCTACCAATACCACCTACTATCTCCCCATTGTAACTACACTCCAGTGGCCCCTAGTGGATGAAGGAGAAAGAGGACAGGACCCACTAGCCCTTTGGAGAGACAGAGGGAGAGTTTGCCAGCACACACCAAAAAACGCTATAATTATATAGGGACAACCTTATATAAGTGTTTTCCCTTATAGCATCTTTTTATATATTTCTAACGCCAAATTAGTGCCCCCCCTCTCTGTTTTAACCCTGTTTCTGTAGTGCAGTGCAGGGGAGAGCCTGGGAGCCTTCCCTCCAGCCTTTCTGTGAGGGAAAATGGCGCTGTGTGCTGAGGAGATAGGCCCCGCCCCTTTTTCGGCGGGCTCGTCTCCCGCTCTTCAACGGATTCTGGCAGGGGTTAAATATCTCCATATAGCCCCCGGAGGCTATATGTGAGGTATTTTTTGCCAAAAAATAGGTTTACATTGCCTCCCAGGGCGCCCCCCTCCCAGCGCCCTGCACCCTCAGTGACTGCCGTGTGAAGTGTGCTGAGAGCAATGGCGCACAGCTGCAGTGCTGTGCGCTACCTTAAGAAGACTGAGGAGTCTTCTGCCGCCGATTCTGGACCTTCTTCTCTTTTCAGCATCTGCAAGGGGGCCGGCGGCGAGGCTCCGGTGACCATCCAGGCTGTACCTGTGATCGTCCCTCTGGAGCTAATGTCCAGTAGCCAAAGAAGCCAATCCATCCTGCACGCAGGTGAGTTCACTTCTTCTCCCCTAAGTCCCTCGATGCAGTGATCCTGTTGCCAGCAGGACTCACTGTAAAATAAAAAACCTAAGCTAAACTTTTCTAAGCAGCTCTTTAGGAGAGCCACCTAGATTGCACCCTTCTCGGCCGGGCACAAAAATCTAACTGAGGCTTGGAGGAGGGTCACAGGGGGAGGAGCCAGTACACACCACCTAGTGGTCAAACTTTTAAATTTTGTGCCCTGTCTCCTGCGGAGCCGCTATTCCCCATGGTCCTTTCAGGAACCCCAGCATCCACTAGGACGATAGAGAAACAGCAATGATTAAAATGGCCGTTATGCCATGCTTTCACAGAAAATCACAGTACCGGTTACCTGCTGCAGTGTTAGTATAGGCTTAATAGCCTATTATACAGTTAATATAGGCTTAATAGCCTATTATACAGTGATAACACAGGTGTAGGATACAGTAAAATACATGCATTTAATTAGCCTCCATTAATATGAACACTGCCTGCAGTGACTGTTATTATCTTGCAGCCTTAACAGAAAATAACAGAAAACATGGTTAAACCTGCAATAGGTTAAGCCACTGATAGCCTATTGCCAGCCAAAGCCTCATATATATATTATATATATATATATATAAATAAAATGTGCTTAAACATATAATCACAGTCCATACTGATATTATACCCAGTCTCCCTGCCAGCAAAAAGCTTCATTATATATTATATATATATAAAATGTGCTGAAACATCAGTTTTATACTGATGTTATAGGCCATTACACTGTTGAAAACGCTGCCTATTGTTAACCCATGCAGCCTTTGCTGCTGCTATGGGCATTACTCCCCCTCCCCCCTCCTGCAGCTGCGCTGCTTGTGAGGTAATGTTACCTGCAGCGTACGGGGAGCGGGTGCAGGGAGAGTAGGAGAGCGCTGTGTATAGCGCCGGGGAGCCGTCCGGAAGAGCGGGCGGCGCCTTCCTACTCCGGTCAGCGGCGTGCGGTGTCCTAACTGGAAGAGCGGCCGGCGTCCGTGAGTGACGTGCGGCCGCTCTGTTAGCACACGGAGTCTCGGCGGGGCCTCTTCCTCCCTGTAGTGGTGCCGGGCAATCAGCGCTGAGAGCGGCCGGCGTCTGAGTGACGTGCGGCCGCTCTGCGCGTAGCAGGACCCCTTCAGCGGCGGCTTCAGCGGCGGGGTGAGGGGTCCACACCAAAGCACGGCGAGCCAACTCACTGCTGGGCTTCCGACAGACGGGATGCTGCTGTCTGCATCCCGTCTGCCAATAACACATACTGATTGCATATCTTAACAGTAAAACTCAAGTTGCAGCACACCTTTCTCTGGGACTTACTTGGTTACCGTATCACCTTCCCACACAGCAGGGCGGCAGCGTGAGCTGACCGCCCTGACCCCACCATACCTTGTGCTGCTGTAAGCTCTGTCCATGTGACGGCTTTCATCCTGGCTGTGACGGGCTTCTGTCTGTAAGCTCCGTTTCAGCCTCCAGCTTCTCATCTTGGCTGTGACGGGGCTTCTGCTGTAAGCTCCTTGCAGCTGTAGTTTCTTCCAGCTCTTTGTCTCATCCTGGCTGTGACGGAGCTTCTTTCTGTAAGCTCTGTTCAGCTTGCAGGAGACAGTGGCTGCCTGTGGCTGTGAGGGTGCTCTTTGTGAGGACCGACACGCCATGCGCTGTCTTATAGCGCCTGTGGCTGTGAGGGTGCTCTTTGTGAGGACCGACACGCCATACGCTGCCTTGCAGCGGCACCATCCCGGACCCATGTTTTTCCAGAAACTGGGACGGGAAGTGTAAAAATTAAAAATAAAAATTAATAAAATCTTCTGAAAAATGCCGATGTTCATGCTGTGAGCACCGAAAAAACACTGACAAAGTACACTGAGGTACTCGGGGATATGGAGGGGGGAGAGTCCTAAATTTGAATATTCAGTGCCTTTGTTCGGCTACGCCCGTCCATATCCCAAGAGTACTCCAGTGACCCCTAGTGGATGATAAAGAAATAAAATTGTGCAAGCTAAAATTTATAGACCAGAAAAAAAAGTTTACTTACCATTGGGTCCCAGTGAAGTTCTTAGGGTGTTAGCAACTGCTTTGGCTGCCATTATGTGAGACTGAAATACAGAAAGATTCTAAACTTACTGAACAAGCTATAAAACATGTTTACACTTCAGCATTGTTCCCTATACGAATATGTAGACTACAATTTATTCTATTTATCGATTAATATTTTCCAAGAACAGTCTTAAACTCATCCATACACTTAAGGTGCATACACACTGAGATTCCAGCTAATCCAGATTCTCACTATGTGATAGGGACTAGGTCGGTATCGCAAGCATATAATGACTGTGCTTGCGATACTGGCTTTGACCGATTTGGCTATCTTTTCTCCGAAATACACTGTGCAGCCAAGTCAATTTTGACTATCTATGCTTGCAATGCCGACCACGACTTTCACCTTAGGATCTGCACTTACTTTCCTTACAATTTTATAGTCAAAATCGTTAGGGAAAAAAAAAAAAAAAAAAATCTCACCGTGTACACACCATTAGACTAAATGATTCCATTGGCACATGTTGTATTAGTTTTGTTTGAAGCATGATAAAACAAACTACAGCAATAAAAATATATTTTAACATGCCAAGATAGAGCAGTCACAACCTCGTTTATTAACTCTTACAAAAAAACTGTCCACGACACAGGCTGAGACTGAAATCAATAAACCAGTATGTCTGTGCATGAAGGTTGAAGTGACTTGTATACAGGAGAAGTAGAGTGTACACATGAACAACTTAAGTTAGAGCTGCCACCGGCCAGTGATACCCACTTCATTTCAACTAGAATACCTATGCTTCTTTACAATATGGACAATGGCTGACCAGCTGGGCACCATTTAACCTCCTGCATGGCAGCAACATAGGACGTACCAGCAGTGAGCACTGCAGTTCAATTTATTGCTGCCAGAGCAAGCCATTTCTCCTGTACAGAATGCCTGGTGCCCCTTAAGCTTTAATCTTGCAGCACACAATCTACTCAATAGGCTTTTTGCGACATTTCCTTATCAAAGTGCATTTTCTGTAGCATAAATGGGCTGTTAGATTAAAGTAAAGGCCTCACAGGGCATTTTATATACAGGTATCTTAAATGGACTGTTAAAAGTAAAGATGTATCAATTCTTTTTATATAGCATAAATGTGCTGCAATATAATCCTAAATAAACCATCCTGTGACCCCTTAGCATCAAACTGGATGCACATTTATGATAAATAAAAAATAAAATAAAAAAAAAAGTGTTGCCAGTTGAAGCTAAGGTGTCACAAGATGGTTTATATAGAATAAATGTGCAGATTAATTGAAAGTAAGGTCTCACAAGGTGGTTTAAATTAGCATGTGCTGTCAGTTTGATGCTAAGGTGTCACAAGATGGTATATATCTTAAATGTGTTGCCATTTTGAACCTAAGGTGTCACAAGACTGTTTATATACAGTGGGGTATGGGACTCAGGGTCGACAGAGGAAATAATAAGATTTTACTTACCGATAAATCTATTTCTCGTAGTCCGTAGTGGATGCTGGGACTCCGTCAGGACCATGGGGAATAGCGGCTCCGCAGGAGACGGGGCACAAAATTTAAAAGTTTGACCAATAGGTGGTGTGTACTGGCTCCTCCCCCTATGACCCTCCTCCAAGCCTCAGTTAGGATACTGTGCCCGGACGAGCGTACACAATAAGGAAGGATTTTGAATCCCGGGTAAGACTCATACCAGCCACACCAATCACACCGTACAACTTGTGATCTGAACCCAGTTAACAGTATGACAAACGTAGGAGCCTCTGAACAGAAGGCTCACAACAATAACAACCCGATTTTTTTGTAACAATAACTATGTACAAGTATTGCAGACAATCCGCACTTGGGATGGGCGCCCAGCATCCACTACGGACTACGAGAAATAGATTTATCGGTAAGTAAAATCTTATTTTCTCTGACGTCCTAGTGGATGCTGGGACTCCGTCAGGACCATGGGGATTATACCAAAGCTCCCAAACGGGCGGGAGAGTGCGGATGACTCTGCAGCACCGAATGAGAGAACTCCAGGTCCTCCTTAGCCAGGGTATCAAATTTGTAGAATTTTACAAACGTGTTCTCCCCTGACCACGTAGCTGCTCGGCAGAGTTGTAATGCCGAGACCCCTCGGACAGCCGCCCAAGATGAGCCCACCTTCCTTGTGGAATGGGCCTTGACAGATTTAGGCTGTGGCAGGCTTGCCACAGAATGTGCAAGTTGAATTGTGCTACAAATCCAACGAGCAATCGTCTGCTTAGAAGCAGGAGCACCCAGCTTGTTGGGTGCATACAGTATAAACAGCGAGTCAGATTTTCTGACTCCAGCCGTCCTTGAAATATATATTTTCAATGCTCTGACAACGTCCAGCAACTTGGAATCCTCCAAATCGCTAGTAGCCGCAGGCACCACAATAGGCTGGTTCAGGTGAAACGCTGAAACCACCTTAGGCAGAAAGTGAGGACGCGTCCGCAGTTCTGCCCTGTCCGAATGGAAAATCAGATATGGGCTTTTATACGATAAAGCCGCCAATTCTGACACTCTCCTGGCTGAAGCCAGGGCCAGTAGCATGGTTACTTTCCATGTAAGATATTTCAAATCCACCGATTTGAGTGGCTCAAACCAATGGGATTTGAGAAAATCCAAAACTACATTAAGATCCCACGGTGCCACTGGGGGCACAACCGGGGGCTGTATATGTAGTACTCCTTTTACAAAAGTCTGGACTTCAGGAACTGAAGCCAATTCTTTCTGGAAGAAAATCGACAGGGTCGAAATTTGAACCTTAATGGACCCTAATTTGAGGCCCATAGACAATCCTGTTTGCAGGAAATGTAGGAATCGACCCAGTTGAAATTCCTCCGTCGGGGCCTTCCTGGCCTCACACCACGCAACATATTTTCTCCAAATGCGGTGATAATGTTGTGCAGTCACCTCCTTCCTGGCTTTTACCAGGGTAGGGATGACCTCTTCCGGAATGCCTTTTTCCCTTAGGATTCGGCGTTCAACCGCCATGCCGTCAAACGCAGCCGCGGTAAGTCTTGGAATAGACACGGTCCCTGCTGAAGCAGGTCCCGTCTTAGAGGTAGAGGCCACGGATCTTCCGTGAGCATCTCCTGAAGTTCCGGGTACCAAGTTCTTCTTGGCCAATCCGGAGCCACGAGTATCGTTCTTACTCCCCTTTGCCGTATAATTCTCAGTACTTTTGGTATGAGAGGCAGAGGAGGAAACACATACACTGACTGGTACACCCATGGAGTTACCAGAGCGTCTACAGCTATTGCCTGAGGGTCTCTTGACCTGGCGCAATACCTGTCCAGTTTTTTGTTGAGGCGGGACGCCATCATGTCCACCATTGGTCTTTCCCAATGGACCACAATCATGTGGAAGACTTCTGGATGAAGTCCCCACTCTCCCGGGTGCAGATCGTGTCTGCTGAGGAAGTCTGCTTCCCAGTTGTCCACTCCCGGGATGAACACAGCTGACAGTGCTAACACATGATTTTCTGCCCAGCGGAGAATCCTTGCAGCTTCTGCCATTGCCCTCCTGCTTCTTGTGCCGCCCTGTCTGTTTACGTGGGCGACTGCCGTGATGTTGTCCGACTGAATCAACACCGGCTGACCCTGAAGCAGAGGTTTTGCCAGGCTTAGAGCATTGTAGATTGCTCTTAGCTCCAGTATATTTATGTGAAGAGACGTCTCCAGGCTTGACCACACGCCCTGGAAGTTTCTTCCCTGTGTGACCGCTCCCCAGCCTCTCAGGCTGGCATCCGTGGTCACTAGGACCCAGTTCTGTATGCCGAATCTGCGGCCCTCTAACAGATGAGCACTCTGCAACCACCATAGCAGAGACACTCTTGTCCTTGTGGACAATTTTATCCGCTGATGCATCTGCAGATGCGATCCGGACCATTTGTCCAGCAGATCCCACTGAAAAGTTCGTGCATGGAATCTGCCGAATGGAATCGCTTCGTAAGAAGCTACCATTTTTCCCAGGACTCTTGTGCATTGATGCACAGATACTTTTCCTGGTTTTAGGAGGTTCCTGACTAGATCGGATAACTCCCTGGCTTTCTCCTCCAGAAGAAATACCTTTTTCTGAACAGTGTCCAGAATCATCCCTAGGAACAACAGACGTGTCGTCGGGATCAGTTGGGATTTTGGAAAATTCAGAATCCACCCGTGTTGTTGGAGCACTACTTGGGTTAGTGCTACTCCGACCTCCAGCTGTTCTCTGGATCTTGCCCTTATCAGGAGATCGTCCAAGTAAGGGATAATTAAGACGCCTTCTCTTCGAAGAAGGATCATCATTTCGGCCATTACCTTGGTAAAGACCTGGGGTGCCGTGGACAATCCAAACGGCAGCGTCTGAAACTGATAATGACAGTTTTGGACCACGAACCTGAGGTACCCTTGGTGTGAAGGACAAATTGGAACATGAAGGTAAGCATCCTTGATGTCCAAGGACACCATAAAATCCCCTTCTTCCAGATTCGCTATCACTGCTCTGAGTGACTCCATCTTGAACTTGAATTTTTGTATGTACAGGTTCAGAGATTTTAGATTTAGAATCGGTCTTACCGAGCCGTCCGGCTTCGGTACCACAAATAGCGTGGAGTAATACCCCTGTCCCTGTTGTAGGAGGGGTACCTTGACTATCACCTGCTGAGAATACAGCTTGTGAATGGCCTCCAATACCGTCGCCCTGTCGGAGGGAGACGTTGGCAAAGCAGACTTTAGGAAACGGCGAGGAGGGGACTTCTCGAATTTCAACCTGTAACCCTGAGATACTACCTGCAGGATCCAGGGGTCCACCTGCGAGTGAGCCCACTGTGCGCTGAAATGTTTGAGGCGACCCCCCACCGCCCCTGAGTCTGCTTGTAAGGTCCCAGCGTCATGCTGACGCCTTTGTAGAAGCCGGGGAGGGCTTCTGCTCCTGGGAAGGAGCTGCTTGTTGCAGTCTCTTACCCTTTCCTTTGTCTCGGGGCAAATAGGAATGTCCTTTTGCTCGTTTGTTCTTACAGGAACGAAAGGACTGCGGCTGAAAAGCCTGCGGCTTTTTCTGCTGGGAGGTGACCTGGGGTAAAAAGGTGGATTTTCCGGCCGTTGCCACCAGATCCGATAGACCGACCCCAAATAATTCCTCCCCCTTATACGGCAATACTTCCATATGTCGTTTGGAATCCGCATCACCTGACCACTGGCGCGTCCATAAACTTCTTCTGGCAGATATGGACATCGCACTTACTCTTGATGCCAGAGTGCAAATAATAAGAATTTACTCACCGGTAATTCTATTTCTCGTAGTCCGTAGTGGATGCTGGGAACTCCGTAAGGACCATGGGGAATAGCGGGCTCCGAAGGAGGCTGGGCACTCTAGAAAGATCTTAGACTACCTGGTGTGCACTGGCTCCTCCCACTATGACCCTCCTCCAAGCCTCAGTTAGGTACTGTGCCCGGACGAGCGTACACAATAAGGAAGGATTTTGAATCCCGGGTAAGACTCATACCAGCCACACCGTACAACTCGTGATATGAAACAATAGAGCCTCTCAACAGATGGCTCAACAATAACCCGATTTAGTTAACAATAACTATGTACAAGTAATGCAGATAAACCGCACTTGGGATGGGCGCCCAGCATCCACTACGGACTACGAGAAATAGAATTACCGGTGAGTAAATTCTTATTTTCTCTAACGTCCTAGTGGATGCTGGGAACTCCGTAAGGACCATGGGGATTATACCAAAGCTCCCAAACGGGCGGGAGAGTGCGGATGACTCTGCAGCACCGAATGAGAGAACTCCAGGTCCTCCTCAGCCAGGGTATCAAATTTGTAGAATTTTGCAAACGTGTTTGCCCCTGACCAAGTAGCTGCTCGGCAAAGTTGTAAAGCCGAGACCCCTCGGGCAGCCGCCCAAGATGAGCCCACCTTCCTTGTGGAATGGGCATTGACAGATTTTGGCTGTGGCAGGCCTGCCACAGTATGTGCAAGCTGAATTGTACTACAAATCCAACGAGCAATAGTCTGCTTAGAAGCAGGAGCACCCAGCTTGTTGGGTGCATATAGGATAAACAGCGAGTCAGATTTTCTGACTCCAGCCGTCCTGGAAACATATTTTCAGGGCCCTGACAACGTCTAGCAACTTGGAGTCCTCCAAATCCTTAGCCGCAGGCACCACAATAGGCTGGTTCAGGTGAAACGCTGACACCACCTTAGGGAGAAACTGGGGACGAGTCCTCAATTCTGCCCTATCCATATGGAAAATCAAATAAGGGCTTTTACAAGACAAAGCCGCCAATTCTGATACTCGCCTGGCAGAAGCCAAGGCCAATAACAACCACCTTCCATGTGAGATATTTCAGATCCACGGTTTTTAGTGGTTCAAACCAAAGTGATTTTAAGAAAACTCAACACCACGTTGAGATCCCAAGGTGCCACAGGAGGCACAAACGGGGGCTGACCATGCAGCACTCCTTTTATAAATGTCTGAACTTCAGGTACTGAAGCTAGTTCTTTTTTGAAAGAAAATCGACAGAGCCGAGATCTGTACCTTAATGGAACCCAATTTAAGGCCCATAGTCACTCCTGCTTGCAGGAAATGCAGAAATCGACCTAGTTGAAATTCCTCTGTTGGGGCCCTTTCGGCCTCACACCATGCAACATATTTTCGCCATATGCGGTGATAATGAGTTGCTGTAACCTCTTTCCTGGCTTTAGTAAGCGTAGGAATTACTTCCTCCGGAATACCCTTTTCCTTCAGGATCCGGCGTTCAACCGCCATGCCGTCAAACGCAGCCGCGGTAAGTCTTGGAACAGACAGGGCCCCTGCTGCCGCAGGTCCTGACTGAGTGGCAGAGGCCATTGGTCCTCTGATATAAATTCTTGAAGTTCTGGGTACCAAGCTCTTCTTGGCCATCCACGAGTATCGTTCTTACTCCTCGCCTTCTTATTATTCTCAGTACCTTTGGTATGAGAGGCAGAGGGGAGAACACCTAAACCGACTGGTACACCCACGGTGTTACCAGAGCGTCCATAGCTATCGCCTGAGGGTCCCTTGACCTGGAGCAATATCTTTTATAGCTTTTTGTTAAGGCGGGACGCCATCATGTCCACCTGTGGCCTTTCCCAATGGTGTACAATCCTATTGGAAGACTTCTGGAGGAAGTCCCCATTCTCCCGGGTGGAGGTCGTGTCTGTTGAGAAGATCTGCTTCCCAGTTGTCCACTCCGGGAATGAACACTGCTGACAGTGCTAACACATGATTTTCCGCCTATCGGAGAATCCTTGTGGCTTCTGCCATCGCCATCCTGCTTTTTGTGCCGCCCTGTTGATTACATGGGCGACTGCCGTGATGTTGTCTGATTGGATCAGTACCGGCTGGTTTTGAAGCAGAGGCCTTGCTGGCCTCAGGGCATTGTAAATGGCCCTCAGATCCAGAATATTTATGTGTAGGGAAATAACCTGACTTGACCAAAGTCCCTGGAAGTTTCTTCCCTATGCGACTGCCCCCCAGCCTCAAAGGCTGGAATCCATGGTCACTAGGACCTAGTCCTGTATGCCGAACCTGCGGCCCTCTTGAAGATGGGCACTCTGCAGCCACCACAGTAGAGATACCCTGGTCCTTGGAGACAGGGTTATCAGCCTATGCATCGGAAGATGCGATCCGGACCACTTGTCCAACAGGTCCCTCTGAAAAGTTCTTGTATGGAACCTGCCTAATGGGATTGCTTCGTAAGAAGCTACCATTTTTCCCAGGACTCGCGTGCAATGATGCACCGCTACCTATTTTGGTTTCAGGAGGTCTCTGACTAGAGATGACAACTCCTTGGCTTTCTCCTCCGGGAGAAACACTATTTCTGGTTTATGTCCAGAACCATCCCCAGGAACAGTAGACGTGTCATAGGAACCAGCTGTGACTTTGGACTGTTTAGAATCCACCTATGCTGTTGTAGCACTTTCCAAAATAGTGCTACCCCGACTACCAACTGCTCCTTGGACCTCGCCCTTATAACGAGATTGTCCAATTACGGGATAATTACAACTCCCTTTTTTTGAAGGAGTATCATCATTTCGGCCATTACCTTGATAAAACACCCTCGGTGCCATGTACAGTCCAAACGGCAGTGTCTGGACTTGGTAATGGTAATCCTGTACCACAAATCTGAGGTACTCCTGGCGAGGATGGTAAATGGGGACATGCAGGTAAGCATCCTTGATGTCCCGGGATACCATGTAATCCCCCTCGTCCAGGCTTGCAATAACCGCCCTGAGCAATTCCATCTTGAACTTGAATTTTTTTATGTTCAAGGATTTTAAATATAAAATGGGTCACACCGAACCATGCGGTTTCGGTACCCCAACCCGTGTGGAATAGTAACCCCGTCCTTGTTGAAGTAGGGGCACCTTGAGTATTACCTGCTGGGAATACCGCTTATTAATTGCCTCTAGCACAGCCTCCCTGCTTGAGGGAGTTGTCAGCAAGGCATATTTTAGGAAACGGCTGGGGGGAGACATCTCTAATTCCAGCTTGTACCCCTGAAATACTACTTGGAAGAAACAGGGATCCACCTGTGAGCGAGCCCACTAATTGCTGAAATTTTTGAGGCGGCCCCCCACCGTACCTGGCTACACCTGTGGAGCACCCGCGTCATGGTGTGTACTCACAGGAGGCGGGGGAAGAATCTTGATTCTGGGAACAGGCTGACTGGTGCAGCTTTTTCCCTCTACCCTTGTCTCTGTACAGAAAGGAAGCGCCATTTGACCCGCTTGCTTTTCTGAAGCCGAAAGGACTGTACCTTTTTCTGTGAGGAAACCTGAGGTAAAATTATTTCTTCCCAGCAGTTGCTGTGGATACGAGGTCCCAGAGACCATCCCCAAATAATTCCTCACTCTTATAAGGCTCTCTATGCGCTTTTTAAGTCAGCATCACCTGTCCAGTGACAGGTCTCTAATACCCTCCTGACAGAATGGACATTACATTTATTTTGGATGCCAGCCGGCAAAATATCCCTCTGTGCATCCCCC
Organism: Pseudophryne corroboree; assembly: GCF_028390025.1. NCBI lineage: Eukaryota > Metazoa > Chordata > Amphibia > Anura > Myobatrachidae > Pseudophryne > Pseudophryne corroboree. The sequence goes on from NC_086448.1 coordinate 407,938,225, forward strand.
ATATATAAGACAACGTCTTTAATATGTTTTTATGTTTGCCAACTATTATCCCTGTTTGACAGGGTCACCAACCACGCTGCAGCAGCACTATCTGCAGGTCTCAGTCTAGTACCCGAGTGTGTAAATACAGACTTCAGGATAGCCTCCTGTTTTTTATCAACAGGTACCTATTAAAGTGGCCGTATCCTAAGACGGCAGTGCCACCTTTTTTGACAAACGTGTGAGCGCCTTATCCACCCTAGGGGATATCTCCCAGCGTAACTTATCCTCCTGGCGGGAAAGGGTACGCCATCAGTAACTTTTTATAAATTACCAGTTTCTTAACGGGGGAACCCACGCTTTTCACACACTTCATTTATTCATCTGATGGGGGAACAAAACACTGCCTGTTTTTTCTCCCCAAACCTAAAACCCATTTATAGAGGTTAAAGTCAGAAATGTATAACACATTTTTTATTGCCGGGATCAAGTCACGGATTGGATTGTGTATATGTCTCCACCTTGTCGACACTGGAGTCAGACTCCGTGTCGACATCTGTGTCTGCCATCTGAGAGAGCGGGCGTTTTTGAGCCCCTGATGGCCTTTGAGACGCCTGGGCAAGCGCGGGCTGCGAAGCCGGCTGTCCCACAGCCGTTACGTCATCCACCCTTTTATGTAAGGAGTTGACACTGTCGGTTAATACCTTTTACCTCTATCCACTCTGGTGTCGGCCCCACAGGGGGCGACATCACATATATCGGCCTCTGTTCCGTCACCATAAGCCTCCTCATTCAACATGTCGACACAGCCGTACCGACACACCGCAGACACACAGGGAATGCTCTAAACGAGGACAGGACCCACAAAAGCCCTTTGGGGGGACAGAGTGAGAGTATGCCAGCACACACCAGAGCGCTATATACTGCAGGGACTAACTGAGTTATGTCCCCTATAGCTTTATATCTATCTATCTATATATATATATATATATATATATATATATATATATATATATATATATATATATATATATATATATATATATATATATATATATATATATATATATATATATATATATAGTATACTGCGCCTAAATTTAGTGCCCCCTCTCTCTTTTTTTAACCCTTGTAGACTGCAGGGGAGAGCCAGGGAGCTTCCCTCCAACGGAGCTGTGAGGGAAAATGGCGCCAGTGTGCTGAGGAGATAGGCTCCGCCCCTTTTTCGCGGCCTATTCTCCCGTTTTTTATGGACTTCTGGCAGGGGTATTTACCTCATATATAGCCCCTGGGGCTATATATTGAGGTATTTTTGCCAGCCAAGGTGTTTTTATTGCTGCCTCAGGGCGCCCCCCCCCAGCGCCCTGCACCCTCAGTGACCGGAGTATGAAGTGTGTGAGAGGAGCAATGGCGCACAGCTGCAGTGCTGTGCGCTACCTTGGTGAAGACTGAGTCTTCATGCCGCCGATTTTCCGCTCGCTGCAGTGAGCCTGTTGCCAGCAGGTCTCACTGAAAAGAACAAATTCTAAGACTATAACTTTCTAAGAGCTCAGGAGAGCCCCTAGTGTGCATCCAACCTCGGCCGGGCACGAAATCTAACTGAGGCTTGGAGGAGGGTCATAGTGGGAGGAGCCAGTGCACACCAGGTAGTCTAAGATCTTTCTAGAGTGCCCAGCCTCCTTCGGAGCCCGCTATTCCCCATGGTCCTTACGGAGTTCCCAGCATCCACTAGGACGTTAGAGAAATCTCTCTGTGCATCTTGCATATAAAGAAATGCATCCTTTAACTGCTCTATAGTCAGTAAAATACTGTCCCTATCCAGGGTATCAATATTTTCAGACAGTGACTCCGACCAAGCCACGCCAGCACTGCACATCCAGGCTGAGGCGATTGCTGGTCTCAGTATAACACCCGTATGTGTGTATATACTTTTTAATGTATTCTCCAGCCTCCTATCAGCTGGATCCTTGAGGGCGGCCGTATCAGGAGACGGTAACGCCACTTGCTTTGATAAGCGTGTGAGCGCCTTATCCACCCTAGGAGGTGTTTCCCAGCGCGCCCTAACCTCTGGCAGGAAAGGGTATAATGCCAATAACTTCTTTGAAATTAGCAGTTTTCTATCTGGGGTAACCCACGCTTCATCACACACTTCATTCAGTTCCTCTGATTCAGGAAAAACTATCGGTAGTTTTTTCACACCCCACATAATACCCCTTTTTGTGGTACTTGCAGTATCAGAGATATGCAAAGCCTCCTTCATTGCCGTGATCATATAACGTGTGGCCCTACTGGAAAATACGTTTGTTTCTTCACCGTCGACACTGGATTCAGTGTCAGTGTCTGTGTCGACCGACTGAGGTAAAGGGCGTTTTACAGCCCCTGACGGTGTCCGAGACGCCTGGACAGGTACTAACTGGTTTGCCGGCTGTCTCATGTCGTCAACCGACTTTTGTAGCGTGCCGACACTATCCCGTAATTCCATAAACAAAGCCATCCATTCTGGTGTCGACTCCCTAGGGGGTGACATCACCATTACAGGCAATTGCTCCGCCTCCACGCCAACATCGTCCTCATACATGTCAACACACACGTACCGACACACAGCAGACACACAGGGAATGCTCTGATAGAAGACAGGACCCCACTAGCCCTTTGGGGAGACAGAGGGAGAGTTTGCCAGCACACACCCAAGCGCTATAAATATATATAGGGACAACCTTAATAAGTGTGTTCCCTTTATAGCAGCTCAAATATTATAAATATCGCCAATAAGTGCCCCCCCCTCTCTGTTTTTACCCTGTTTCTGTAGTGCAGTGCAGGGGAGAGTCCTGGGAGCCTTCCTCGCAGCAGAGCTGGGCAGTAAAATGGCGCTGTGTGCTGAGGAGAATAGGCCCCGCCCCCTTTTCGGCGGGCTTCTTCTCCCGGTTTTTTTGGAACCTGGCAGGGGTTAAATACATCCATATAGCCCCAGGGGCTATATGTGATATATTTTAGCCAGAATAGGTATATTACATTGCTGCCCAGGGCGCCCCCCCCAGCGCCCTGCACCCTCAGTGACCGCTGGTGTGAAGTGTGCGGAGAGCAATGGCGCACAGCTGCAGTGCTGTGCGCTACCTCATGAAGACTGAGACGTCTTCTGCCGCCGGTTTCTGGACCTCTTCTCTATTCGGCATCTGCAAGGGGGTCGGCGGCGCGGCTCCGGTGACCCATCCAGGCTGTACCTGTGATCGTCCCTCTGGAGCTAGTGTCCAGTAGCCTAAGAAGCAAATCCATCCTGCACGCAGGCGAGTTCACTTCTTCTCCCCTAAGTCCCTCGTTGCAGTGAGCCTGTTGCCAGCAGGACTCACTGAAAATAAAAAACCTAACAAACTTTTTCTAAGCAGCTCTTTAGGAGAGCCACCTAGATTGCACCCTGCTCGGACGGGCACAAAAACCTAACTGAGGCTTGGAGGAGGGTCACAGGGGGAGGAGCCAGTACACACCACCTAGTGGTCAAACTTTTAAATTTTGTGCCCTGTCTCCTGCGGAGCCGCTATTCCCCATGGTCCTGACGGAGTCCCAGCATCCACTAGGACGTCAGAGAAAAGTCATTAGGTCGATATGTAAAAAAGGTAGGCAGTTTGTTTGTGTCATTTTATTCATAAAGTGAACATGAACCCCAGTCAGTGCACAGTGTTCACTCGCCATCCTTCGGGCAAGTTTACCGTTCCCAATTGTAGTCCACGTGGATCGTAAAGTACGAAAAAGTAAAAAATAAAAAAAAAAAAGGGTTTTTTTTTTTTTTTTTTTTTTAAACCTACCAGTAAATCCTTTTCTCTTAGTCCGTAGAGGATGCTGGGGATGCTTCGAGAACCATGGGGTATAGACGGGATCCGCGGGAGACATGGGCACACAGACTTTTAATGGGTGTGAAGTGGCTCCTCCCTCTATGCCCCTCCTCCAGACTCCAGTTATAGGAACTGTGCCTAGGGAGACTGTCATTTCGAGGAAAAGGATTTATTTATTTTAAACTAAGGTGAGATACATACCAGCTCACACCACTAACACCGTACAACATGGCATTCAACAACGCATGCAACGGCATGACCAACAGTCACAGATTGACTGAACTCAACATGAGCGTAACTATAACCAAACTGCAGATACAGCCCACACTGGGACGGGCGCCCAGCATCCTCTACGGACTAAGAGAAAAGGATTTACCGGTAGGTATTAAAATCCTATTTTCTCATACGTCCTAGAGGATGCTGGGGATGCTTCAAGAACCATGGGGTTTATACCAAAGCTCTAGAACGGTCGGGAGAGTGCGGATGACTGCAGCACCGATTGACCAATCAAGAGGTCCTCCTCAGCCAGGGTATCAAACTTGTAAAACTTTGCAAAGGTGTTTGATCCCGACCAAGTAGCAGCTCGGCAAAGTTGTAACGCCGAGACTCCCCGGGTAGCCGCCCAGGATGAGCCCACCTTTCTAGTAGAATGGGCTTCCACAGATTTCGGCAATGTAGAATGAGCCTGCTGAATTGTATTACAAATCCAGCGCGCAATAGTCTGCTTAGAAGCAGGAGCCCCAAGGACAAACAGAGCCTCTGTTTTCCTAATCTGCGCCGTTCTGGCGACAGATCTTCAAAGCTCTGACCACATCGAGAGACTTCGACTCCGCCAAGGCGTCAGTAGCCACTGGCACCACAATTGGCTGGTTAACATGAAAATTATGAAACCACTTTTGGCAGAAATTGCTGACGAGTTCTCAACTCAGCTCTATCAGCATGGAAAATCAAATAGGAGCTTTTGTGAGACAAAGCCGCCAACTCAGACACTCGCCTTGCAGACGCCAAGGCCAACAACATGACCACTTTCCAAGTAAGGAACTTTAACTCAACCTTGCGCAAAGGTTCAAACCAATGTGATTGCAAGAATTGCAACACCACATTAAGGTCCCATGGTGCCACTGGGGGCACAAAGGGAGATTGGATGTGCATCACGCCTTTTACGAAGGTCTGAACTTCTGGAAGGGAGGCCAATTCTTTTTGAAAGAAAGATCGACAAGGCCGAAATCTGTACTTTAAATAGAGCCTAACTTTAGACCCGCATCCACACCTGCTTGTAGGAAATGTAGCAAACGTCCCAGCTGAAATTCATCCGTAGGAGCCTTCTTGGATTCACACCAAGACACATTTTCTCCAAATACAGTGGTAATGTTTTGCCGTTAATTCTTTTCTAGCCTGAAGAAGTGTAGGAATGAATTCACTGGGACTACCCTTTCGGGCTAGGATTTGGCGTTCAACCGCCACGTCGTCAAACGCAGCAAATCCTGATACACGCACAGCCCCTGTTGTAACAGGTCCTCCTGAAGAGGAAGGAGGCCAGGGATCTTCTATGAGCAACTCCTGAAAATCTGGATACCAGGCCCTTTTTGGCCAATCCGGAACAATGAGGATCGCCTGAACCCTTGTTCTTCTTATAATTTTTATCACCTTTGGAATGAGTGGAAGTGGAGGGAACACATAGACCGACTGAAACACCCAGTGTGTCACTAGGGCGTCCACCGCTATCGCTTGAGGGTCCCTTGACCTGGAATAATATCTCTTAAGTTTCTTGTTGAGGCGGGACGCCATCATGTCCACTTGAGGAACTCCCCAACGACTTGTCACTTCTGCAAAGACCTCTTGATGAAGACCCCACTCTCCTGGATGGAGATCGTGTCTGCTGAGGAAGTCTGCTTCCCAGTTGTCCACTTCTGGAATGAAGACCGCCGACAGAGCGCTGGCATGTCTTTCCACCCAGCGGAGAATCTTCGTGGCCTCGGCCATCGCCGCTCTGCTCTTTGTTCTGCCTTGGCGGTTTATGTACGCCACTGCTGTCACGTTGTCTGACTGAATCATGACCGTCAGACCTCGAAGAAGATGTTCTGCTTGCAGTATGCCATTGTAGATGGCTCTTAATTCCAGAATGTTTATATGTAGACAAGCTTCCTGGCTTGACCACTTTCCCTGAAACTTTCTTCCCTGTGTGACTGCTCCCCGCCTCAGAGGCTTGCATCCGTGGTCACCAGGATCCAATCCTGAATCCCGAGCCTGCGTCCCTCCAGAAGGTGAGAACTGTGCAGCCACCATAAAAGGGAAATTCTGGTCCTGGGAGATAGAATTATTTTCTGGTGCATGTCCAGGTGAAACCCGAACCACTGGTCCAGCAGGTTCCACTGAAACACCCTGGCATGGAACCTGCCATACGGAAAGGCCTCGTAGGCCGCCACCATCTTCCCCAGCAACCGAGTGCAGTGAAGAACTAATACCTTTGCCGGTTTCAGAATCTGTTTTACCATGTTCTGTATTTCCAGAGCTTTTTCCACTGGAAGAAAAACTCTGCAATTCTGAATCCAGAGTCATACCCAGGAACGACAGCCGTGTCGTTGGTTCCAACTGTGATTTTGGCACTTAGGAGCCAACCGTGTTGTTGCAGAATCGTCAGTGAAAGGGCAACATTCTTCAACAATTGCTCCTTGGACCACACCTTTATGAGATCGTCCAAGTACGGGATAATTGCGATTCCCTGCCTGCGCAGGAGAACCATCATTTCCGCCATAACCTTGGTGAAAATCCTCAGAGCTGTGGACAGACCAAACGGCAACGTCTGAAATTGGTAATGACAATCCTGCACAGCAGATCTCAGGTAAGCCTGATGTGGAGGATATATGGGGACATGCATGTAGGCATCTTTTATGTCGACCGACACCATAAATCCCCCTCCTCCAGACTGGAGATCACTGCTCATAGAGACTCCATCTTGAACTTAAAAAAAAAAAAAAAAAAAAATTTAAGAAAGAAATTGAGGGATTTTAGGTTTAGAATCGGTCTGACTGAGCCATCCGGCTTCAGGACCACAAACAGGCTCGAATAAAAACCTTCCCCCTGTTGAGACGGGGTACCGTGACAATCACTTGATTTTGACACAACTTTAGTATCGCAGCGCTTACCATCTCCCTTTCTGGAAGAGAAGCTGGCAAGGCTGATTTGAAAAATCGGTGAGGGGGCACGTCTTGAAACTCTAATTTGTACCCTTGGGTTACTATTTCTACTATCCAAGGATCCAGGTCCGAGTGCACCCAGACCTGACTGAAGAGTTTGAGACGTGCCCCCACTGGTGTGGACTCCCGCAGAGAAGCCCCAAAGTCATGCGGTGGATTTAGTAGAAGCCAGAGAGGACTTCTGCTCTCCCCCTCGCAGCAAGGAAGGAGGACCCAAGTCCTTTTTTTAATTTATTGGGCCGAAAGGACTGCATCTGATAGTGAAGCGATTTCTTCTGCTGAGCAGGGACATAAAGGTAAAAATGAAGACTTACCCGCAGTAGCTGTAGACACCAGGTCAGTGAGGCCGTCGCCAAACCAGACACTACCGTTAAACGGAAGAGACTCCATCGCCTTCTTAGAGTCAGTATCAGCATTCCATTGATGTATCCACAATGCTCTCCTTGCTGAGACCACCATGGCATTGGCCCTTGAACCCAAAAGGCCAATATCCCTTACAGCAGGGCTGGCCAAACCGGTCCTCGAGATCTACCAACAGTTCATGTTTTCCAGGCCTCCTGGAGACCTGTAAAATTTTCAGTTGGGAATGAATGCAGCACATCTTAATTAGTAATGACTACACCTGTGCACCAGCTAGGTGATCTGGAAAATGTGTACTGTTGGTAGATCTCGAGGACTGGATTGGCCAGCCCTGCCTTACAGCTTCTTTTAAATATGCTGCAGCGTCCATGATGTGACCCAGAGTCAAAAGCACACTATCCCTGTCTAGGATATCTACCTCAGATGACAAGTTATTTGCCCACCTTTCAATAGCGCTACTCACCCATGCCGCAGCAATGGCAGGCCTGAGTAGCGACAAATGGATTTCAGTGTATTTTCCTGCTTAAGATCTGCCACCTTTTTGGATAGACGCGATAAAGCTTTGTCTACCGTGGGGATTGACTCCCACCTTTCCCTGTCCCAAGAGGGGAACGGATATGCCACTGGAATTCTTTTGGGAACATGTATCTTTTTGTCAGGATTTTCCCAAGCTTTTTCAAAAAGTGCGTTCAGTTCATGAGAGGGAGGAAACGTTACCTCAGGTTTCTTTCCTTTAAAACATACAGACCCTAGTATCAGGAACAGCAGGGTCCTCAGTGATATGTAACATCTTTTATCGCCACAATCATATACTGAATACTCTTTGCCAGTTTTAGATGTAATCTGGCATCACTATAGTCGACACTGGAATCAGAGTCAGTGTCGGTATCTGTAATCTGGGTAAATGCACGTTTCTGTGACCCCGAAGTGGATTGGGCTTGTGACAAAGCATCTTCCATGGATTTCCTCCATGTCTGGTTCTTTGACTAAGATTTGATAAATCTGAGTCTACTTAATCACATTTGCGTTTAAAACACTCAACATATTCACCCAATCATCCGTCGGCGGTACAGACACGGGCACTCACATTTTCTGTCCCTACTCCAGCTTCCTCCTGGGAAGAGCATTCAGCCTCAGACATGTCGACACACACGTACCGACACTCCCAAACACACTGGGGCTATAGGAGACAGACCCACAATAAAGCCTGCCAGAGACACAGAGCGAGTTCAGCCAGCTCACACCCAGCGCCTATCCCGGTACTGAAGCCAGTAATAAGACTGGTGCTAAATAATTTTAGCACCAAATCACTTGTGCCCCCCCGTTTTGCACCCTGTCACTTGTACAGCAGTGTGGAGGTCAGGGCCAGCGTCTCTGCAGCTTCTGTGAAGAGAAAATGGTGCTGGTCAGAGCTGTGTGGGCTAAGCTCCGCCCACTACATGGCACGCTTCAGTCCCGCTTAATAAATCTTTATACTGGCGGGGGTCCCTTAACTAGTGCCTGGGCACTGTTATATACTTTTTTGCCAGTGCTGTTTGAGGTCCCCCATGCTGCCCCCCCCCCTGCGGCCTGCACTGCCGTTTTATGTGTGGGAGCATGCCGCGCGGTACCTCAAACGCCGTCTTCTGATCTTCTCATACTCACCCGGCTTCTGTCTTCTGGCTCTGTGAGGGGGGTGACGGCGCAGCTCCGGGAACAAGCAGCTAGGCGTACCAAGTGATCGAACCCTCTGGAGCTAATGGTGTCCAGAGCCCTTGAACTCTGAAGAAGAAGTAGGTCTGCTTCTCTCCCCTCACTCCCACACTGCAGGTAGCCTGTAGCCAGCAGGTCTCCCTGAAAATAACAAACCTAATAAAAGTATTTTTCTGAGAAACTCAGGAGAGCTCCTCAGTGTGCATCCAGTCTCACTGGGCACAGAATCTAACTGGAGTCTGGAGGAGGGGCATAGAGGGAGGAGCCAGTTCACACCCAAAATCTTATAGTGTGCCCATGTCTTCTGCGGATCCCGTCTATATCCCATGGTTCTTGAAGCATTTCCAGCATCCTCTAGAACGTATGAGAATTTTTTTTTTTATAATTATGAAAACTCATGTCAACCTTTTTCCAAGTCGACCTTGTTCATGTCGACTTAATGGACATGTCGACCTATTTCCTGTGTCAACCTAGAGTCCAGATACCATACAGTGGCGGTTTTTGCTTAAGCATTATGTACAAAATTTTGCCCTCATGATTGAGAAAAAATGTGCCCTTCTCAGTGGTCAGCACCCTGCCCTAAAAACATCCTAGAGTGAACACTATCACTTTGCTGAAAAAAATTGCTATCACTTTTTCCTGGCGAACCCCATTATCGCCATTTTGGAATAGGATAGATGCGATATACGGGAGCGTGCAGGCCACGATAAGCCAATTTTTTTGGGGAGATGGGTGCGAAAACCATTAGCGGCTGTTGCTTTCCATTCCTACATGAATTGCACTCACCATATAAAAGCATGGCGGTTCGATTCAGGCACGGAGCAGGGGTGCAGCTGGGGAAGTCAGGGACTTCTCCACGGTAACCCGCGCTGTGAATTGAGGAAAGCAGAGAAAAGCCCAGTTTAACGCAAAACAAAGCTTTTCTCTGGTTTATGAATAGACCCCTAGATTACATCTGTTTGACTAAGTAGCAGTTCATGTAGCCTCCCTGGGTTTGCGCATGCACCGCTTTAATCATTTGTCTATATTTTGCACCTGTGCACATGCAACAGTGTCCATTTTAGGAAGTTCGTGGAAGCTGAAGCAGGGAGATCTGGGGAAAGAGGAGTGGAGCTAGGTTGCAGTGTGTGGCAAAAACAGATAGAAATAACTTCCTTGCCAGTTTCAACACCGTGCTCAGACTACCCCATCTGTTATTTAATGAATAGCAGTCACCTTACTATAGTTTGGTGATGCGATTCAGCCACTGAAACTAAAAGGAGGGTACGCACAGAGAGATCCGTACTGAATATCTAAGTAATCTGACTACATTGCTTCGAAATTACACACGGATCTCTCCATGTGTATTCACATAGGGGTCGATTCTATTCGGCAACTAATGAATAGCGCCGGGAATTAGCTCCCGACGCTATTCAATTCAGCAACTAGTTACGTCGGCGATGGCCCGTTCTCCCGACAAAACTACCTGTTTTGTCGGCGAGAACGGGCATTCTCCGACTTAACTCCCCGGCGCGAGGCTGATTCCCGACAGAATCAGCCTCGCGCCGGCCGCGAGGCAGCACTTTTGTCGGGTTTCTCTTCTCATCCCCCGGGGATGAGAGAAGAATTCCCGACAATTGCAGGTAACTAGTTGCTGAATTGAATAGCGTCGGGAGCTAATTCCCGGCGCTATTCATTAGTTGCCGAATAGAATCGACCCCATAGCGAAGCACAGCCCCACGTCGCTATCGCTGATTCTAGATTGTTCCTGCATGCAGGACTGGTGGTCATAGGCAGATACTGCAATGTGCCTCAGTGCTCTACCGGACGCAAAGTGTATAACGTGCTCTACCGGGGGCAGTGTGCATAGGAGGTTCTACCTGGTGCAATGTGTATAAGCGGTACTACTGTGTGGTGTAATGGTTGTGTCTATGTTGCCTTTGTGCAAAGGACCTGGACGTGACAAAACGAGTGGGCAGGAGAGAACTTCCGCCCTTACAGCTCCTAAATGTTTTCTTCGTTCTCCGTCCGTTTGGAGTATTTTTTTTTTTCTATGCAGCATTGGACCCTCGCGGGCTCGCTTCGCTCGCCACGCATCGGGCACGGTGTCTAGCTCCGCTCCGCTTGCCACACTTTTCTATTCCAAATAGATTGGGCCATGGACCCAGGGGGATATGGGAAAGGTCCTCTGCACGAAGAGAATCTAGACGCTACCGTGGTGTAATGTGAATTGGCACTATTATGTGGTCACGCCCCTTCTCCATGAAGCCACACCCCTAAAATTTTGCAGCACGCATTGCCTATACTTTGCGATCTGGGAGGTGGAACACCAATTCACATTCTGCCTAAGGGCACCAAAATGTCTAGTTACACCTCTGGTGCAGGGTGTCCTGCATGCTACACAGCCCAGCAGCACCTTCACCCCATCCCCCCACCTTGCAACACTTTTGTAGTGTCCAAACAAGATTAAAAAGAACCTTCATTCCGATGGGACCCATAAAAAGACTGGTAAGACCCCATTTTTTTTTTTTTAAAGTGAGGGGTCCCCGGGACCCACTTTTTTTTTGGCTCAGTGCGATCATGGGGAGAGAGAGAGAGAGGTGTGCTGAGTAGTCTGTGCTAGATCACTCGGCACACATCTCTACTGTTTGTACCTCCCTTAACCCTATGAAGAACACTAGGCAAAGAAAACCCCTCATCCGCAAGAGGCTTTTTCTCTGCTCTATGAATAGACCCCAGTTAGCACATAAGAGATACAAATATATGTAATTAACATATATAACTGTATCATGGGACATCCCTAGCAACTAATCTCTACTGTACTTTCGCGTATAATCATAAAAATATAAAATACGGTATTGCCAAGCCGAGAACAAGGAACCGCCTCACCAGCCCCGTCACAGCTACCTCCGGAGCCACATGGCCCGCCAGCTCTATCTGGGCCCCTTACCTTAAGAGCCTCCAACCCAGATAAACGAGACTTTCGGTCCTGATCTTTGATGATAATGAAAGGCCGCCCATACTCATCGAAGGCGAGCGTGCCCAGCGAGGACATGGCTGCAGCGATAAAAGCGATTGATACAGAAAGAGCCCAGAGAGCAGACAGACGCTGCTGACTGACGGAACACCGCTGCTGCTGCCGCTGCTGATGCTATTTCACCCCGCCTACAGACATACCGCGCATGTGCAACCAACGGTCACCGCCGCCATCTTCGCTTTACGACAGATTCTGGAAGTATCCACAGTGGGTCATACCAACACGTCATAAATACGAAGGGGGTGCGGGCTATAACTTTTATCAAATAAAACCATCTACTCGTGGATATTATTTAAAGTAATGATGTATGTTTTGGCCAGTAAAAAATAGCAGTTATAAGAAGTCGCACCATGTAGTGTGCAGTGGTTTGTTCTGAAATCGATGGGCGTTCATTTATAGGCGCCTGTGTTCGTACTCCGCCATATTTGTTTTCCCTCTGCCAGCAGTACGCACAACATATGCGCTGCGTAATGGGTGGAGGCCGAATCAACGTTGGTGCTGGGGTCGCCAGCCATGTGTTCAATCTCTCTATGTGCTTCCTTCTTCTTCCGGTTATCTCACAGCCTGACTGCCCTGTGGTAGTGCCCGCTGCCTAGTTGCAGGTCACAAACATAAAGGTCAGTTATGTTCACATGCAAACAAGCTGATTTCATAAAATAATAAACCTTTATCTGTACTGATATTTTCTTATTACTAATTATTTTTCTCTAACGTCCTAGTGGATGCTGGGGACTCCGAAAGGACCATGGGGAATAGCGGCTCCGCAGGAGACTGGGCACAAAGTAAAAGCTTTAGGACTAGCTGGTGTGCACTGGCTCCTCCCCCTATGACCCTCCTCCAAGCCTCAGTTAGATTTTGTGCCCGAACGAGAAGGGTGCAATCTAGGTGGCTCTCCTGAGCTGCTTAGAGTAAAAGTTTAAATAGGTTTTTTATTTTCAGTGAGACCTGCTGGCAACAGGCTCACTGCATCGAGGGACTTAGGGAAGAGAAACGAACTCACCTGCGTGCAGAGTGGATTGGGTTTCTTAGGCTACTGGACATTAGCTCCAGAGGGACGATCACAGGCCCAGCCATGGATGGGTCCCGGAGCCGCGCCGCCGGCCCCCTTACAGATGCTGAAGCAAGAAGAGGTCCATAAATCGGCGGCAGAAGACTTTCCTGTCTTCATAAGGTAGCGCACAGCACTGCAGCTGTGCGCCATTGCTCTCAGCACACTTCACACTCCGGTCACTGAGGGTGCAGGACGCTGGGGGGGGGGGGGGGGCGTCCTGGGAAGCAATGAATTTACCTTAGTTGGCGAAAAATACATCACATATAGCTCCTGGGCTATATGGATGTATTTAACCCCTGCCAGTTTTCCAGTAAAAAGCGGGAGAAGAGCCCGCCGTGAAGGGGGCGGGGCCTATCTCCTCAGCACACAGCGCCATTTTTCCCACACAGCTCCGCTGGTAGGAAGGCTCCCAGAATCTCCCCTGCATCCTGCAACTACAGAAACAGGGTAAAAAAGAGAGGGGGGCACTTATTTGGCAAAATAACAGATATAAGCAGCTATAAGGGATAGACACTTATTGTAAGGTTGTCCCTATACATATATAGCGCTCTGGTGTGTGCTGGCAAACTCTCCCTCTGTCTCCCCAAAGGGCTAAGTGGGTCCTGTCCTCTATCAGAGCATTCCCTGTGTGTGTGCTGGGTGTCGGTACGTGTGTGTCGACATGTATGAGGAGGAAAATGATGTGGAGGCGGAGCAGAGTGTCTGTAACAGTGATGTCACCCCCTAGGGGGTCGACACCTGAGTGGATGTACTGTTGAAAATTACGTGACAGTGTCAGCTCTATATAAAAAAACAGTGGTTGACATGAGACAGCCGGCTACTCAGCTTGTGCCTGTCCAGACGTCTCATAGGCCGTCAGGCAGATGGCAGATACAGACGCCGACACGGATACTGACTCCTGTGTCGACGGTGAAGAGACAACCGTGATTTCCAGTAGGGCCACACGTTACATGATTGAGACAATGGAAAATGTTTTCTCTATCGTCCTAAGTGGATGCTGGGGTTCCTGAAAGGACCATGGGGAATAGCGGCTCCGCAGGAGACAGGGCACAAAAGTAAAGCTTTTACAGGTCAGGTGGTGTGTACTGGCTCCTCCCCCTATGACCCTCCTCCAGACTCCAGTTAGATTTTTGTGCCCGGCCGAGAAGGGTGCAATTCTAGGTGGCTCTCATAAAGAGCTGCTTAGAGAGTTTAGCTTAGGTTTTTTATTTTACAGTGATTCCTGCTGGCAACAGGATCACTGCAACGAGGGACAGAGGGGAGAAGAAGTGAACTCACCTGCGTGCAGGATGGATTGGCTTCTTGGCTACTGGACATGAAGCTCCAGAGGGACGATCACAGGTACAGCCTGGATGGTCACCGGAGCCACGCCGCCGGCCCCCTCACAGATGCTGAAGCAAGAAGAGGTCCAGAATCGGCGGCTGAAGACTCCTGCAGTCTTCTTAAGGTAGCGCACAGCACTGCAGCTGTGCGCCATTTTCCTCTCAGCACACTTCACACGGCAGTCACTGAGGGTGCAGGGCGCTGGGGGGGGGGGCGCCCTGGGAGGCAAATGAAAACCTTTAAAAAGGCTAAAAATACCTCACATATAGCCCCAGAGGCTATATGGAGATATTTACCCCTGCCTAAATGTACTAAATAGCGGGAGACGAGCCCGCCGGAAAAGGGGCGGGGCCTATCTCCTCAGCACACGGCGCCATTTTCTGTCACAGCTCCGCTGGTCAGGAAGGCTCCCAGGTCTCTCCCCTGCACTGCACTACAGAAACAGGGTATAACAGAGAGGGGGGGCAAAATAAATGGCAATATATTAATATAAAAGCAGCTATAAGGGAGCACTTAATCATAAGGCTATCCCTGTCATATATAGCGTTTTTTGGTGTGTGCTGGCAGACTCTCCCTCTGTCTCCCCAAAGGGCTAGTGGGTCCTGTCTTCGTATAGAGCATTCCCTGTGTGTCTGCTGTGTGTCGGTACGTGTGTGTCGACATGTATGAGGACGTTATTGGTGTGGAGGCGGAGCAATTGCCAAATATGAGGATGTCACCTTCTAGGGGGTCGACACCAGAATGGATGCCTTTATTTGTGGAATTACGGGATAGCGTCAACTCGCTTAAGCAGTCGTTTGCCGACATGAGGCGGCCGGACACTCAATTAGTGCCTGTCCAGGCGCCTCAAACACCGTCAGGGGCTGTAAAACGCCCCTTGCCTCAGTCGGTCGACACAGACCCAGACACAGGCACTGATTCCGGTGGTGAAGGTGACGAATCAACCGTATTTTCCAGTAGGGCCACACGTTATATGATTTTGGCAATAAAGGAGATGTTACATTTAGCTGATACTACAGGTACCACAAAACAGGGTATTATGTGGGGTGTAAAAAAACTACCAGTAGTTTTTACCGAATCAGAAGAATTAAATGACGTGTGTGATGAAGCGTGGGGTGCCCCGATAAAAAACTGCTAATTTCAAAGAAGTTATTGGCTTTATACCCTTTCCCGCCAGAGGTTAGGGAGCGCTGGGAAACACCTCCTAGGGTGGACAAAGCGCTAACACGCTTATCAAAACAAGTGGCGTTACCCTCTCCTGAGACGGCCGCACTTAAAGATCCATCAGATAGGAGGATGGAAAATATCCAAAAAGGTATATACACACATGCAGGTGTTATACTACGACCAGCTATTGCGACTGCCTGGATGTGCAGTGCTGGGGTAGTTTGGTCAGAGTCCCTGATCGAAAATATTGATACCCTGGACAGGGACAATATTTTACTGTCGTTAGAACAAATAAAGGATGCATTTCTTTATATGCGTGATGCACAGAGAGATATCTGCACACTGGCATCACGGGTAAGTGCTATGTCCATTTCGGCCAGAAGAGCTTTATGGACACGACAGTGGACAGGCGATGCGTAGAGGAGTTATTTGGGGTCGGTCTATCGGATTTGGTGGCCACGGCTACGGCCGGGAAATCCACCTTTCTACCTCAAGTCACTCCCCAACAGAAAAAGGCACCGACCTTTCAACCGCAGCCCTTTCGTTCCTTTAAAAATAAGAGAGCAAAGGGCTATTCATATCTGCCACGAGGCAGAGGACGAGGGAAGAGACAGCAACAGGCAGCTCCTTCCCAGGAACAGAAGCCCTCCCCGGCTTCTACAAAAGCCTCAGCATGACGCTGGGGCTTCGCAAGCGGACTCGGGGGCGGTAGGCGGTCGTCTCAAGAATTACAGCGCGCAGTGGGCTCACTCGCAGGTAAATCCCTGGATCCTGCAGATAATATCTCAGGGGTACAGGTTGAAATTAGAGACAGAGCCACCTCACCGTTTCCTGAAGTCTGCTTTACCAACGTCCCCCTCAGAAAGGGAGACGGTTTTGGAAGCCATTCACAAGCTGTATTCTCAGCAGGTGATAGTCAAGGTACCTCTTCTACAACAAGAGAAGGGGTATTATTCCACTCTTTTTGTGGTACCGAAGCCGGATGGCTCGGTAAGGCCTATTCTAAATCTGAAGTCCTTGAACCTGTACATAAAGAAGTTCAAGTTCAAGATGGAGTCACTCAGAGCAGTGATAGCGAACCTGGAAGAAGGGGACTTTATGGTATCCTTGGACATCAAGGATGCGTATCTCCACGTTCCAATTACCCCTCACACCAGGGGTACCTCAGGTTCGTTGTACAAAACTGTCACTATCAGTTTCAGACGCTGCCGTTTGGTTTGTCCACGGCACCTCGGGTCTTTACAAAGGTAATGGCCGAGATAATATTTCTTCTTCGAAGAAAAGGCGTATTAATTATCCCATGCTTGGACGATCTCCTAATAAGGGCAAGGTCCAGAGAACAGCTAGAGATGGGTTTAGCACTATCTCAAGAGGTGCTAAAGCAGCACGGATGGATTCTGAATATTCCAAAATCCCAATTAATGCCGACAACTCGTCTGCTGTTCCTGGGGATGATTCTGGACACAGTTCAGAAAAAGGTTTTTCTTCCCGAAGAAAAAGCCAAGGAGTTATCTGACCTGGTCAGGAACCTCCTAAAACCAGGAAAGGTGTCTGTACATCAATGCACAAGAGTCCTGGGAAAAAATGGTAGCTTCTTACGAAGCAATCCCTTTCGGCAGATTCCATGCAAAGGGATCTGTTGGACAAATGGTCAGGGTCGCATCTTCAGATGCACCTGCGGATAACCCTGTCGCCGAGGACAAGGGTATCCCTTCTGTGGTGGTTGCAGGAGGCTCATCTATTGGAGGGCCGCAGATTCGGCATGCAGGATTGGATCCTGGTGACCACGGATGCCAGCCTGAGAGGCTGGGGAGCAGTCACACAGGGAAGAAATTTCCAGGGAGTGTGGTCGAGCCTGAAAAAGTCTCTTCACATAAGCATTCTGGAACTAAGAGCAATCTACAATGCTCTAAGCCAGGCGGAACCTCTGCTTCAAGGAAGACCGGTGTTGATCCAGTCGGACAACATCACGGCAGTCGCCCATGTAAACAGACAGGGCGGCACAAGAAGCAGGAGGGCAATGGCAGAAGCTGCCAGGATCCTTCGCTGGGCGGAGAATCACGTGATAGCACTGTCAGCAGTATTCATCCCGGGCGTGGACAACTGGGAAGCAGACTTCCTCAGCAGACACGACCTTCACCCGGGAGAGTGGGGACTTCATCCAGAAGTTTTCCACATGCTATTAAACCGTTGGGTAAAACCAATGGTGGACATGATGGCGTCTCGCCTCAACAAAACACTGGACAGGTATTGCGCCAGGTCAAGAGATCCGCAGGCAATAGCTGTGGACGCGCTGGTAACACCTTGGGTGTACCAGTCGGTATATGTGTTTCCTCCTCTGTCTCTCATACCAAAGGTATTGAGGATTATACGGCAAAGAGGAGTAAGACTAGTGGCTCCGGATTGGCCAAGAAGGACTTGGTACCCGGAACTTCAAGAGATGGTCACGGACGATCCGTGGCCTCTACTTCTGAGAAGGGACCTGCTTCAGCAGGGTACTTGTTTTTTTTTTCAAGACTTACCGCGGCTGCGTTTGACGGCATGGCGTTTGAATGCCAGATCCTAAAAGGAAAAGGCATTCCAGAAGAAGTCATTCCTACCTTGATAAAGGCAAGGAAGGAAGTCACCGCGAAGCATTATCGCCGTATTTGGCGAAAATATGTTGCGTGGTGCGAGCAGCGGAGTGCTCCGAGGGAGGAATTTCAACTGGGTCGTTTTCCTACATTTCCTGCAATCAGGATTGTCTATGGGTCTCAAATTGGGATCTATTAAGGTTCAAATTTCGGCCCTATCAATATTCTTCCAAAAAGAATTGGCCTCAGTCCCTGAGGTCCAGATTTTTATCAAAGGAGTACTGCATATACAGCCTCCTGTGGTGCCTAAGGTGGCACCGTGGGATCTAAATGTAGTTTTAGATTTCCTCAAATCCAATTGGTTTGAACCACTAAAGAATGTGGATTTGAAATATCTCACATGGAAAGTGACTATGTTACTGGCCCTGGCTTCGGCCGGGAGAGTATCTGAACTGGCGGCTTTGTTTTATAAAAGCCCTTATTTAATTTTCCATTCGACATAGGGCAGAGCTGCGGACGCGTCCGCATTTTCTCCCTAAGGTGGTATCAGCGTTTCACCTGAACCAGCCTATTGTAGTGCCTGCGGCTACAGACGACTTGAAGGACTCCAAGTTGTTGGACGTTGTCAGAGCCTTAAAAATATACATTAAAGGACGGCTGGAGTCAGAAAATCTGACTCGCTGTTTATACTGTATGCACCCAACAAGTTGGGTGCACCTGCTTCTAAGCAGTCGATTGCTCGTTGGATTTGTAACAAAATTCAACTTGTACATTCTGTGGCAGGCCTGCCACAGCCTAAATCTGTTAAGGCCCATTCCGCAAGGAAGGTGGGCTCATCTTGGGCGGCTGCCCGAGGGGTCTCGGCATTACAACTCTGCCGAGCAGCTACGTGGTCAGGGGAGAACACGTTTGTAAATTTTTACAAATTTGATACCCTGGCAAAGGAGGACCTGGAGTTCTCTCATTCGGTGCTGCAGAGTCATCCGCACTCTCCCGCCCGTTTGGGAGCTTTGGTATAATCCCCATGGTCCTTTCAGGAACCCCAGCATCCACTTAGGACGATAGAGAAAATAAGAATTTACTTACCGATAATTCTATTTCTCGGAGTCCGTAGTGGATGCTGGGCGCCCATCCCAAGTGCGGATTATCTGCAATACTTGTACATAGTTATTGTTAACTAATTCGGGTTATTGTTTAGGAAGCCATCTTTCAGAGGCTCCTCTGTTATCATACTGTTAACTGGGTTTAGATCACAAGTTGTACGGTGTGATTGGTGTGGCTGGTATGAGTCTTACCCGGGATTCAAAATCCTCCCTTATTGTGTACGCTCGTCCGGGCACAGTACCTAACTGGAGTCTGGAGGAGGGTCATAGGGGGAGGAGCCAGTACACACCACCTGACCTGTAAAAGCTTTACTTTTGTGCCCTGTCTCCTGCGGAGCCGCTATTCC
Organism: Pseudophryne corroboree; assembly: GCF_028390025.1. Lineage (NCBI taxonomy): Eukaryota > Metazoa > Chordata > Amphibia > Anura > Myobatrachidae > Pseudophryne > Pseudophryne corroboree. Next base: position 407,957,860 of record NC_086448.1, read on the forward strand.
CCATGGTCCTTTCAGGAACCCCAGCATCCACTACGGACTCCGAGAAATAGAATTATCGGTAAGTAAATTCTTATTTTATACATTTCTGATAATACGAGTACCACCAAAAAAGGGGTATTATGTTCGGTGAGGGAAAAACTACCTGTAGTTTTCCTGAATCTGAGAAATAAAATGTGTGATGATGCGTGGGTTTCCCCCCGATAACAATTAATAATTTCTTAAAAAGTATTGGCTGCATACCCTTTCCCGCCAGATGTTAGGATGCATTGGGAAACACCCCCTAGGGGGGATAAGGCGCTCACACGCTTGTAAGAACAAGGGCTCTACCCTCTCATGAGATGGCCGCCCTTAAGGATCCTGCTGATAGAAAGCAGGAGGGTATCCAAAAAAAGGTATTTACACACATACTGGTGTTATACTGCGACCAGCTATCGCCTCAGCCTGGAGGTGCAGTGCTGGGTTGGCATGGTCGGATTCCCTGACTGGAAATATTGATATCCTAGATAAGGATAGTATATTATTGCCTATAGAGCATTTAAAAGATGCATTTCTATATATGCATGATGCACAGCGGAATAATTGCCGACTGGCATCAAGTATAAGTGCGTTGTCCAATTCTACCAGTAAAATGGTCATGTGATGCGGATTCCAAACGTCATTTGGAAGTATTGCCTTTGAAAGGGGACATTTGGGGTCGGTCTTTTAGACCTGGTGGCCACGGCAACAGCTGGGAAATCCACGTTTGTACCCCAGGTCGCCTCTCAAAATAAGACGCCGTATTATCAGGCGCAGTCCTTTGTTGGCAAGCGGACAAAAGGTTCCTCTTTTCTGCTCGTGACAGAGGGAGAGGAAAAAGGCTGCAGAGATCAGCCAGTTCCCAGGAACAGAAACCCTTTCCAGCCTCTGCCAAGCCCTCAGTATGACGCTAGGGCTTTACAAGCTCAGGCACGGTGGGGGCCCGTTCTCAATGAATTTCAGTGCGCAGTGGGCTCACTCGCAAGTAGACCCCTGGATCCTTCAGGTAATATCTCAGGGGTACATATTGGAATTCGAGACGTCTCCCCCTCGCCGTTTCCAAAAGTCGACTTTACCGACGTCTCCCTCGGACAGGGAGGCAGTTTTGGAAGCCATTCACAAGCTGTATTCCCAGCAGGTGATAATCAAGGTACCCCTCCTGCAACAGGGAACGGGGTATTATTCCACACTATTGTGGTACCGAAGCCAGACGGCTCGGTGAGACCGATTCTAAAATCTAAAATCTTTGAACACTTACATACAGAGGTTCAAATTCAAGATTGAGTCACTCAGAGCAGTGATTGCGAACCTGGAAGAAGGGGACTACATGATGTCTCGGGACATCAAGGATGCTTACCTTCATGTCAAAATTTACCCTTCTCACCAAGGGTACCTCAGGTTTATGGTACAGAACTGTCACTATCAGTTCAGACGCTGCCGTAGGGATGGTCCACGGCACCCCGGGTCTTTACCAAGGTAATGGCCGAAATGATGATGTTCCTTCGAAGGAAGGGAATTTTAGTTATCCCTTACTTGGACGATTCCCTGATAAGGGTAAGATCCAGGGAACAGTTGGAGGTCGGTGTAGCACTATCTCAGATAGTGTTGCGGCAGCACGATTGGATTCTCAATATTCCAAAATCGCAGCTGGTTCCGTCGACGTGTCTTCTGTTCCTAGGGATGATCCTGGACACAGTCCAGAAAAAGGTGTTTCTCCCGGAGGAGAAAGCCAGGGAGTTATCCGAGCTAGTCAGGAACCTCCTCAAACCGAGACAAGTCTCAGTGCATCAATGCACAAGGGTTCTGGGTAAAATGGGGGCTTCCTACGAAGCAATCCCATTTGGCAGATTCCACGCAAGAACTTTCCAGTGGGACCTGCTGGACAAATGGTCCGGGTCGCATCTTCAGATGCATCAGCGGATAACCCTGTCACCAAGGACAAGGGTGTCCCTCCTGTGGTGGTTGCAGAGTGCTCATCTTCTAGAGGGCCGCAGATTCGGCATTCAGGACTGGGTCCTGGTAACCACGGATGCCAGCCTGCGAGGCTGGGGAGCAGTCACACAGGGAAGGAATATCCAGGACTTATGGTCAAGCCTGGAGACATCACTTCACATAAATATCCTGAAGCTAAGGGACATTTACAATGCTCTAAGCTTAGCAAGACCTTTGGTTCAAGGACAGCCGGTGTTGATCCAGTCGGACAACATCACGGCAGTCACCCACGTAAACAGACAGGGTGGCACAAGAAGCAGAAGGGCAATGACAGAAGCTGCAAGGATTCTTCGCTGGGCGGAAAATCATGGGATAGCACTGTCAGCAGTATTCATACCGGGAGTGGACAACTGGGAAGCAGACTTCCTCAGCACGACCTCCACCCGGGGAGAGTGGGGACTTCACCCAGAAGTCTTCCACAGGATTATAAACCGTTGGGAAAAACTCGACAGGTATTGCGCCAGGTCCAGGGACCCTCAGGCAATAGCTGTAGACGCTCTGGTAACACCGTGGGTGTACCAGTCAGGGTATGTGTTTCCTCCTCTGCCTCTCATACCCAAGGTACTGAGATTGATAAGATGGTGAGGAGTAAGCACTATTTCTCTAACGTCCTAGTGGATGCTGGGGACTCCGTCAGGACCATGGGGGAATAGCGGGCTCCGCAGGAGACAGGGCACATCTAAAAAGCTCTTTAGGTCACATGGTGTGTACTGGCTCCTCCCCCTATGACCCTCCTCCAGGCTTCAGTTAGGTTTCTGTGCCCGGCCGAGTAGGGTGCAACCTGGATGGCTCTCTTATAGAGCTGTTTAGAAAAGTCTTTTTTAGGTTTAAACTAATCAGTGATACCTGCTGGCGACAGGATCACTGCAACGTGGGACTTAGGGGAGAGACTTGCAACTCACCTGCGTGCAGGAGGATTGAAGTCTTAGGCTACTGGACACTGAGCTCCAGAGGGAGTCGGAACACAGGTCAGCCTGGGGTTCGTCCCGGAGCCGCGCCGCCGATCCCCCTTACAGACGCTGAAGACGGCAGAGACGGAGGTCCGGTGACAGGCGGCAGAAGGCTTCTCAGTCTTCATAGAGGTAGCGCACAGCACTGCAGCTGTGCGCCATTGTTGTCTCACAGGCTCACTGACACGGTCACGGAGGGTGCAGGGCGCTGCTGGGGGCGCCCTGGGCAGCAATATAAATACCTAATTTGGCAAAAGAAATACACCACATATAGCCATTAAGGCTATATGTATGTATTTTAACCCAGGCCAGTATTAAAAAACCGGGAGGAAAAGCCCGCCGAGAAAGGGGCGGAGCTTATTCTCCTCAGCACACAGGCGCCATTTTCCCTCACAGAAAGGCTGAGGGGAAGGCTCCCATGCTCTCCCCTGCACTGCACTACAGAAACAGGGTTATAACAGAGAGGGGGGGCAATGATTTGGCGATATAAATATATATTAAATGCTATAAGGGAGGAACACTTATATAAAGGTTGTCCCTGTATAATTATAGCATTTTGGTGTGTGCTGGCAAACTCTCCCTCTGTCTCCCCAAAGGGCTAGTGGGTCCTGTCCTCTATCAGAGCATTCCCTGTGTGTGTGCTATAGGTCGGTACGTGTGTGTCGACATGTATGAGGAAAATGTTGGTGAGGAGACGGAGCAAATTGCCTGTAATAGTGATGTCACTCTCTAGGGAGTCGACACATGAATGGATGGCTTACTTATGGAATTACGTGATAATGTCAACACGCTGCAAGCCGGTTGACGACATGAGACAGCCGGCGGACAAATTAGTATTGGTCCAGGCGTCTCAGACACCGTCAGGGGCTTGTAAAAACGCCCATTTACCTCAGTCGGTCGACAGACACTGACACGGACACTGACCCCAGTGTCGACGGTGAAGAAACAAACGTATTTTTCCTTTAGGGCCACAAGTTACATGTTAAGGGCAATGAAGGAGGTGTTACATATTTCTGATACCACAAGTACCACAAATAAGGGTATTTTGTTGGGTGGGAATAAACTACTTGTAGTTTTGCCTGAATCAGATAAATTAAATGAAGTGTGTGATGATACGTGGGGTTCCTCCGATAGAAAGTTATGGGCGGTATACCCTTTCCCGCCAGAAGTAAGGGCGAGTTGGAAAACACACCTTAGGGTGGATAAGGCGCTCACACGCTTGTAAAAACATGGCGTTACCGTCTCCAGATACGGCCGCCTCAAGGAGCCAGCTGATAGGATGCTGGAAAATATCATAACAGTATATACACACATACTGGTGTTATACTACGACCAGCAATCGCCTCAGCATGGATGTGCAGCGCTGAGGGGGCTTGGTCGGATTTCCTGACTGAAAATTTTGATACCCTTGACAGGGACAAGATTTTATTTACTATAGAGCATTTTAAGGATGCATTTCTATATATGCGTGATGCGCAGAGGCATATATTGTATTCTGGCATCAAGAGTAAATGTGATGTACATATCTGCCAGACGAAGACACGACAGTGGTCAGGTGAGGCAGATTACAGACGGCATATGGAAGTATTGCTGTATAAAGGGGCGGTCCATTGGACCTGGTGGCCATGGCAACAGCTGAAAAATCCACCTTTTGTTACCCCGAGTCACATATCGGCAAGAAAGGACACAGTCTTTTCAGTCTCAGTCCTTTCGTCCCCATACGGGCAGGCGGGCAAAGGCCAGTCATATCTGCCCAGGGGTAGAGGAAAGGGAAGAAGACTGCAGCAAGCAGCCCATTCCCAGGAACAGAAGCCCCTCACAGCTTCTGCCAAGTCCGCAGCATAACTCTGGGGCCGTACAAGCGGACTCAGGTGCGGTAGGGGGTCATCTCAAGAGTTTCAGCACGCAGTGGGCTCACTCGCAAGGGAACTCCGGGATCCTACATGTAGTATCCCAGGTGTACATTAGAAATTCGAGACGTCTCCCCCTCACACAATTCACAGGCTGTATTCCCAGCAGGTGATAATCAAAGTACCCCTTTTACAGAAGGGGGTAGTATTCCACACTATATTGTGGTACTGAAGCCAACCGGCTCGGTGAGATCTGAAATATTTGAACACTTACATACAAGCGTTCAAATCAAGATGGAGTCACTCGGAGCAGTGATAGCGAACCAGGAAGAAGGGGACGATATGGTGTCACTGGATATCAGGGACGCTTACCTACAGGTCCAAATTTGCCCTTCTCACCAAGGGTACTTCAGGTTCCTGGTACAGAACTGTCACTATCAGTTCAGACGCTGCCGTTTGGATTGTCCACGGCGCCCCGGGTCTTTACCAAGGTAATGGCCGGAATGATGAATTTTCTTAAAAGAAACATGGACGCTTTCCTGATAAGGGCAAGGTCCAGAGAACAGTTGGAGGTCGGAGTAGCACTATCTTAAGTAGTGCTACGACAGCACGAGTGGATTCTAAATATTCCAAAATCGCAGCTTTTTCCGACGACACGTCTACTGTTCCTAGGGATGATTCTGGACACAGTCCAGAAAAACGTGTTTCTCCCAGTGGAGAAAGCCAGGGAGTTATCCGAGATAATCGGGATCCTCCTAAAACCAGGAAAAGTGTCAGTGCATCATTGCACAAGAGTCCTGGTAAAAATGGTGGCTTATTACGAAGCAATTCCATTCGGCAGATTTCCCGCAAGAACTCTTCAATGGGATCTGCTGGACAAATGGTCCGGATCGCATCCTCAGATGCATCAGCGGATAACCCTATATCCAAGGACAAGGGTGTCTCTCCTGTGGTGATTACAGAGTGCTCATCTTCTAGAGGGCCGCAGATTCGGCATTCAGGATTGGATGCCGGTGACCACGGAGGCCAGCCTGAGAGGCTGGGGAACAGTCACACAAGGAAAAAATTTCCAGGGAAGTGTGATTAAGTCTGGAGAATTCTCTCCGCATAAATAAGCTTAGAGCAAATATATAATGCTCCAAACTTAGCAAGACCTCTGCTTCAAGGTCAGCCGGTATTGATCCAGTGGGATAACATCACGGCAGTCGCCCACGTAAACAGAAAGGGCGGCACAAGAAGCAGGAGGGCAGTGTCAAAACTGCAAGGATTTTTCGCTAGGCGGAAAATCATGTGATAGCACTGTCAGCAGTGTTCTTTCCGGGAGTGGACGACTGGGAAGCAGACTTCCTCAGCAGGCATTACCTCCTCCCGGGAGAGTGGAAACTTCATAGGGAAGTTTTTCAGCATGATTGTGGACCGTTGGCAAAGACCAAAGGTGGACATGATGGCGTCCCGCCCGAACAAAAAACGGGACAGGTATTCCGCCAGGTCTTGAGACCTTCAGGCGATAGCTGTGGATGTTCTGGTAACACCGTGGGTGTACCAGTCAGTGTATGTGTTCCCTCCTCTGTTTCTCATAACCAAGGTATTGAGAATTATAAGACATAGAGGAGTATGAACTATACTAGTGGCTCCGGATTGGCCAAGAGGGACTTGGTACCCGGAACTTCAAGAGATGCTCACAGAGGACTAAGGGCCTGGGGAGCTAAGATGGGACTTGCTTCAGCAAGTACCATGTATATTCCAAGATTTACCGCGGCTGCGTGTGACGGCATGGCGGTTGAATGCCGGATCCTGAAGGGAAAAGACATTCCATAAGAGGTCATACCTACCTTGGTTAAAGCCAGGAAGGAGGTGACCGCACAACGTCATCACCACATGTGGTGAAAATATGTTGCGTGGGTAAGGCCAGGAAGGCTCCACGAAGGAAATTCAACTAGGTCGATTTCTGCACTTCCTGAAAACAGGAGTGTTTTGAGCCTCAAATTGGGGTTCATTAAGATTTAAATTTCGGCCCTGTAGATTTTCTTCCAGAAAAAAAAAAAAAAAAAATTGACTTCAGTTCCTGAAGTCCAGATTATAAAGGGTGTATTGCATATACAGTTTTTTTGTGCCTCTAGGGGCACCGTGAGATCTCAACATAGTGTTGGGATTCCTTAAAATCATATTGGTTTGAACCGCTCAAATCTGTGGATTTGAAATATCTCACATGGAAAGTGACCATGCTGTTGACCAATATCTCACATGGAAAGTGACCATGTTGTTAGCCCTGGCCTCGGCCAGGCGATTGTCAGAATGGGCGGCTGTGTCTTACAAAAGCCCATATTATAATTTTCCATTTGAACAGGGCAGAACTGGGACTCGTCTCCAGTTTCTTCCTAAAGGGGTGTCAGCGTTTTCACCTGAAACAACCTATTGTGGTGCCTGAGGCTACTGGGGACTTGGAGGACTCCAAGTTACTAGACGTTGTCAGGGCCCTAAAAATAAATATATATATATATATATATATATATATATATATATATATATATATAGTTAGGACGGCTTGCTGTTTATATTGTATGCACCCAACAAGCTGGGTGCGTCTGCTTCTAAGCAGTCTATTGCACGCTGGATTTGTAGTACAATTCAGCTTGCACATTCTGTGGCAGGCCTGTCACAGTCGAAATATGTAGATGCCATTCCACAAGGAAGGTGGCATTCATCCTGGGCGGCTGCCCGAGGAGTCTCGGCATTATAACTTTGTCGAGCAGTTACGTAGTCAAGGGAGAACACGTTTGTAAAATTTTACAAATTTGATACTCTGGCTAAAGAGGACCTGGAGTTCTCTCATTCGGTGCTGCAGAGTCATCCGCACTCTCCCGCCCGTTTGGGAGCTTTGGTATAATCCCCATGGTCCTGACGGAGTCCCCAGCATCCACTAGGACGTTAGAGAAAATAAGATTTTACTTACCGATAAATCTATTTCTCGTAGTCCGTAGTGGATGCTGGGCGCCCATCCCAAGTGCGGATTGTCTGCAATGTTTGTACATAGTTATTGTTACAAAAAAATCGGGTTATTACTATTGTTGTGAGCCATCTTCTTAGAGGCTACTTCGTTTTGTTATCATACTGTTAACTGGGTTCAGATCACAAGTTGTACGGTGTGATTGGTGTGGCTGGTATGAGTCTTACCCGGGATTCAAGATCCTTCCTTATTGTGTACGCTCGTCCGGGCACAGTACCTAACTGAAGCCTGGAGGAGGGTCATAGGGGGAGGAGCCAGTACACACCATGTGACCTAAAGAGCTTTTTAGATGTGCCCTGTCTCCTGCGGAGCCCGCTATTCCCCCATGGTCCTGACGGAGTCCCCAGCATCCACTACGGACTACGAGAAATAGATTTATCGGTAAGTAAAATCTTATTATTCGTGGCTCCGGATTGGCCAAGAAGGACTTGGTAACCGGAACTTCAAGAGATGCTCACGGAGGATCCGTGGCCTCTACCTCTAAGAAGGGACCTGCTCCAGCAAGGACCCTGTCTGTTCCAAGACTTACCGCGGCTGCGTTTGACGGCATGGCGGTTGAACGCCGGATCCTGAAGGAAAAAGGGCATTCCGGATGAAGTCATCCCTATCCTGATCAAAGCCAGGAAGGATGTAACCGCAAAAACATTATCACCGCAATTGGCGAAAATATGTTGCGTGGTGCGAGGCCAGTAAGGCCCGACGGTGGAAATTCGACTGGGTCGATTCCTACATTTCCTGCAAACAGGAGTGTCTATGGGCCTGAAATTGGGGTCCATTAAGGTTCAAATTTCGGCCCTGTCAATTTTCTTCCAAAAAGAACTAGCTTCAGTCCCTGAAGTTCAGACGTTTGTAAAAGGGGTACTGCATATACAGCCTCCTTTTGGGCCTCCAGTGGCACTTGGGATCTCAATGTAGTTTTTTTTTTTGGATTCCAAAAGTCACATTGGTTTGAACCACTTAAATCTGTGGAGTTAAAATATCTCACATGGAAAGTGGTCATGCTGTTCGCCCTGGCCTGGGCCAGGCGCGTGTCAGAATTGGCGGCTTTATCCTGTAAAAGCCCTTATCTGATTTTCCATTCGGACAGGGCGGAATTGAGGACTCGTCCTCAATTTCTCCCTAAGGTGTTTTCAGCATTTCACTTAAACCAACCTATTGTGGTGCCTGCGGCTACTAGGGATTTGGAGGATTCCAAGTTGCTGGACGTAGTCAGGGCCCTGAAAATATATGTTTCCAGGACGGCTGGAGTCAGAAAATCTGACTCGCTGTTTATCCTGTATGCACCCAACAAGCTGGGTGCTCCTGCTTCTAAGCAGACGATTGCTCGTTGGATTTGCAGTACAATTCAGCTTGCACATTCTGTGGCAGGCCTGCCACAGCCAAAATCTGTAAAAGCCCATTCCACACGGAAAGTGGGCTCATCTTGGGCGGCTGCCCGAGGGGTCTCGGCTTTACAACTTTGCCGAGCAGCTACTTGGTCAGGGGCAAACACGTTTGCTAAATTCTACAAATTTGATACCCTGGCTGAGGAGGACCTGGAGTTCTCTCATTCGGTGCTGCAGAGTCATCCGCACTCTCCCGCCCGTTTGGGAGCTTTGGTATAATCCCCATGGTCCTTTCGGAGTCCCCAGCATCCACTAGGATGTTAGAGAAAATAAGAATTTACTTACCGACAATTCTATTTCTCATAGTCCGTAGTGGATGCTGGGCGCCCATCCCAAGTGCGGATTGTCTGCATTACTTGTACATAGTTATTGTTACAAAAATCGGGTTATTGTTGTTGTGAGCCATCTTTTCAGAGGCTCCTTCTGTTATCATGCTGTTAACTGGGTTCAGATCACAAGTTGTACGGTGTGATTGGTGTGGCTGGTATGAGTCTTACCCGGGATTCAAAATCCTTCCTTATTGTGTACGCTCGTCCGGGCACAGTATCCTAACTGAGGCTTGGAGGAGGGTCATAGGGGGAGGAGCCAGTGCACACCAGCTAGTCCTAAAGCTTTTACTTTGTGCCCAGTCTCCTGCGGAGCCGCTATTCCCCATGGTCCTTTCGGAGTCCCCAGCATCCACTACGGACTATGAGAAATAGAATTATCGGTAAGTAAATTCTTATTTTTTCTCTTACATCCTAGAGGATGCTGGGGACTCCGTAAGGACCATGGGGTTTAGACGGGCTCCGCAGGAGACATGGGCACTATAAAGAACTTTTAGTATGGGTGTGCACTGGCTCCTCCCTCTATGCCCCTCCTCCAGACCTCAGTTAGATTCTGTGCCCAGAGCAGAATAGGTGCACTACAGGGGAGCTCTACTGAGTTTCTCTGATAAAATAATTTTGTTAGGTTTTTTATTTTCAGGGAGCACTGCTGGCAACAGGCTCCCTGCTTCGTGGGACTGAGGAGAGAGAAGCAGACCTACTTAAGTGATAGGCTCTGCTTCTTAGGCTACTGGACACCATTAGCTCCAGAGGGATCGTAACGCAGGTCTCACCCCGCCGTTCGTCCCAGAGCCGCGTCGCCGTCCTCCTCGCAGAGCCGGAAGATAGAAGCCGGGTGAGTATAAGAAGAAAGAAGACTTCAAAGGCGGCAGAAGACTTCAGATCTTCCCTGAGCCATTTCTCCCACACATTACGCACACTGACAGGCACTGTTGGGCAGCAATATAAACCTCTGGACTGGCATTTTTAATATATGGGCTGTGGAGGCAGTAGATATATACATTCCCCGCCATTTGTACATTTGAGTGGGACCGAAGCCCGCCGCTGAGGAGGCGGAGCTTGGTCTCACAGCACTAACCAGCGCCATTTTCTCCACAGTGATCTGCAGAGAAGCTGGCTCACCGGACTCTCCCCTGCTGAACGGTGATACAGGGCTGAAAAAGAGGGGGGAGGGGGGGCACATGTAGGCGCAGTGAGTGTATATCACAGTTAATATATATAAAAGCGCTTTATCTGGGAATTGCTTCCAGTGTCAGTTGGCGCTGGGTGTGTGCTGGCATACTCTCTCTCTGTCTCTCCAAAGGGCCTTGTTGGGGAACTGTCCCCTTATAGATATATCCCTGTGTGTGTGTGTGGGGGTGTCGGTACACGTGTGTCGGCATGTCTGAAGCGGAAGGCTCATCCAAGGAGGAGGTGGAGCAGATGATTGTGGTGTCTCCGTCGGCAACGCCGACTCATGATTGGTATGATATGTGGAATATATTAAATGCAAATGTAACCTTATTACATAAGAGAATGGACAAAGCTGAGTCCAGGGAAACAGCAGGGAGTCAATCCACGGATTTGACTGGGTCACAGGGCCCGTCTGGGTCTCAAAAGCGTCCCCTATCCCAAATAGCAGACACTGATACCGACATGGATTCTGACTCCAGTGTCGACTATGATGAGGCAAGGTTACACCCAAAGGTGGCCAAAAGTATTCATTATATGATTATGGCAATAAAAGATGTTTTGCATATCACAGATGAACCCTCAGTCCCTGACACGAGGGTGCGCATGTATAAGGAAAAGAAACCGGAGGTAACTTTTCCTCCATCTCATGAACTGAACGAATTATTTGAAAAAGCTTGGGAAACTCCAGACAAAAAACTTTCCCTGCAAAGGACAGGGTACGGTGGGAATCCTCGCCCAGGGTGGACAAGGCTTTAACGCGTCTGTCCAAGAAGGTGGCGCTACCGTCTCCAGACACCGCAGCCCTCAAGGATCCTGCGGATCGTAGACAGGAAACGACCTTAAAATCTATTTATACACATACGGGTGCTTTGCTTAGGACGGCAATAGCATCAGCATGGGTTTGTAGCGCAGTAGCAGCGTGGACAGATACCTTATTAGCTGACATTGATACCCTGGACAAGGATACCATTTTACTGACTTTAGGTCACATTAAAGACGCAATCTTATATATGAGAGACGCTCAAAGAGACGTGGGGCTGCTTGGTTCCAGAGCCAACGCCATGGCAGTTTCGGCGAGACGAGCTCTGTGGACCCGCCAATGGTCGGGTGATGCCGACTCAAAGAAGCATATGGAGGTTTTACCTTACAAGGGTGAAGTTTTGTTTGGGGATGGTCTCGCGGACCTGGTTTCCACAGCTACCGCGGGTAAATCTACATTTTTGCCTTTTGTTCCCCCACAGCAAAAGAAAACTCCACAATATCAGATGCAGTCCTTTCGGTCGCATAAGTCCAGAAGAGGTCGGGGCTCCTCTTTCCTCGCCAGAGGTAAGGGTAGAGGTAAGAGAACACCTGCTTCGGCTAGTTCCCAGGAGCAGAAGTCCTCCCCGGCTTTTGCTAAATCCACCGCATGACGCTGGGGCTCCAGTGAGGGAGTCCGCGCCGGTGGGGGCACGTCTTCGACTCTTCAGCTAGGTCTGGGTTCTGTCAGACGTGGATCCTTGGGCGTTGGAAATTGTATCCCAAGGTTACAAACTGGAGTTCGAAGAGGTGCCCCCTTGCCGATTTTTCAAGTCGGCCTTGCCAGCCTCTTCCCCGGAGAGGGAAGTAATAGTAGATGCAATTCAAAAGCTGTGTCAACAGCAAGTCATTGTCAAGGTTCCCCTGGTCCAACAGGGAAAAGGGTACTATTCAACCCTGTTCGTGGTCCTCAAGCGGGATGGTTCGGTCGGACCCATTTTAAATCTAAAATCCCTAAACCTGTACTTGAAAAAGTTCAAATTCAAGATGGAATCACTCCGGGCTGTGATATCCAGTCTGGAAGGAGGGGATTTTATGGTGTCGCTGGACGTGAAGGATGCCTACCTTCATGTCCCCATATTTCCTCCTCATCAGGAGTACCTGAGGTTCGCGGTACAGGACTGTCATTACCAGTTTCAGACGTTGCCGTTTGGGCTTTCCACGGCCCCGAGGATTTTCACCAAAGTGATGGCGGAAATGATGGTGCTCCTGCGCAGGCAGGGAGTCACAATTATCCCGTACTTGGACGATCTCCTGATAAAGGCGAGATCGAGAGATCAATTGCTGAAAAGCGTTTCGCTCTCCCTGAGAGTGTTACAACAACACGGTTGGATTCTCAATCTGCCAAAGTCACAGTTGATTCCAACGACTCGACTATCATTCCTAGGCATGATTCTGGACACGGAACAGAAGAGTGTTTTTCTACCAATGGAAAAAGCCCAGGATATCCAGAACATGGTCAGGGACCTGCTAAAACCAAAATGAGTGTCTGTTCATCAATGCACTCGAGTTCTGGGAAATATGGTGGCAGCCTACGATGCCATCCCCTTCGGCAGGTTCCATGCAAGGACGTTTCAGTGGGACCTTCTGGACAAGTGGTCAGGGTCCCATCTGCAACTACATCAAAAGATAAGCCTGTCCCCTAGGGCCAGGGTGTCTCTCCTGTGGTGGCTGCAGAGTGCTCACCTTCTAGAGCAGAGGTTCTCAAACTCGGTCCTCGGGGGCACACACAGTGCATGTTTTGCAGGTAACCCAGCAGGTGCACAGGTGTATTAATTACTCACTGACACATTTTAAAAGGTCCACAGGTGGAGCTAATTATTTCACTTGCGATTCTGTGAGGAGACCTGCAAAACATGCACTGTGTGTGCCCCCGAGGACCGAGTTTGAGAACCTCTGTTTTAGAGGGTCGCAGGTTCGGCATTCAAGACTGGGTTCTGGTGACCACGGACGCGAGCCTCCCAGGATGGGGAGCAGTCACAAAAGGAAGACATTTTCAGGGTCTATGGTCAAGCCAGGAGGCTTGTCTACACATCAACGTGCTGGAATTGAGGGCCATATACAACGGCCTACGACAAGCGGAGTATCTTCTTCGCGACTTACCAGTTCTGATTCAATCTGACAACGTCACAGCGGTGGCTCATGTAAACCGCCAAGGCGGGACAAGGAGCAGAGTGGCAATGGCGGAAGCCACCAGGATTCTGCGCTGGGCAGAAAATCGCGTAAGCGTTCTGTCAGCAGTCTTCATACCGGGAGTGGACAACTGGGAAGCAGACTTCCTCAGCAGACACGATCTCCATCCAGGAGAGTGGGGACTTCATCAAGAGGTCTTTGCAGAGATAACAAGTCTTTGGGAACTTCCTCAAATAGACATGATGGCGTCACGCCTCAACAAAAAGCTTTGGAGGTATTGTGCCAGGTCAAGGGACCCTCAGGCAGTAGCGGTAGACGCCCTAGTGACACCATGGGTGTTTCAGTCAGTCTATGTGTTCCCTCCTCTGCCTCTCATCTCAAAAGTGCTGAGAATCATAAGACGAAAAAGAGTACAGACAATACTCATTGTTCCAGATTGGCCTCGAAGGGCCTGGTATTCAGGTCTTCAGGAGATGCTCACAGAAGATCCGTGGCCTCTTCCTCTCAGGGAAGACCTGTTGCAGCAGGGGCCTTGCATGTTCCAAGACTTACAGCTGTTGCATTTGACGGCATGGCGGTTGAACACCGAATCCTAGCTGAGAAAGGTATTCCGGAGGCCCTCCTATGGCTCTAGTGGATAATGTTATTATTATTATTATTATTATTATTATCCTTTATATATATGGAGCCACAAGGGATCCGCAGTGCCCATTACATAGTACATAATAAAATGAGCAAACAAGAAAACAGCACTTACAGTACAGGACAAAATAGGACAGGTATAGAAAACCCGGGGTTAGGTGCCATCAAAGGGAGTATGGAGTATAAGATAGTGTAAGTAAGAAAAGGAAAGGCACATGAGGAAAGAAGTCCCTGCCCTGCGAGCTTACAATTTAAAAGGTGAGGGGCTAACAGTCCGGAGAGACACAGAAGGAGTAGACAGTGAGCATAGACAAGAGGGTTAGGAGGAGAGTTGACTGAGTTTGGTGAAGAAGTGGGTCTTGAGAACCCGTTTGAAGTTTTGTAGTGAGGTGGAGAGTCAGATGGGGAGAGGTAGAGCATTCCAGATTTTTCACCGTGACTGGGCAGTTCTTTGAACTCGCCATGGTTATTTACCTAAGGTGGAGTCATCTTTTCACCTTAAACAAGAGATAGTGGTTACGGCTTTTTAGCTCTTCTGGTTTGTCCTCCAAAGAGCCGTCTTTGTATGTGGTACGGGCTCTCCGTATTTACGTGGAGAGGACGGCCTCTCTCAGGAGGTCCGATACCCTTTTGGTACTATTTGTTTTTTGTGGCTGGCCTGCGAATAAGCAAACCTTGGCCAGATGGATTAGAATGGTGATTGCACAGGCTGGTCTTCCAGCTCTTGCTGCTATCAAGGCCCATTCTACTCCATCTGTTGGACCTTCTTGGCCGGCCCGCTGAGGCTCGTCCGCTGAACAATTGTGCAAGGCGACTATGTGGTCCTCAGTGAACATGTTCATTAGATTTTATGCCTTTGATACTTCCGTTTCCCAGGATGCTTCCTTTGGACGCCGGGTTCTTGTGCCCGCTACAGTGCGTCCCCTCCCATGTGGAACTGCTTTAGGACATGCCCGATGTATTCCCTGTGGAACACAGTGTACCCCGCTGCAGAAAAGGATATTTATGGTAGACTTACCATAGTTAAATCTCTTTCTGCGAGGTACACTGGGTTCCACAGGGCGCCCACCCTGACGCACTACGCTTCTTTGGGTTTGTATGGCATTAGCCGCTGATCCCTTCTCCTGACGTGAGAATGTGGTTCTATGTGATTAACATCTGCCTTCTCTTTACCTGCCACTGCATTGGACTGGTTAACGAAACTGAGCTCCAGTGTCCGGAGGCGGGGGTTATAAAGGAGGCTATGAAGTGCATCCTGGGAACAGTCAAAGCTTTAGCCTGTTTGTGCCTCTGGATTAAGATCCAACTCTACACCCCAATGTATTCCCTGTGAAACCCAGTGTACCTCGCAGAAAGAGATTTAATTATGGTAAGTCTACCATAAATCTCATTTTCCTGCTATCTAGGTTTAGTCATGTATTGTTAGACACAGACACACTTCTGTTTGTCCACATCCCGTCTTAGGGTAGGTACACACCTGGTCGATGGTCAGTCGGGCCGGACCATGCCTGATTGACCATACACACCAGGAAGATTTAATGAATGATGGAACGATCACTGCATTAATATGCACCAGGTCGCATGTGATATCTTCAGGTTGCCTGTGCAGCAGAGCCAACAGGAAAATTTTGTATGCAACCTGCGGGAGCACCCAGTTGCGGGTACACATTGCACTATGTAGTTGATTTCTCCTGCTGATAAGGCAAATCATCTTCACATCATGCTAGTGTGTTCCCACCCTAAGTTGTGCATAGATCTTTAGCACTAGGGGGAAATCAATTGTTTTTCCCCGCAGCTGCCACTAGATGGCACCTGACGTTCAGGAGCAAGTTCCTCTTGGTTACACATATCTATTTGCGGGTGTAGTATGGCTGACCGGCGGTCTCCTGACCGCCGGTCAGCTTACCGACGCCGGGATCCCGGCAGCATACCGACGCCGAGATCCCGGCGGGGAGGGGCGAGTGCAGCAAGCCCCTTGCGGGCTCGCTGCGCTCGCCACACTGTGGGCTCGGTGGCGACCTGCGGTCGCCACGGGTTCTATTCCCACTCTATGGGTGTCGTGGACACCCACGAGTGGAAATAGTCCCTGTTGGTCGGCATGCCGACCATCGGGAAAGTGAGCCGTCGGGCTCGTGGAGGAGGTCATGTGACTGTCGGTCAGCTGACCGGCGGTCACATGAATACCACCCCTATTTGCAGTCTCCTGAGGTAGCCCAGTCAAAATATGTTTTCACCTAAAAATAATTCCAACAGTTTTGAAACTTGGCACACTTACTTAGACGTGTATCGGAGGTGAGCTCTAGCGGCAGTGACGTGAAACATGTAACTTTTTAAGTTTTTTTGTTTTTATCTCCGAAACTGTTGGTCCTAGCAAATATGTAGTCATATACAACAATAAAGCTTATCAGTCATAATAGGTTTTCACTTAAAAATTATCGATAATACAATTTTTTATTTCACAGCTTTGAAATGAAATACTTAAACAAAAAGTAAAATTAAAAAAAAAGGAAAGTAGTAAAAAAAGTTTTTGGTAGTTCTTTCATTCGAATCTGGATTTTTTGCTTGAGGAGGGTCCTGCTTCTTCAGGTGAAGTGATGGACGTGACAGGTTGTTGAGATAGTGCCACTGGGTAGGCTTCATCTTGAAGCAGTAAATCCAAATCTTCTTGGTCTTCTTCCTCATCATTTATGATATTTGTGGCATATCTGTCTTCAATATAGGATTTAATTTGGTCTTAGCATAGTTTAAGGATGTTTTAATTTCTCCAGCAGCCTAGTTAGTTTTACTTGTAGGGTGTCCACCGATGTGTATTATGTGCCATACAGTTAAGGGAGCCAATAAGATAAAGGAAATGTAAAGTGGATGGTGCAAGCTATGAAATAAAAGATTTTTATCACCTGCAACACTAAAAAATGTATATATGGTTTAGAGTGTAGGTGTTGTCTGGTTTACATAGGAAAAACCAGTAGGAATTTAAAAACTTGATTAGCCGAGCATACATATAATATTTTCTCTATCGTCCTAGTGGATGCTGGGGTTCCTGAAAGGACCATGGGGAATAGCGGCTCCGCAGGAGACAGGGCACAAAAGTAAAGCTTTCCGATCAGGTGGTGTGCACTGGCTCCTCCCCCTATGACCCTCCTCCAAGCCAGTTAGATTTTTGTGCCCGGCCGAGAAGGGTGCAATCTAGGTGGCTCTCCTAAAGAGCTGCTTAGAGAAAGTTTAGCTTAGGTTTTTTATTTTACAGTGAGTCCTGCTGGCAACAGGATCACTGCAACGAGGGACTTAGGGGAGAAGAAGTGAACTCACCTGCGTGCAGGATGGATTGGCTTCTTGGCTACTGGACATCAGCTCCAGAGGGACGATCACAGGTACAGCCTGGATGGTCACCGGAGCCTCGCCGCCGGCCCCCTTGCAGATGCTGAAACATGAAGAGGTCCAGAATCGGCGGCAGAAGACTCCTCAGTCTTCTAAAGGTAGCGCACAGCACTGCAGCTGTGCGCCATTTTCCTCTCAGCACACTTCACACGGCAGTCACTGAGGGTGCAGGGCGCTGGGAGGGGAGCGCCCTGGGAGGCAAATGAAAACCTATTTGGCTAAAAAATACCTCACATATAGCCTCCGGGGCTATATGGAGATATTTAACCCCTGCCAGAATACACTAAAGAGCGGGAGACGAGCCCGCCGGAAAAGGGGCGGGGCCTATCTCCTCAGCACACAGCGCCATTTTCCTTACACAGCTCCGCTGGTCAGGACGGCTCCCAGGTCTCTCCCCTGCACTGCACTACAGAAACAGGGTAAAACAAGAGAGGGGGGGCAAAATAGTGGCAAAAATTATATTATAAAAGCAGCTATACAGGGAGCACTTATTATAAGGCTATCCCTGTCATATATAGCGCTTTTGGTGTGTGCTGGCAAACTCTCCCTCTGTCTCCCCAAAGGGCTAGTGGGGTCCTGTCTTCGTTAAGAGCATTCCCTGTGTGTCTGCTGTGTGTCGGTACGTGTGTGTCGACATGTATGAGGACGATATTGGTGTGGAGGCGGA
Source organism: Pseudophryne corroboree (assembly GCF_028390025.1). NCBI lineage: Eukaryota > Metazoa > Chordata > Amphibia > Anura > Myobatrachidae > Pseudophryne > Pseudophryne corroboree. The sequence continues at coordinate 407,976,176 of NC_086448.1, forward strand.
GCAATTGCCAAATATGGGGATGTCACCTCCTAGGGGGTCGACACCAGAATGGATGCCTTTATTTATGGAATTACGGGATAGTGTCAACACGCTAAAGCAGTCGTTTGTCGACATGAGACGGCCGGACAATCAGTTAGTGCCTGTCCAGGCGCCTCAAACACCGTCAGGGGCTGTAAAACGCCCTTTGCCTCAGTCGGTCGACACAGACCCAGACACAGGCACTGATTCCAGTGGCGACGGTGACGAATCAACCGTATTTTCCAGTAGGGCCACACGTTATATGATTTTGGCAATGAAGGAGGCGTTACATTTAGCTGATACTACTGGTACCACTAAACAGGGTATTATGTGGGGTGTGAAAAAACTACCTATAGTTTTTCCTGAATCAGAAGAACTAAATGATGTATGTGATGAAGCGTGGGTTGCCCCCGATAAAAAGATGCTAATTTCAAAGAAGTTATTAGCTTTATACCCTTTCCCGTCAGAGGTTAGGGCGCGCTGGGAAACACCTCCTAGGGTGGATAAGGCGCTCACACGCTTATCTAAACAAGTGGCGTTACCCTCTCCTGAGACGGCCGCACTTAAAGATCCAACAGATAGGAGGATGGAAAATATCCAAAAAAGTATATACACACATACAGGTGTTATACTACGACCAGCTATAGCGTCAGCCTGGATGTGCAGTGCTGGAGTAGTTTGGTCAGAGTCCCTGATTGAAAATATTGATACCCTGGATAGGGACAATGTTTTACTGTCTTTAGAGCAAATAAAGGATGCATTTCTTTATATGCGTGATGCACAGAGGGATATCTGCACACTGGCATCACGGGTAAGTGCTATGTCCATTTCGGCCAGAAGAAGTTTATGGACGCGACAGTGGTCAGGCGATGCGGACTCAAAACGGCATATGGAAGTTTTGCCGTATAAAGGGGAGGAGTTATTTGGAGTCGGTCTATCAGATTTGGTGGCCACGGCTACAGCCGGGAAATCCACCTTTTTACCTCAAGCTACTCCCCAACAGAAAAAGACACCGACTTTTCAACCGCAGTCCTTTCGTTCCTTTAAAAACAAGAGAGCAAAGGGATATTCATATCTGCCACGAGGCAGAGGAAGGGGGAAGAGACACCAACAGGCAGCTCCTTCCCAGGAACAGAAGCCCTCCCCCGCTTCTACAAAAGCCTCAGCATGACGCTGGGGCTTCTCAAGCGGACTCGGGGGCGGTGGGCGGTCGTCTCAAGCATTTCAGCGCGCAGTGGGCTCACTCGCAGGTAGATCCCTGGATCCTGCAGATAATATCTCAGGGGTACAGGTTGGAACTAGAGACAGATCCGCCTCGCCGTTTCCTGAAGTCTGCTTTACCAACGTCCCCCTCCGAAAGGGAGACGGTTTTGGAAGCCATTCACAAGCTGTACTCTCAGCAGGTGATAGTCAAGGTACCTCTTCTACAACAGGGAAAGGGGTATTATTCCACTCTATTTGTGGTACCGAAGCCGGACGGCTCGGTAAGACCTATTCTAAATCTGAAGTCCTTGAAACCTGTACATAAAGAAGTTCAAGTTCAAAATGGAGTCACTCAGAGCAGTGATAGCGAACCTGGAAGAAGGGGACTTTATGGTGTCCTTGGACATCAAGGATGCGTACCTCCACGTTCCAATTTACCCCTCACACCAGGGCTACCTCAGGTTCGTTGTACAAAACTGTCACTATCAGTTTCAGACGCTGCCGTTCGGATTGTCCACGGCACCTCGGGTCTTTACAAAGGTAATGGCCGAGATGATGATTCTTCTTCGAAGAAAAGGCGTATTAATTATCCCATACTTGGACGATCTCCTAATAAGGGCAAGGTCCAGAGAACAGCTAGAGAGGGGATTAGCACTGTCTCAAGAAGTGCTAAAACAGCACGGCTGGATTCTGAATATTCCAAAATCCCAGTTAATGCCGACAACTCGTCTGCTGTTCCTAGGGATGATTCTGGACACGGTTCAGAAAAAGGTTTTTCTCCCGGAGGAAAAAGCCAAGGAGTTGTCCGAGCTTGTCAGGAACCTCCTAAAACCAGGAAAGGTGTCTGTACATCAATGCACAAGAGTCCTGGGAAAAATGGTGGCTTCTTACGAAGCAATTCCATTCGGCAGATTCCATGCACGAATTTTCCAGAGGGATCTGTTAGACAAATGGTCAGGGTCGCATCTTCAGATGCACCAGCGGATAACCCTGTCTCCAAGGACAAGGGTATCTCTTCTGTGGTGGTTGCAGAGTGCTCATCTATTGGAGGGCCGCAGATTCGGCATACAGGATTGGATCCTGGTGACCACGGACGCCAGCCTGAGAGGCTGGGGAGCAGTCACACAAGGAAGAAACTTCCAGGGAGTGTGGACGAGCCTGGAAACGTCTCTTCACATAAACATTCTGGAACTAAGAGCAATCTACAATGCTCTAAGCCAGGCAGAACCTCTGCTTCAAGGAAAACCGGTGTTGATCCAGTCGGACAACATCACGGCAGTCGCCCATGTGAACAGACAGGGCGGCACAAGAAGCAGGAGTGCAATGGCAGAAGCTGCAAGGATTCTTCGCTGGGCAGAGAATCATGTGATAGCACTGTCAGCAGTGTTCATCCCGGGAGTGGACAACTGGGAAGCAGACTTCCTCAGCAGACACGACCTTCACCCGGGAGAGTGGGGACTTCATCCAGAAGTTTTCCACATGCTGGTAACCCGTTGGGAAAGACCAATGGTGGACATGATGGCGTCTCGCCTCAACAAAAAACTGGACAGGTATTGCGCCAGGTCAAGAGATCCGCAGGCAATAGCTGTGGACGCGCTGGTAACGCCTTGGGTGTACCAGTCGGTGTATGTGTTTCCTCCTCTGCCTCTCATACCAAAAGTATTGAGAATTATACGGCAAAGAGGCGTAAGAACGATACTAGTGGTTCCGGATTGGCCAAGAAGGACTTGGTACCCGGAACTTCAAGAGATGATCACGGAAGATCCGTGGCCTCTACCTCTAAGGAGGGACTTGCTTCAGCAGGGTCCCTGTCTGTTTCAAGACTTACCGCGGCTGCGTTTGACGGCATGGCGGTTGAACGCCGGATCCTGAAGGAAAAAGGCATGCCGGAAGAAGTCATTCCTACTTTGATTAAAGCAAGGAAGGAAGTAACCGTGCAACACTATCACCGCATTTGGCGAAGATATGTTGCGTGGTGCGAGGATCGGAGTGCTCCGACGGAGGAATTTCAACTGGGTCGATTCCTACATTTCCTGCAATCAGGATTGTCTATGGGTCTCAAATTGGGATCTATTAAGGTTCAAATTTCGGCCCTGTCGATTTTCTTTCAAAAAGAATTGGCTTCAGTTCCTGAAGTCCAGACTTTTGTTAAGGGAGTGCTGCATATACAGCCTCCTGTGGTGCCTCCAGTGGCACCGTGGGATCTCAATGTGGTTTTGGAATTTCTAAAATCTCATTGGTTTGAACCACTAAAAAAGGTGGATTTAAAATATCTCACATGGAAAGTGACCATGTTACTAGCCCTGGCTTCGGCCAGGAGAGTGTCAGAACTGGCAGCTTTATCTTACAAAAGCCCATATCTGATTTTCCATTCGGACAGGGCAGAACTGCGGACTCGTCCGCATTTTCTCCCTAAGGTGGTGTCAGCATTTCATCTGAACCAGCCTATTGTAGTGCCTGCGGCTACAAGTGACTTGGAGGACTCCAAGTTACTGGACGTTGTCAGAGCATTAAAAATATATATTGCAAGGACAGCTGGAGTCAGAAAATCTGACTCGTTGTTTATATTGTATGCACCCAACAAGATGGGTGCTCCTGCGTCTAAGCAGACGATTGCTCGTTGGATCTGTAGCACAATCCAACTTGCACATTCTGTGGCAGGCCTGCCACAGCCTAAATCTGTAAAGGCCCACTCCACAAGGAAGGTGGGCTCATCTTGGGCGGCTGCCCGAGGGGTCTCGGCATTACAACTTTGCCGAGCAGCTACGTGGTCAGGGGAGAACACGTTTGTAAAATTTTACAAATTTGATACTCTGGCTAAGGAGGACCTGGAGTTCTCTCATTCGGTGCTGCAGAGTCATCCGCACTCTCCCGCCCGTTTGGGAGCTTTGGTATAATCCCCATGGTCCTTTCAGGAACCCCAGCATCCACTAGGACGATAGAGAAAATAAGAATTTACTTACCGATAATTCTATTTCTCGGAGTCCGTAGTGGATGCTGGGCGCCCATCCCAAGTGCGGATTATCTGCAATAATTGTACATAGTTATTGTTAACTAATTCGGGTTATTGTTAGGAAGCCATCTTTCAGAGGCTCCTCTGTTATCATACTGTTAACTGGTTTTGATCACAAGTTGTACGGTGTGATTGGTGTGGCTGGTATGAGTCTTACCCGGGATTCAAAATTCCTCCCTTATTGTGTACGCTCGTCCGGGCACAGTACCTAACTGGCTTGGAGGAGGGTCATAGGGGGAGGAGCCAGTGCACACCACCTGATCGGAAAGCTTTACTTTTGTGCCCTGTCTCCTGCGGAGCCGCTATTCCCCATGGTCCTTTCAGGAACCCCAGCATCCACTACGGACTCCGAGAAATAGAATTATCGGTAAGTAAATTCTTATTAAAAAGGAGTTAAAAACTCACACCTGGCCAATATTTACTAATATTTGTGTTTGAGTCGGTTTGTGTAGTGTTTAAACTCGTTTTGCATCGGGTGCATTTTCATGCAACTTTTTGAATCCATATGCGCAAAGTTACGAAGCAGTCGACTTTATGGTTGTCGTGTTTTCCGATGTCGATGCCAGTCGTTTTTTTTTGGCACATTTACCGCCATCATTGTCGTTTGCGTACGTGTTTTTGTTGTATTTGCTGGTTTTCTCTAACGTCCTAGTGGATGCTGGGGACTCCGTAAGGACCATGGGGAATAGACGGGCTCCGCAGGAGACTGGGCACTCTAAGAAAGATTTAGTACTACTGGTGTGCACTGGCTCCTCCCTCTATGCCCCTCCTCCAGACCTCAGTTAGAATCTGTGCCCGGACAGAGCTGGGTGCATTTTAGTGAGCTCTCCTGAGCTTGCTAATAAGAAAGTATTTTAGTTAGGTTTTTTTATTTTCAGAGAGTTTCTGCTGGCAACAGACTCTCTGCTACGTGGGACTGAGAGGAGAGAAGCAAACCTACTAACTGCGGCTAGGTTGCGCTTCTTAGGCTACTGGACACCATTAGCTCCAGAGGGATCGAACACAGGAACCTAACCTTGGTCGTCCGTTCCCGGAGCCGCGCCGCCGTCCCCCTCGCAGAGCCAGAAGACAGAAGCCGGCTGGTGAAGCAAGAAGACATCAAAATCGGCGGCAGAAGACTCCTGTCTTCATATGAGGTAGCGCACAGCACTGCAGCTGTGCGCCATTGCGCCCACACTAACCCACACACTCCGGTCACTGTAGGGCGCAGGGGGGGCGCCCTGGGCAGTAATTAAGTACCTCCTGGCAAAAGCAGCATATATACAGTCGGACACTGTTATATGCATGAGCCCCCGCCATTAATTTCACACAAAATCGCGGGACAGAAGCCCACCGCTGAGGGGGCGGGGCCATCTTCCTCAGCACTCACCAGCGCCATTTTCTCTCCACAGCTCCGCTGAGAGGAAGCTCCCCAGGCTCTCCCCTGCAGACTCACGGTAGAAAGGGTAAAAAGAGAGGGGGGGCACATAAATTTAGCGCATTAATCATATATACAGCAGCTACTGGGTAAACACTAAGTTACTGTGTGATTCCTGGGTCATATAGCGCTGGGGTGTGTGCTGGCATACTCTCTCTCTCTGTCTCTCCAAAAGGCCTTGTGGGGGTCCTGTCCTCATATAGAGCATCCCCTGTGTGTGTGGTGTGTCGGTACGCGTGTGTCGACATGTTTGATGAAGAGGGCTATGTGGAGGCAGAGCAGGTGCAGATGAATGACGTGTCTCCGCCGACGGCGCCGACACCTGATTGGATGGATATGTGGAAGGTGTTAAATGATAATGTAAACTCCTTGCATAAAAGGTTGGATAAAGCTGATGCCTTGGGACAGTCGGGGTCTCAGCCCATGCCTGATCCTACAGCGCAAAGGCCGTCAGGGTCTCAGAAGCGCCCACTATCCAAAATTGTTGACACAGATATCGACACGGATTCTGACTCCAGTGTCGATGAGGATGATGCAAAATTGCAGCCTAAAATGGCTAAAGCCATCCGCTACATGATTATAGCAATGAAGGATGTTTTGCACATATCAGAGGTAAACCCTGTCCCTGACAAGAGGGTTTATATGTATGGGGAGAAAAAGCAAGAGGTGACTTTTCCCCCTTCACATGAGTTAAATGAATTATGTGAAAAAGCGTGGGATTCCCCCGATAGGAAAGTGCTGATTTCCAAAAGGTTACTCATGGCGTACCCTTTCCCGCCAACGGACAGGGTGCGCTGGGAATCCTCCCCTAGGGTAGATAAAGCTCTGACACGCTTATCTAAGAAGGTGGCCCTGCCGTCACAGGATACGGCCGCCCTAAAGGATCCTGCAGATAGGAAGCATGAAAGTATCCTGAAGTCTGTTTATACACATTCAGGTACTCTACTGAGGCCGGCAATTGCGTCGGCCTGGATGTGTAGTGCTGTAGCAGCATGGACAGATAATCTGTCTGAGGAAACGGATACCTTAGACAAGGATACCATTTTACTGACCCTGGGGCATATAAAAGACGCTGTCCTATATATGAGGGATGCCCAGAGGGACATTTGCCTACTGGGCTCTAGAATAAATGCAATGTCAATTTCTGCCAGAAGGGTCCTGTGGACTCTGCAATGGACAGGTGATGCCGACTCCAAAAAGTACATGGAGGTTTTACCTTACAAAGGTGAGGAATTGTTTGGGGACGGCCTCTCGGACCTAGTTTCCACAGCTACGGCTGGGAAGTCAAATTTTTTGCCATATATTTTCTCACAGCCTAAGAAAGCACCGTATTACCAAATGCAGTCCTTTCGATCACAAAGAAGCAAGAAGGTCAGAGGTGCGTCCTTTCTTGCCAGAGGCAGGGGTAGAGGAAAGAAGCTGCACCATACAGCTAGTTCCCAGGAACAGAAGTCCTCCCCGGCTTCCACTAAATCCACCGCATGACCCTGGGGCTCCACAGGAGCCAGGAGCGGTGGGGGCGCGTCTCCGAAATTTCAGCCACCAGTGGGTTCGCTCACAGGTGGATCCCTGGGCTATACAGCTTGTGTCTCATGGATACAAGCTGGAATTCGAAGTGATGCCCCCTCACCGTTAACCTCAAATCGGCCCTGCCAGCTTCCCCCATGGAACGGGAAGTAGTGTTAGCGGCAATTCACAAGTTATATCTCCAGCAGGTGGTGTTAAAGGTTCACCTCCTTCAACAAGGAAGAGGATACTATTCCACAATGTTTGTGGTACCGAAACCGGACGGTTCGTTCAGACCCATATTGAATTTAAAGTCCCTGAACATTTATCTGAAAAGATTCAAGTTCAAAATGGAATCGCTCAGAGCGGTCATTGCAAGCCTGGAAGAGGGGGATTTTATGGTGTCTCTGGACATCAAGGATGCTTACTTGCATGTCCCCATTTATCCACCTCATCAGGAGTACCTCAGATTTGTGGTACAGGACTGTCATTACCAATTCCAGACGTTGCCATTTGGGCTCTCCACGGCACCGAGAATATTTACCAAGGTAATGGCAGAAATGATGGTGCTCCTTCGAAAGCAAGGGGTCACAATTATCCCATACTTGGACGATCTCCTCATATAGGCGAGGTCCAGAGAGCAGTTGCTGATCAGCGTAGCACACTCTCAGGAAGTGTTGCAACAGCACGGCTGGATTCTGAATATCCCAAAGTCGCAGCTGATTCCTACAACGCGTCTGCCTTTTCTGGGCATGATTCTGGACACGGACTAGAAGAAGGTGTTTCTCCCGGCGGAGAAGGCTCAGGAGCTCGTGACTCTAGTCAGAGACCTCTTAAAACCGAAACAGGTGTCGGTGCATCGCTGCACGCGAGTCCTGGGAAAGATGGTGGCATCATACGAAGCCATTCCCTTCGGCAGGTTCCATGCGAGGATCTTTCAGTGGTATCTGATTGGACAAGTGGTCCGGATCGCATCTTCAGATGCATCGGCTGATCACCCTGTCCCCGAGGGCCAGAGTGTCTCTTCTGTGGTGACTACAGAGTGCTCACCTTCTCGAGGGCCGCAGGTTCGGCATACAGGACTGGGTCCTGGTGACCACGGATGCGAGCCTCCGAGGGTGGGGGGCAGTCACTCAGGGAAGAAACTTCCAAGGGTTGTGGTCAAGTCAGGAGGCTTGTCTGCACATAAATATCCTGGAACTAAGGGCCATATACAACGCCCTGAGTCAAGCGGAGCCTCTGCTTCGCAACCAACCGGTGCTGATTCAATCAGACAACATCACCGCAGTGGCTCATGTAAACCGCCATTGTGGCACAAGAAGCAGAGTGGCGATGGCGGAAGCCACCAGGATTCTTCGTTGGGCGGAGAATCACGTGCAAGCACTGTCAGCAGTGTTCATTCCGGGAGTGGACAACTGGGAAGCAGACTTCCTCAGCAGGCACGACCTCCACCCGGGAGAGTGGGGACTTTATCACGAAGTCTTCACTCAGATTACAAATCGATGGGAACTGCCACAGGTAGACATGATGGCGTCCCGTCTCAACAAAAAGCTACAAAGGTATTGCGCCAGGTCAAGAGATCCTCAGGCGATAGCTGTGAACGCACTGGTAACACCGTGGGTGTTCCAGTCGGTCTATGTGTTTCCTCCTCTTCCTCTCATACCCAAGGTGCTGAGAATCGTAAGAAAAAGAGGAGTGAGAACAATACTCATTGTTCCGGATTGGCCAAGAAGGACTTGGTACCCGGAACTGCAAGAAATGCTCACAGAGGACCCATGGCCTCTGCCTCTCAGACAGGACCTGTTGCAACAGGGGCCCTGTCTGTTCCAAGACTTACCGCGGCTGCGTTTGACGGCATGGCGGTTGAACGCAGGATCCTAGCGGAAAAAGGCATTCCGGAGGAAGTTATTCCTACGCTGATAAAGGCTAGGAAGGACGTGACAGCAAGACACTATCACCGTATATGGCGAAAATATGTTGCCTGGTGTGAGGCCAGGAAGGCCCCTACAGAGGAATTCCAGCTGGGCCGGTTCCTGCACTTCCTACAATCAGGAGTGACTATGGGCCTGAAGTTGGGGTCCATAAAGGTCCAGATTTTGGCCCTATCCATTTTCTTTCAAAAGGAACTGGCTTCTCTTCCTGAAGTTCAGACGTTTGTTAAGGGAGTGCTGCATATTCAGCCCCCTTTTGTGCCACCAGTGGCACCTTGAGATCTCAACGTGGTGTTGGGTTTCCTGAAATCCCACTGGTTTGAGCCACTTAAGACCGTGGAGATAAAGTATCTCACGTGGAAGGTGGTCATGCTATTGGCCTTAGCTTTGGCTAGGCGTGTGTCAGAATTGGCGGCTTTGTCATGTAAAAGCCCCTATCTGCTTTTCCATATGGACAGGGCAGAATTACGGACTCGTCCGCAATTTCTGCCGAAGGTGGTGTCATGTTTTCATTTAAACCAACCTATTGTGGTGCCTGCGGCTACTCGTGACTTGGAGGATTCCAAGTTGCTTGATGTAGTCAGGGCTTTGAAGATCTATGTAGCCAGGACGGCTGGAGTCAGGAAGACTGACTCGCTGTTTATCCTGTATGCATCCAACAAGCTGGGTGCTCCTGCTTCAAAGCAAACCATTGCTCGCTGGATCTGTAGCACGATGCAGCAGGCTCATTCTGCGGCTGGTTTGCCGCATCCAAAATCAGTGAAAGACCATTCCACAAGGAAAGTGGGCTCTTCTTGGGCGGCTGCCCGAGGGGTCTCGGCATTACAGCTTTGCCGAGCAGCTACTTGGTCGGGTTCAAACACATTTGCTAAGTTGTACAAGTTTGATACCCTGGCTGAGGAGGACCTTGTGTTTGCCCATTCGGTGCTGCAGAGTCATCCGCACTCTCCCGCCCGTTTGGGAGCTTTGGTATAATCCCCATGGTCCTTACGGAGTCCCCAGCATCCACTAGGACGTTAGAGAAAATAAGATTTTACTCACCGGTAAATCTATTTCTCGTAGTCCGTAGTGGATGCTGGGCGCCCGTCCCAAGTGCGGACTTTATGCAATACGTGTACATAGTTATTGCTTAATTAAGGGTTATGTTATGTGGGCATCCATTGTTGATGCTCTGTTGTGGTTCATACTGTTGACTGGGTAAGTTTATCACAAGTTATACGGTGTGATTGGTGTGGCTGGTATGAGTCTTACCCTGGATTCCAAAATCCTTTCCTTATAATGTCAGCTCTTCCGGGCACAGTTTCCTTAACTGAGGTCTGGAGGAGGGGCATAGAGGGAGGAGCCAGTGCACACCAGTAGTACTAAATCTTTCTTAGAGTGCCCAGTCTCCTGCGGAGCCCGTCCATTCCCCATGGTCCTTACGGAGTCCCCAGCATCCACTACGGACTACGAGAAATAGATTTACCGGTGAGTAAAATCTTATTTTTTTCCTAAGTTAAACGCGGCAGAGTTTTTTTTTTCCCGCGGCCGCATTTTCACTTTCAGTTTCGATTTTCATCCCCGTTCGTGATTGGTTGTGTTTCAGATGGTAGGAGTGTCTGTGCGCAACCATATAAATACGCCCCAAACCGTCCGCACCTCGTGGGTTTAGTTAGTGGTGAGGAGGAGGGAGGTTGTGCTGTGGAGGTAGGTGAATTTGTGGTTTGGTGAGGAGTGTTGGTAGCGATTTCTGAGTGTGGTATTGTGTTTGAAAGTCGTCTTGTATTTTGTGGTTTTGTCTAATTTTTAGTCCAAGTTATTTTTCTTTATAGTCCCTTGTCAGTGTTTGTGTGGGTGTGTGTGTGTGAGTTGTGTAGTGTTAGTGGAGGAGTGTGTTGTTTGTTTTTTGTTTTTTCTGTGTTAACTGTTTAGACACACCATTATGTGTGACTCAGAGGTGGGTGAGGTGGAGGGTGTGAGTGAGGGGGAGGAGGTCGGTCAGGTGGAGGAGGTGAGTGTTAGTGAGGTGGAGGAGGTGGGTGAGGTTGCTGCAGCAGCCTCAAGTGATAGTGACAGTCAGAGTGCTCCGCAGCCACGCACCACTACTAAGACTGGGCGGAATGTAAAGTTTCGTTTTGCTGAAAATGTGGCATTGGTGCGTGAGCTGATGAAGTATCAGAGGCAGCTATTTGGCCCTGAGTCCGCCAAGGTGCCAACACGGAGGAAGACGGTGTTGTGGCCGAAAGTTGTTGCTGCTGTCAATAGTGAGGGGGTGGTCAAGCGGGCGGAGGACACGTGCCGCAAACGGTACTATGACATAAAGCGACGTGTCAAGTCCAAAATGGCCAAGGAGGCCAAGTCGGCATCGGAAAACCGGTGGTGGGCAGCCCTATATTGCAAGATATCTGGAGTATGAAGAGCCCATGCGGAGTGTAATACCTCCTGAAGTTGTCTCTGCAACCCATGTCCGGGATTCAGATCGGCCCAGGAAGAATGGTGAGCATGTGTATTTGCATTTACATTCTATGTTAGTTTGTTTTGTTTTTGTTTTTTTTAAATGTGTGTCATGTGACGTTGCATATTACTCCCATCTTCAAGTGTGTGTCAGCCAATACATTGTTTTGGTTAATGTTTTATACAAAAGCCAATGTAACATTTTACTTTATTGTATGTCATGTGTTTTTCAGAAAGATATTTTGCATGTGTAGTTTGGACTTGGTGTGTCTCTGATTTGTCCTGCAATAATGTTTTTCTTTTGGGCGTGTATTTTTAAAAAATTGTGACTGTTTTATATTTAAGTGATCCATGTGCAATGTTTATAAAACAGTGGTTGTCATGTTAGAGGCTGGAGTAGTGGAAATTGGTTTGGAAACCACTTACATGTGTAATGTCATTATTAGATAATGTTACATTTTTAATCAAAATAACACTATTTCTTTGATTATTTTTTGCTTGTATTTGTACCGTGACACCACACTGCAGTGTAATTGTCTAAAAATTGCTACATTTTGTTTTGGCTCATATAGTGGTAATGTGTGTTTGGAGTGCCACATCACAGAGCAATTTATATATTGCATCTGTAATATTTATCCTTTCAATACAAAATGAAGATGTGTGTGTTTTTTTATTTTTTATTTGTTTTTTTACTTGTGGCCTATGTCAGTGTCCTGTACATGTTTTCCTGTGTTGATTTTGCCATAGTGCATATGTCTATTGGACAATGTTTATTGTTTTATGTTTTTTTTTTTTTTTTTTCCGGTCCTTATGTTTATTTAAAAAACAAACCAAGCATTTCTACAAGAAAAAATGTTTATAAGCATAATGGGTGGATGTATACACAATAGCATGCAAAAATTTTAATTTTTTATTTTATACAGTGTTAGAAAAAAGCAGTACTACTCGTCGGCCAGTAACTCCTATCACATCTGATGATGATGATGCTGCGGAAGCAGGTAAAGTGTCCATTGTAGTATAGGGTATACTTGTAAAGGAATGGTCATAACAAAATTGCACTTTCATTAAAAGGTCCATCAAAAGAAGTATGGAGCAGCAGAAGTGGCACTTCTGTAAGACATCACCACAAAAAACCTGTGGCCGAAAAGAAAGCAAGGTCGTATGTCCCGGACCAACCACAGCAGGCTACCCCGCCATGAAGATTATCATCCGTATGTTCTGTCCCCCCACTCCAAATTTTGGACACACCTCCAAGACGTCATCCACACTCCCCTCATCTTGATTGTGAGTATCAAACTGAAATAAATGAGTAAAATTTCAGGACGTAATCAAAATATTTCATAACCGCATTAAGTCAAAACAAATCAAAAACTTAAATACTTACTGCAAATGGCCTTGTCCACATCCAGTAAAGATATGTATGTCCACTTGAGCCATACAGTATGACATTGTGGGGTATATTTACTAACATTCGTAATTCTCCCGATTTGATGGGAGAATAATCACGAATGACATCGAAAGTGTAAAACTGCAACTTTTTGAATTTATTACGACTAATTTACTAAGCTGCCGTATTCTGCATTTTCGGGTTTTCCGATGTCGATGTCATTCGTTTTTTTAGGCAGTGTTTTACGTAAAACACTGCCGACTTTAATACAATGAATCTCGGCCGGATCTGAGAGATCCGTGCTGGGCTTCATTGTGCACTTTGTTTAAAAAATAAATAAAGTTTAAATGTTAAAAAAAAGTGGGAACTTTCTGCTCAGCGGTGAGGTCACTTTCGGTCAACCGCTGAGCAGAAAGTTCCCACCACTGGATACAATGGAGCGCATAGGCGCTACATTGTAACACTGCCGTGTGCCGCCTGTCAGTCAGTACAGGAGCACACAGCCGATCAGGAGGGTGCCACAACGTGGCGCTCCCTGATTGGCTGAAGAAACCCACTTAGACAGAAGTCAGAGTGGGTTTCTGGCATTCGGGGAAAGGGGACCCATGTGAAAACATGGGTCCCCTTTCAGTGCGTGGCTCGGGTCTCCGTTTTATTTTTTTAATCAAGTACATGGATTACAAAAGGATTATCCGAGGAGCCTGGTACCCTGGATCTGGTGAGTATAATTTATTCAACAGGTACCCCATGGATTCTACTGGACAAGAGGACCGACCTGCGTGTGAACATAAGGTAAGTATGTATGTATGTTTGTGTGGATGGATGTAATAAAACTTTACTTTCAAGGTGTGTGTGTATTGTCTTTTTTTGGGTATTTTTTTTGTAGTAGTAGTACTACAGGTACCAGCGGGCCCGTTTTTCCGCCGCATGCTGGTACTTGTGGTTCTCCAAGTACCAGCTTGCGGGGGAGGCTTGCTGGGACTTGTAGTACTGCTACTAAAAACAATATTCATAACTATCAACAAAGGCTATCAGCCCCCCATCCGCAGCCCATTGGATGGGGGGGACAGCCTCGGGCTTCACCCCTGGCCCTTGGGTGGCTGGGGGGGGGGACCCCTTGATTGAAGGGGTCCCCACTCCCCCAGGGTACCCCGGCCAGGGGTGACTAGTTGGATATTTGATGCCACGGCCGCAGGGCACGGTATAAAAGTGACCCCCGGCTGTGGCATTATCTGTCCAGCTAGTGGAGCCCGGTGCTGGTTTTAAAAATACGGGGGACCCCTACGCTTTTTGTCCCCCGTATTTTTGGAACCAGGACCAGGCGCAGAGCCCGATGCTGGTTGCTTAAATATGGGGGAACCCCTGTCCATTTTTTTCCCATATTTCTGCAACCAGGATCGGCTCAAAGAGCCCGAGGCTGGTTTGCCTTAGGAGGGGGGACCCCACGCAATTTTTTTTCAAAAAATTAACACTTTCCCACCCCTTCCCACTGATATACATGCACGGATCTTTGAGGTAACATTGCAAAATACATATAAAAACATTAATATGTTTGTTTGATCAAAGCTATAAGGTAACACATTATGTAATCCAATGTGTTTTTATGGTGGAGTATGTGTGAGCTACAATAAAACTAAAGTGTTTGCTTTCACAATTAAGTAACCAGACACATTTGCCACAAACAGGCATATGTATGTATTTAAGCTATGAGCGATGATGTTGCTAGGCAGAATAGTTGAAAGCAACAGTGAATGACATGTGTTCCATGTGTAGTGATTTGTTTATATTTCTCAAACATATGGATAGCTAACGGAGATTTGTTTAACATTTTAGCTTCTAGTCCTGGGAACAGCATCCCTCCGCAACAACAGCAACACAGTGACATGGAGGAGACAAACATCTTAGAAATGCAGCCATTAAGGCAAGGAATGAGCCCCCCAGCACCTGTGAGTACACCACCACAGCAAAGCACACCACCACCACAACACAGCCCAACAACACCAGGAACACAAGGCCCTGATCAGGTGTTTTGGTCCATTTGGGCTAGAAAGCAGGCCACTAATGAAGATTGCCTGCAAATGTTTGCAAGCCTACCATCTCACCTCAGAAGAATATCAAGAAATCTGAGTAGACAAAATGAACAAACAACCAGAATAGGCAATACCATGGAACTCATGCGTACAGACATTACACAGGTCATGGGCAACTTACAGCGCATAATGGAAGAACAGCACAGACTAATGGAAGAACAGCACAGACAACAGCAAAGTTATATGAACATTTTTCAAAACAATCAAAAGATTAATGAAAGTTTATTCAGAATTGTAGACAATCAAAATGCTGCTACACGTGAACTCAATGCCACCCTCACTAACCTGAATGAAACACTCACATGCATGCACCAACAGCAAACAAGCAGCAGTTCTGGTACGACTACTCCAAATATCACGCCAGTCTCATCACCACCAAGACGCTCCACCAGAGCACGACAACATGACAGTGCTAAAGGCAAAGGGCAGAACAAGCAGCCACCAAAAAAAACGTGAAAAAAATACAAGTTAGACATTTGTGATAAGTAACTCAAAATAGTTAGTAAGTGTTTGTTTGGCAAAAAATATATAACACTTAGCTCCTTGACAATTTTTACAACATCATTAATTATAAGTGCTACAAACAACAACATAAAATTTGTACGCACATTTATTCTTTACCATTTTTTTTTTTTGGTATTGGAGGGTGGGAATGTTGATGGAGCCGCACATACATGTTAGCAGGAAGTAAACTGACCACTTGATTTTTTTTCTAATCAATACTCTTTCTAGATTCCAATCATTCTCTTTTCCTGCAGACACAATAATTGGCAGCCAGGCAGAATGTCTTTAGCAGGAAGTAAACGGACCACTTGATTTTTTTCTAATCATTACTCTTTCTAGATTCCAATCATTCTCTTTTCCTGCAGACACAATAATTGGCAGCCAGGCAGAATGTCTTTAGCAGGAAGTAAACGGACCACTTGATTTTTTTCTAATCATTACTCTTTCTAGATTCCAATCATTCTCTTTTCCTGCAGACAATCCAAATTACAATGTTATTGATACATATTTTACCTTTCTTCTCTATACAACATTACAAGAAGAACACAATTGAGTTGCGTAAAAAGCTTTTAATATGTTGGCTTTGATTTGTTTCAAAAACATTGACCAAATGAATGTCAGTATTGTTGGGACATGTTTGTGTGTGATAAAAATTAGTAAGAATGTTATTACACATGATGCTGAAACAAACAAATATGTACTTTTTAAAGAAAAATCAAAGAATGTGTATAAAAATATATATATGTGGCAAACTGTATTTACTTACACATCATCAAGTTTACTGCATCAAACATTAGGAAATAAATTATTCCTGATTACAGTAAGTTTGTGTGTCTTAAATATGATGGTGCATCACAAATAGAGACACGTATTCCTCAAGGCTAACATATTATATGTTGAGGAGTGTTTTTTGGGAACACAGGTTCTCAAACTCGGCCCTCAGGAACCCACACAGTGCATGTTTTGCAGGTCTCCTCACAGAATCACAAGTGACATAATTAGCTCCACCTGTGAACCTTTTAACATATGTCTGTGAGTAATTCATACACCTGTGCTTCTACTGGGTTACGTGAAAAACATGCACTGTGTGTGGTCCTGAGGGCCGAGTTTGTGAACCTGTGCATTAGGACGTTACACACAATGATAAAGTGAAATACTAAATGGATTATGTGGGCTTGTAAGAAATTCGCACTGCAAGTTTACGATCACTTATCCAGACTTAATGCATGCCTCTCATAATCTGTCGTTTTGAGTTTAAAAATTCACACAATACACATGCGACATTTGTTTTTCATAAAGCGAGGGTATGTTTGTATGTGTCAAGGAGACAGACACATTCTGAGTAATGGTTTTGGCAATAAAAATGGCAACACATCTATTTATGATTACACAACAAATGAAATAAGCAAACCAATCTTACCTTAGAAATAGCGATTGATGATCTCTTGCCTAACCTGCCTCCCTACATCTGTACTCCAAGTATCACCAGATATCTCTAATTCCTCTGCTTGCTGGCTGCTTTCTTCCTCCTCCTCCTCAACATGTGGCAGATGTTGTTGCAAACACATGTTATGAAGAAAGCAGCAGCAGAACACAATTTGAGTCACCTTGGAGGGACTATACAACAAAAGGCCACCAGACTTATCCAGACACCGAAACCTAGATTTCAGCACACCAAAACATCTTTCTATCACATTCCGCGTGGACTTATGTGCATGATTGTAATTGTGTTCAGCAGGGGTATCAGGTCGGGACAATGGAGTTAGAAGCCAAGAGAAACAGCCATATCCTCCATCACCTAAAAGACAGATATAGTAACGTGATTCATGTTAAGATACAGCAACACATAAGTAACACGCTGTGGGGCAGATGTATTAACCTGTAGAAGGCATAAGGAAGTGAAAAACCAGTGATATGTGCTTGGTAATAAAGGCAGCAGACAATCTGTTCCTAAATGTTCATTTACATATTGGAGCTGATTGGCTGGTGCCTTTATCACCTTGCACAGATCACTGGCTTCTCACTTCCTTATGCCTTCTACAGGTTAATACATCTGCACCTGTATTTGGACAAAGTATACGCAGGCCTACACATATCAAATTACATACCCAGCAGCCATCCATCTGGCATTTGTCCGTCCTCAAACTTATCAAAGAGGGATGACTGACTGAGGATGAAGGAGTCATGGCAGCCCCCAGGGTAACCAGCAACAACACTCATTATTTTGAGATTTGCATCACAAACCACCTGCACATTTGTGGAGTGTTCGAAATGGCGATTCGTATATATGTGCTGCCTGCCCCTAGGTGGTCTCAGCTGAATGTGTGTGCAATCTATGGCTCCAAGCACATTGGGCATGCCAGCCAGCTCATAGAAATCTACCCTGACGGCATGCCACTGAGACTCCTGGGTTGGGAAGCAGATTGAGGCCTCGATGTGGGGCTGCAAAACAGCCAACACCTGTGTGTATATTTTAAAGAACAATAAACATGAGATTTTAGGACAGAACTGGCCACCGAGAAATGGAAAATGAGGGCTGTGAGATTCCTATGACATGCCCAGACACAGCCTGAAAGCTGCCAGTAGTCAGAAAGTGCAACACAGCCAGGAGTTTGTGCAGGCCTGAGACAGAGTGAGAGCGTGCTGTCTCAGGGTCTAGGCCCAGTTTGACAAGGTCATACAGACGGAAAATGTTATGATTTAGACGGAACATCTGTATGACCTTATCATCGGACAATGCGTTCAAGTTTAAACGCCCCCTAAAAAAACGAGGCCTGCGCAGCCTCCGCGGAACCTGTACAACCTGCTGACCATGTTCAGTTTCTTGGCCCTGGGTACTTACAGGCTGATGTCTGAGTCTGAGGAATCCCACAGCACACAAAAGATCACTGGCCCACAGTCCTGCTGCCATTTCTGAGTGTAGGTGTATTGAAATGGCCCTAACATCCTTTTATAGGCATCCTAATTCAGGTGTGATTGATTTTTGAGTTGCAACACATGTAAACACGATTGAAAAAAGCAGGTCTATTTTTTTGCCGCTTTTTTTACAGATTCGCAAAAAAATACGACCGCAATTGAGCACTCAGAAACTAACACCCAAATACGAATGAATAGTGAATTCCCGTATTGTATGAAATATCAGCCGCGTTTGACCGATGGTCTATTCATTCGTATTTCTGAACTTTGCAAATCAAACCATTACGAATAGTCCAAACACTGCCGAGATTGGTGCTTAGTGAATTTCCGGATTGTGACTTAGAAAAAAAAACACAAAACGGACATACTCGAATTCTTAGTAAATATTGGCCCTTGTCGGCACACTTTAAGGGTGCGTACACACTAGGTGTTATCACGTATGATCTGGCCGATATTGTCCTGTTTAGAGCAATATCGTCTAGAGTAGACGATATATCGCATGATGTGCCCTCCCGCGGGTGGTCTTTGACACACCCATTGGATCTGCATGCAGTTCCAACGGGCGATATCGCATATGAGGGCGATACTGTTGAATGCAGCATGGGTGCCACCATCGCTCCTGACATCGGCAAGTGTGTATGCACTTGCCGATCCCAGGGTCCAGTTGCAAGAGATGTCTCATCGTGCGGACATCGTTTTACTGTGTACATAGCCTTTATCTAAACACAATTCTGACACTGTATTGCCCTCATGGAGAAGTAAAGATGTTGAAGTAAGGTAGTCCAAGTCTTAGATGAGATGGACACATAAATTATACCCCTTTCACAATGCACAAATAACCCGTTATCGACCCGGCATATTGCCGGGTCGGCTTGCGGTGTGAAAGCGCCATAGTCGAAAGCCCGGGTAATTTGACCTGGTAATTCAACCCGGGAATAAAGCAGTGTTACTCCCAGGTTGAATACCGGGTCAGTGGCAGCGTAAACGGGCTCCCGGGTCAACCCGTTCACTACAACAGTGAGAGGCGGCGCGGAGATGATCTTATTACCCAGAGCCACCTCCGCCCCCTGCCGCTATGGCACCCCGCCCAGCATACTGCCGGGTCGGGGAAGCCAGCAGCAGTGTTCAATGCCGATTCCCACCCGGGAAGGACCCGTTTCCAATTCCCGAGTGGGATCCGGCATTGGCGGTGTGAAAGGGGTATTAAAAATCCTAACCCCAAATCATCTTGTAAAGTTTCTTTATTGTTTTTTTTTTTTTTTCAAGAGGACAATAAAATAAAACAGCAGATCCAAGTAGATCACTTGTAGTGCAAGTGCCAAGCTAGTCAAAATAGCTAGTGCAGTAAACACATAACAGTAAAAGTATACGTGTGAGTCAGAGCAATTGGTATGAGACACAAGTCGTACAAGAAAAATCACAGAATAAAATAGATTGCAATTAAAGAGGACTTGGATTCCGAAGCGTAACCTAACAAAAACATAAGAGGGAAGGACAGGAAAGGGGTGACTCATGCGGAAGTATGGGAAAGGGAGAGGGTAAGGATGAAATTTAGAGTGCGCCTTATCACAAGCAACAGCCGATAGCAATCATTTGGTAAAGATTGGCTATATCTAGCACAGTCCTGCAATGGATTGTAAATACCATAAATGCAGCATAGTGGAATGAGAATAGGTCATGACGCCACTGCTAGTTGTCTCAGCAAATACCATTCAGTTTTGTCGAAGACATTAAAGATTTATTAAGCTTGGTGAAGTGATAAATTGGAAGGTGATAAAGGACCAGCCAGTCAGCTCCTAACTGACATTTCTTTTTCATCCACTAGGGGTCACTGGAGTAATCTTGGGATATGGACGGTTCCGCAGGAACAAGGCACTGAATAAATTAAATTTGGAACTACTCCTCCCCTCCATATCCCAGAGTACCTCAGTGGTTTTTTTTGTGCTCACAGTAGCAACAAGGCTTGTGTGGAGCTTATCCACACTTATTGGATTTTTGATTTTTCTTTTTTTTTCAACTGTTCCACATCCCTTCCCCCCTTCCAATAGACGTGGGTCCGGGATAGTGGAAGCTGCTACAAGCAGCTGTGGCGTGTCGGGCCTCTCTGAAAGAGCTCCCTCACAACCACGTGCAGGACTACCTGCAGGAAAGGCTGGACGGAGCTTACAGAAGAAGCCCCGTCATAGCCCTCACCACAGGGTCCAGGTATGTTGGGACGGGGCGGTCAGCTCACGCTGCCGCCCCGCTGTGTGGGGACACTGTTTATGTGCGAGCCGCCCACCGCCGCTACCTGGTTACCGCTGCCTCCTGCCGCTCCCTGAGCCGCGCCGGCCACGTTCTTCATGCATAGGCCACTCCACGGCTCTATGCAGCGCGCTCCCCGGCTCCTGCTTCAGCGTATGTAAGCCCTGGCTCCGTGTAATAGAGAGCGGTACATGGAGCACGGGGAGCACACAGCAAGGAGGGAGAAGTGTGTTCTTAGCAGCAGCAGCGCTGCATGTGTTATTAGAATAGGCTATTAAGCCTTTTGTTAACAGGATTCACTTATATGTGCTGATGGGAGTGTAGGTCTTACACTAAAGGTTTAAATACAACATAAGTATGTTTTTATTTAAATCTGTTTGGATAAGTTATAAGTCTGCACTTTGTGTTATACTGTAAGCATGAGGGATATATTTAACCATGCTTCCTGTTTTTTCCTGATGTGTTTCCAGAATTTCCTGCACTACATCTCTACTCCATTGAAGGCGCAGGGTTGTAGGGGGATTTTGGGATCAGGTTTCATATTGCTGGCGTGCACTGCACTTGGCCAGATATATATTTATAGAGACACCTTAGTGCTATTTACTGAGTCGCGCAAGTTGTCTGTCTTTGTATTTTGTATTGTCTGTCTGCATAATGAGTAAGACACCAGCAAAAACTGAAAAGCAGTTTCACTGTAAGGTCTGTAACAGTGTGTTACCGGATGGATCTACCACATGTACAGTATGTTTTGTGAATTCAGCTACAAATACAATTTCCGCTCCGGTTTCAAAGCCAATTTCATCCCCGGACCCTCCATGGGCTATGCTAGCAGATGTCCTGGCTGGATTGCAATCAGAATTGTCCGCCACTCGGTAAGAGTGGGAGGCGGCAAGATCGGAGTCTAGGGTGAGACCACTAGAACTACCGGAGGGGTCTCAGCCTTACCAAAAGTCCAAGTCCTCTTTGGGTAGAAGGGATAAGTTTCATTTGTCTTATAATTTACCGGTTTCTGCTATGTTGCTTTCTGACGATTCTATGCCAGACCTCAATGCGCAAGATGAGGGTGAGGAGGGCGAAGTTACTAGAAACACGAAAGAATCTGGATAAACGGTTTTCTATACCTCACAGATTTAAGTCTAGTTACCCGTTTCCAGAGTCTGTAACAGCTACATGGGAAAATCCGCCATTGGTGGATTCGTCTGTGTCTAAACTTACAAAGAAATTAACCATACCAGTACCAACTGCTACTACGCTTAAGGACCCTTCGGACCGTAAAATAGAAGCTATGCTAAAGTCCATGTATATAGCAGCAGGGGTGTTGCTTAGACCTGGGTTGGTTGGCATTTGGGTAACTAAGGCGCTAATGGTATGGATAACAGAACTCAAGTCTGCCTTAAGTGATGATCACCTTATTCTTCTTGCTGATCAAATTTGGGAAGCTGCTGACTATGTACAGCTTCTACTGACGTCTGTCAGCTCACTTCTCGCCTTTCATCATCGCTAGTTACAGCACGACGAGCGCTCTGGCTGCGTTCTTGGCAAGCGGAGGTCAAAAAAGGTATAGAGGCGTTACCTTACGGTGGCGAGAAGTTGTTTGGTCCTGAATTGGACAAATGGATTTCTGAGGCCACGGGAGGAAAGTCTGTTTTCTTACCATTGCCTCCAACAGTACCTAGAAGGAGATATTCTGGACCTGCGTTCAAATCCTTTAGACCTCAGTCCTTTCGCGGGCGTGGCAGAGGAACGGCCACACCTGGTAGACGAGGTCGGGGACGTGGTTTCCAACAAACCAACACCACTCGTCAGGACGCTAAGGTCACCGGCAAGCCAGTGGCATGACGGGCTCCCAGCCCATCTCTGATCTCCAATTGTGGGAGTACACCTTCAGACGTTCCAGTTGGCGTGGCTTCAGACGTCCACAGATGGGTGGATCCGCAATTTAGTCTTAAAAGGTTACAAAATAGAGTTCGACTGTCTCCCGCCAATGCGGTTTTTCAAGACAGGACTGCCTGTGTCGGACGACAAGAAGGCGGTTCTGCAGATTGCCATTCAGTCTCTGCTGGATGCAGCAGTTTTGATTCCGGTCCCTGTACACCAACAGGGTCAGGGTTATTATTCCAGTCTGTTTGTGGTACCAACGCCGGATGGCTCGGTCAGGCCAATATTGAACTTAAAAGGTCTCAATCAGTACGTCACTTACTACAGATTCAAGATGGAATCTCTGCGTTCAGTAATTGCAGGTCTAGAGCCACAGGAATTCATGATTGCACTGGATCTCAAGGATGCGTACTTGCACATTCCGATTTGGCCACCGCATCAGAGGTTCTTGCGGTTTGCAATACGGCAGAACCATTACCAGTTTCAGGCTTTACCCGTTTGGCCTCTCGTCAGCGACTCGGGTATTCACCAAGGTGATGTTTGTGATGATAGCTCATCTCAGATCCCTGGGAGTGATAATAGTTCCGTACTTGGACGATTTGCTCATCAAAGCTCCGTCTCAACAAATGCTCCTCCAACAGGCGTTGCTAACATACAATGTACTGGTTCACCACGGTTGAATTGTCAACTTCAAGAAATCACATCTAATTCCGTCTCAACGACTTCAATTCCTAGGTATGATTCTCGATACGGTAAATCAAAGAATTTACCAGAACAGAAAGTACATGTCATTCGTCATCTTGAACAATTAGTGCTCAAGCCACGCACAGTCTCTGTTCATTTGTGCATTTGCCTCTTAGGCACAATGGTGGCGGCTTTCGAAGCGCTTCAGTTCGGAAGACTTCACTCACGTCCTTTTCAACTGGATGTGCTCGCACAGTGGTCGGGCTCGCATCTGCAGATTCACCGCAGGGTGAGGTTGTCTCCACGGGCCAGAGTGTCTCTACTCTGGTGGCTCAAAGTACAGAATCTAACCGCAGGGAAACGGTTCGGCGCCTGGAATTGGATAATTCTCATGGCGGACGCGAGTCTCAGAGGTTGGGGAGCTGTAGTTCAAAATTATCAGCTCCAGGGTCTCTGGGCGGATCACGAAAGATTGCTGTCTATAAATGCCAGGAACTCCGGGCAATTTACAATGCGCTACGACAAGCAGTGCACATGCTTCGGTCTCAGACTGTTCAGGTGCAGTCAGACAATGCGACGGCGGTCGCATACATCAACAAACAAGGAGGAACGAAAAGCCGCATGACAATGCGGGAAGTAGCTCGAATCCTCAATTGGGCCGAGTATCACCAAGTGATATTGTCGGCAGTATTCATTCCGGGAGTGGACAACTGGGAGGCGGATTATCTCAGCCGTCGGGATTTTCATCCAGGAGAATGGGCATTAAATCCAGAGGTGTTTCACATGCTGGTCCAGAGGTGGGGTTACCCTCAAGTGGAAAAAAAAACTAGGCGCTAACTTTATAAAGAATATCAATATATTTTTATAGATGTATATATGTATATACACATCTAAAATATTCACATCTCTGTTACTCCCGTTCGCTGCTGTAAACAAACTTCTGTATGTTTGTATATTGGTATAGAAAAGAAAAAATAATACAGCTGCGCCCGGGATTAACAGACGATAGAATAGACCCTAATTGAACAATTAATTACACATGCAAATGCAAGCCACCGAGTGTCAATGATCAATTAAACCAATCAATGCTGCACATAAATGTTTTAATATATAAATGACAAAATAAAATTATATTTAAAATTGACTGTGCACAGTATACATTTTATATTACTAAAAAAGAAATGTAACATAAAAATGTGTCCAAGTATGAACACAAACACTGTATTATATACGGTATCTCAGATCTATCACAGCTAAATAAACATCTCCATTGAGGACTTCCGGTGGGCGGTGCATCTTGCATGGCCGCTTTTTAACAGCTCTCCCGGCAGAGGCTTTAATCATCTGCCTCCATCTACCCCCTACCACGACTTTCTATAACATTTAACTACATCTTTGAAAAGCTTAAGTGGGGGTGATGTCTGTGATGTCTTTTCCAGGCCGGGATACTATTCCTCCACGGAAGTCTGGCCACTGATAGTGGTGAACCCTCTGGTCGCCTCACTTTGGCGCGAAAATCGGCTTGGCTGCTGGAGTGCGTGTACTGCTGTCCCGTGTGGCTACGGATCTCCCTGCCTACCCGAGAGCTGACAGCATCTTCCCCCTCGGTTCCCGATCCTGCTCCACAACTAACCTTGGAGTGCCCGAGCGGAGGTGTCGTGCCCCCGAGCGGATCCGCTGGTGTCTGCTGCACGGGACTGCCGGATCGCTCCCGAGGCCGGGGTGTGCCCCTGGAGGGCGACCCCATACACTGCGGCGGCGCTGCGCTGCGGGATCTCCGATGCTCTGCTGAGCTCCTTTCTCTGCTCCTGCTGCGGGACGTGTGGGGACCTCCGGAGGCGCGATCGTCCTGCCTCCTGTACACCGGGGGAGCCTGGCGGACACTCTCCCTGCTGCTCGGTGGCCCGGGTCTTCCCTGACGGACTCTGGCTTACGGCCCGTCAGCTCCCTCTATCACTCTTGCGTGACGGTGCTGGAAGCTGGGACGCACCTCCATTGCTCTACATGCGGCGGCTGTAACGGGACACTTTAGCACGCTGAACGCTGCCACCCGGGTGAGCCGCGGTCTTGGATGAGGGTGCTGGGGCCTGTCACTGCTACTGCACGACGCACATACCAGATTGGACTGGCACGGCTGGCACTCCGTCTCCGGCTGCATATTGCCTGAGTGGGCGCTGTGCTATACATTTCCTCCCCAGGTACTAACTTGGTCTGTCTACCCCAACTGCTTCTTTTACTAACTTCCTCATTTTCACTTTCTGCACACCCCGAATCTTTGAACCTCCCCACCTCTTGTGTCACCCTTACCCCCCTCCTTCCTTACCATCATCATATGTTCCAATTTACCCCATCTGTACTCCCTACTTCTTGTCTTGCTGTGTGTGCTGGAAACAGAGACTGCTGGTGGCCACAATAACTGTATCCAGCTGGGAAATTTACAAAGGCTGCTTACCTTTAAGCTAGTTTGCAGCTGTGAAGGGCTCACTGAGACCCTTAATCAAAGTGGGACTAACCTACTGTTGGTCGTACATTTGTGACTGTTATCTCATTTTTTTTTTTATGTGTCCGTTTCTGTGTCAAAATCTGCCCCAGCTGTCCTCTATTTACTCCTGCTGGGAGGCCTCCCGTATCATCGGACACTACGTGGTACCGGCTGGTACTGCTCCGGCACATCCTACTCTCAGAAGAGAACTCTCCATTTGGCCTATTTGATTGCCGGCCACAGACCTTATTTGCAGTCTCTGACTTACGCATCCTAATTTTACCCCGCTGTCCACTGGTTCCTTTTGGAATCTATTTGTGCTGTTTGTTATTTTTCATATTTTATTGAATATCGTATTTTATCTTAATTTTTTTTTTTTTTTCCCCTGCGGAGAATCTTCTTTGACGCTTGTTATTTTACCAGATTCTCTATTCTGTATTGCTTGACATAACATATGGTTTATGGATATATAGAATATTGCTTCTAGTCATATGTTCTCTTACACTTGCAAGTTAAGTTGGTGGCCTTACTGATTGTATGGAATTGAATCTACCGCAGTGGTGCCACCCGGGTGAATTTAGTTGAATTTCTCACACTATTGAATGTGATATTTTTTGTTTTTCTCCTGCTGGGAATTTTTATGTAATGTTTATTGTTTTTTCTCACGCTGAGGATTCTGCGTGATATATTCTCCTTCCTCCTCCTGCGGAGAGCTTAATGTGACGTTTGTTATTTTGCACATACCAGGAATTCTATGCGATATTTCTCTGTTCTTCCCATATGGGAACTTCTATATGACGTTTGTTATTTTTCTGCTTCAAAGTATTCTGTGTGAGATAATTTTCTTCTCCTCTTTGCCCGCTGTGGCCTAAATGTGACGTTTGTTATTTTTATTCGATATTTCCATTCTGTATAGCTTGACATCTCAAATTGTTTTCAAGATATAGGTTTGCACCCAAGTCGGGGTCTCCCATGCGGGTTGCGGTATGTTTTAGATAATAGGCTTGGCCTAGCACCTCCGCCCGAGCTCTATATGTAACTGCTTCTGTATCTTTGCCACTGTCCATATTTGGGGAAACAATACTTAGAGGTGACGTTGATTGCCCCATTTTTCACCCTCTGGGGTATGGACAAATACCTCGACAAGACCATGCCCCTGAAACAATCCAACACTTCCTCTAAGGGGGGAAAGGGGAAAGAGCCCCTCCCTAAATCAGGTCCACCCTCCCCGGTTGGACACGGGTCGGAACCACCTAATTTGCCCAGTGACAAAACCCCTCCTCTAACGGCTAAAGAGATTTCTGATTTTCTCATGCCCTTACTTGATAGGCGATTTGACGACCTTCAAGCCCGCTTAGAATCGGGCCTGGCTCGCAGAGACTCTCATGCAACGCGTCTTACCGCGTTGGAGACAAGACTGGGAGACACTGAGGACCTGGTCCAATCCTGTCAGGCGGGGATAGCTTCCCAGCATACCTATATACAGCAATTGCAGGACAAAGTCGAGGACCTGGAGAATAGGTCTCGTAGGAATAACCTCAGATTTATAGGTGTTCCGGAGTCCTTGGTGGGCCAGGCCCTCTCCTCATATCTCTCTGTAGACCTCCCAAACTCGTTGGGAATTATAGACGATATGGAAATCCCACATCTCGAAAGAGTCCATAGGTTGGGTGCGATGCAGAACGGAGCACGGCAGCGCTCGCGCCCGGTCATTGCACGCTACCTTGCTTATAGGGCCAAAGAACAGGTTCTCTCGGCCTACCGTAAAACTAGAGAACTGTTGGTCAAAGGTCATAAAATCTTGATATTCCAAGACTTCTCAGTTGCAGTGGCTCAGAAACGAAAGGAATTCTCTGAAGTTTGTTCCTATTTACACAGTAAAAACATAAGGTTTGCTCTGTTGTACCCAGCTGAACTACGGGTCACAGAGAACGGTAATCAGATGTTTTACACGGACCCGGAAGTGGCGAGATCTCGTTTTCTGACTCATAAATCCCCATCAAAATCACCTAATGGATAGGATGTTGGTCGGGAGGGAACAACGGGTCGATTGTATCGGGAACTCCCGCCTCGGGCGGATATGTGCTAGCCATTGATTGGTGTAGTATCCAGTTTATAGATAATATAGTACTATACTATAAGTGTTCACCTTCATAATTTAAAACTTATTTTGTTGAATTTTTGTGTGCGCACCACTGGACCCAGTTGGTGCCCACTACGGTTTTGGAAGTTGAGAAAATGTTGGAAAAAGGAGTTACGAGTCATCATGGTTCATTATTGTTGTTTCATACATTAAGACTGTTTTATAGATTTTATGTCATGCTGGTGTTTGTATGGTTGAAATTGCTGATGTCCTGGCGACCTTGGTGTGGGAGGGGGGCCGCAGCTATCCGCCTGAATTTATTGATTACCAGTCAAGTTTCACATTGCCCTGAGGGGATTGGGTAGCCATGCCGTCTGTAGTCCCTTCCTCAGATGAGGTACTACCCCCGAAGCCGATACAATTAATTTCCTGGAATGTAGGGGGACTTAACTCCCCAATCAAGCGACGACGTGTGACCGCACACCTCAAACGTTTCCACCCAGATGTTATTTTCTTACAGGAGACCCACTGGCTGGTGGGGGAGGAAAATGTCCTGAAGGCACCATGGCTTGGCCCCTGTATAGCTGCCCCCTTCCGAACGAAGTCCAGAGGGGTAGCGATACTTTTTCAGAAAAACCTACCTGTTACTATCCTGTCAGAAATCATAGATCCCGAAGGCAGGTACATCATTATGGACATAGAGCTTTTTCATACCAAATACACACTTGTCAATTTATACGCCCCCAATGTCAATACACATAAATTTATTCAGGACATTGCCCACATTCTTTTAAGCAGAACTAACTACTCCTTGATAGTGGGGGGGGGGGGGGACTATAACATGGTGGACGACCCCACAGTTGACAGATCACCAAGTGTGCCGAGAACTACTGACTCCCAGAGCAGGCATCTATTGGCCTTTCGAGACTCACTAGACCTCTCTGACCCATGGAGATTGCTGCACCCGACTGACAGGACACATACCCATTTGTCGCTAGCACATGGAACCTTGTCTCGTATTGACAGGTTTTTAATAGCTGATGACTTAGTATCCCAGATTGCGGGGGTAGACATACTTGATATATTGATCTCTGATCATGCCCCCGTCACGCTAGCGCTGGCCCATCCCCATATGCACCCGACAGATCGTACTTGGCGGTTCCCGCAATATTTGGCAAATTCAGAGGATTTTAAATCATACCTAACCTATCATTGGACCAATTACGTTGATGACAACATAGAATATTGGGACAAGCCCGAGATTTTCTGGAATGCCTCAAAGGCAGTGATGAGGGGTCATATTATTAGTTATGTCTCTCGGAAGAAAAGAGACTCTAAATTGGAATACACAACGTTGAAAGCTACTATGTCCAGGACCTTCCAAACATATACTGCTAACCCTACAGAGGCTACTCTTGACGAATACAAACAGGCCAGGTGCCTACTTGAAACCTATTTAGCCACCCAAGCGAAACATTCCTTAGACTACACCAAAAACAAATTCTACAGATGGGGC
Organism: Pseudophryne corroboree; assembly: GCF_028390025.1. NCBI lineage: Eukaryota > Metazoa > Chordata > Amphibia > Anura > Myobatrachidae > Pseudophryne > Pseudophryne corroboree. Next base: position 408,005,481 of record NC_086448.1, read on the forward strand.
AATAAGGCTGGTAGATTATTGGCGGTCATCTCTAGACCTCCCCAAAAACGTCATGTTATAACTACCATACATCACCCCAGGACCGGTCGGGTTATCACAAAGTCGCAGGAAATAGTAGAACAATTCCATTCCTACTTTCAGTCCTTGTTCCAATCGACACAAATAGACACTGAAACACAAACACAGTTACTCACGGATGACGTGCTGCCCCCTCTGACCAGAGAGAAGCCCTTATGGGTCCAATAACGGCGGAGGAAGTTAACACCGCCATCTCTAATTTTCCCCATGGCAAGTCCCTGGGCCCAGATGGTTTGTCGGGTGATTATTACCGCATGTTACAGGCCCAAATTGTCCCCTCTTTACTGGAACTGTTTCGTGCAATACACGAACGGAGTTCCCCGTCCCCGCTTTTTAATGAAGCTTTTATTACACTTATCCCTAAACCTGACAGGGACCCAAATTTCCTCTCCTCCTACAGACCAATTAGTCTCCTAAATGTAGATTACGAACTTTTAGCTAAGATTATGGCAACGAGACTCCAATTCATCCTTCCTGATATTCTCACCACAACACAAATGGGTTTTGTGACTGGCAGACATGCGGTTAAGGCGATCCGCACGGCACTGGCGGCGGTGGCGGCATCCCAGTCTCCCTGCACAGACTCTAACATGCTTCTTAGCCTCGACGCCAGTAAGGCTTTCGACATGGTACTATGGCCACACTTATTTACTGTGTTGGAGAAAAGGGGGTTTGATGTGAGTTTTATTAACTATATACGATATATCTACAGCACTCCATCCGCCTCGCTCCTAATTAACGGGATCAGAGGTCAACGGTTTTTCTTGGAAAGGGGAACCCGTCAGGGATGCCCTTTATCGCCCCTCCTATTTAACTTGGCCCTTGACCCACTGCTTAGAACACTGCAGGACTGGTCTGTTTTTAGAGGGATAAAAGTGGGTAGTCAGGAAATTAAACTATCAGCCTTCGCTGACGACATCCTCCTTTATATTTCGGACCCCGAATGTTCCCTAGCTCAGATCATGAACAGGATTACTTCATTTGGCCGCATATCAGGTTTTAGTATTAATATGGACAAATCGAAGGCACTGCTGTTGTGCGGCGCTGTAACATGTCCAACTTGGGCCACACGTTTCCCCTTTCATTGGGTGTCCACATATATCACATACTTGGGTATTTGTGTCCCACGTTATATTTCAGAACTCTATAAAATCAACGTACATAAGGTATTACACACCTTGACCGAAGATGTCAAGAGATGGGAACGCCTTCCACTGTCATACCTTGGTAGGGCCAATCTTCTGAAAATGATGGCAATACCTCGCCTACTATACCCCTTGCAAACACTTCCCATACTGTTAACGAAGCAGGACTCACAGCAGATTAATAAACTTATTAGAACCTTCATATGGAAGGGGGGCCGAGCTCGTATCGCGCTACGTAAGCTTACTCAGCCTAAATCCAATGGGAGTATTAATTTCCCAGATGTAGTGGTTTATAACCACGCTGCTCTTCTGAGACACTTGAGGGACTGGTTGCAGAACAGCTCTATTTACACAAATACATCCCTCGAACAAAGCTTCCTTCCGACTGTAGGCTTGACATGTTTCCTCCATCAGCATGACTGGGAAATACCTGAACACATTCTGTCTAACCCTCTTCTATGGTCTACCAGGAAGATGTGGCACATACTGCGACACAATGCAAAACTAAATCCGTATTACTCCTTACATCTACCCCTAATTAAAAACCCAGACTTCTTAGACGGCATGGCTGCTCACCCCTTCCAGACTTGGAGGGAGGAGGGCATAACATCAATTCGCTCACTAGTGGCAGTGGGAGACCGCCCGCTCACCCTCTCAGAGGTCTCAGCGAGGCATGAGGTGATTGTCTCATCTTCCCTTCCATATCTACAGACACAATTCTATGTCAGACATGTCCTCGCACATTTTGCGGATGGGACTGGACCAACTCCCTGGATAGCCTCTTAACACATCCGGTACCGAGATATAAGGCCATTTCTATCCACTACACTTTCTTGAGAAAAATATTAGATCACGCTACTGTGAGGGGTGGCATGTCCTCTTGGTTGGCTCACTTTCCTGATCTGACCATACCAACTATGGAAAAATCGCTACTTTACTCCAGAAAGGTCCTCCCGACAAGCATGTACACTGAGTTGTTTCTTAATGTATATCATAACACCTACTTATCCCCACTACGGCGCTTCCACATGGGAGCGACCGACTCGCACTCTTGTCCAAAATGTCATCAGAGTGAAGCAGACACTTTTCACTGTTTGTGGACATGCCCGATTGTGCAATACTTCTGGCACCTGGTTAGGAGATATGCGGAGGCAAATCTAATTACCCACGTGCCCTTCACCCCTGAATGGGCAGTCTTGGGCATTATTGATCCTGCCCTCCGCATGCCATCGGAATGTAAAAAACTACTGATAGCCCTAAGCGCTGCGGGGAAAAAGACTATACTACAGGGTTGGATAGATAGTACACCGCCACAGATACCACTATTCCTAAACAAGTTACATCATATATTTAGGATGGACTGGGTGGAGGCCATTGTAGACAGGGATAAACAAGTGGAACGATTCTTTCACCTGTGGGAATCCTACATCCCCACCCTGCCCCTTACCACACGCCTAAACATTCATAACAGCCTCAAAAACACCACGTGGTATCTAACTAGACTGGCCACACAGGAACAACCGGTATCCCTGTTCTAGGTGTGGATGGCTGTGTCGGCCTCCCTCTGGGTTGCTTATATCATGTACGATAACACTAGCATGATTACTGTAAACCTTTCTTTTTGGAAGAATGTCTTAACCGATGATTAATGTAGACACTGTTGATGTATACTACTTGATCTTAATGTTTGTGTATTATAACCTTATGATTTATGTGCTTTTTAAAAGTTATTTATTGAAAAACATCTCCATTGAGATACACTGTTGCGCCATTAGTATGAACAGTGGCTAAATAAATAACCAGTGTCTGGAATCCACATATATATACGGTAATCGCTTTTTGCAAGTCCCTCTGTTATTCAGGTCCGTAACAATATACCTTTTGTATATCGGATAGCAGTTCATGCAGTTATATATGGAGTACAGTGCTTGTTTTATAGAGCAGGTACGTGTGGCGTCCCACCATGCTATTACCTGGTCTGGTTGTAAGATGAAAACCGAAATCGGACTGAGCTCACCTCATGTGGCTGCTGGATTGATTGGCAGTATAGAGACCGCTGACCCTTAGTTGGTAATAGGCCAAAACGTGCAGGTAGCTGGCGCCAGACTGCGCTGGCTGAGGTGATCCCCTCGTAGTGCTTTTACCGACAAACTCGTCCTGCAGCGAGGGGGAGCCGAGCCGGGACTGTGTCACCTCACGGAGGCTTGTTGGGTCAATTCCGATATTGTGACCGGTATGCAGTAGCGGGGCCGGCTGGCCGCGTCTCGTAAGCACCAAGCGGCACTAGCGTAATTGTTCAGACCTCTGGGTATCTGACCAGAAATGTTGCATATAGCAAGTATTCCAAGTAGGAACAATAGGGAGGAGTCCTAACGCGTTTCGTCACGCCCACGTGACTTTCTCAAAGGTAACCTGTGGACCTGATGGCATCTCGCCACAATCATCAAACGCCCCAGTACGTGTCCAGAACGAGAGATCCAAAGGCAGTGGCGGTGGATGCTCTCACAATCACATGGCCGTACAGCCTCGTGTATCTGTTTCCACCGTTTCCGCTGCTCCCTCTGTTGCTAAAACGGATCAAAAGAGAGTCCGTCACAGTTATACTAGTGGTGCCTTATTGGCCTCGGAGAGCTTGGTTCTCGGATCTCCGCGGACTACTCGCAGACGATCCTTGGCCGCTCTCACCACGTCCGGACCTGTTACAACAGGGTCCGTTCCTTTACCCCGATTTAGCGCGGCTGCGTTTGACGGGGTGGCTGTTGAGACAGCCCTCTTAAGAAGAGAGGGCTTTCCAGAATCGGTTATACCAACCATGTTACGAGCTAGGAAGCCGGTTATGGCAGCTCATTATTACAGAATTTGGCATGCCTATATAGGTTGGTGTGAAGCTAGGAAGTTTCCAACTTCATCTTTCAAGTTATCCCGTCTTTTGTTATTTCTACAGATGGGGTTAGAAGGAGGTCTGCGTTTATCCACACTAAAAGTGCAGATATCTGCGTTGTCAATTTACTTTCAAAGAAGATTGGCTCTATTGCCGTCGGTACACACTTATTGCCGTCGGTACACACGGTGTCCTCAGAGTACAGCCTCCATTCACTCCACCTACTGCGCCATGGGACTTGAATCTGGTTTTAGATTTCTTACAGTCTTTATATTTCGAGCCCTTACAACAAGTGGATATTAAGTTTCTCACTTGGAAAACAATTTTACTCCTAGCCTTAGCTTCGGCAAGGCGTGTTTCAGATTTGGGTGGCTTGTCATGCAAGCCACCGTATTTAGTGTTTCATGATGACAGAGCGGAACTTCGGACAAATCCCGCTTTCCTACCAAAAGTAGTGTCCTCTTTTCACATCAATCAACCAATAGTAGTTCCTGTGTTAACAGGAGATTCTGGAACCTTGGATGTGGTACGCGCACTACGCGTTTATGTATCCCGAACGTCTACAGTTCGTAAGACGGATACGTTGTTTGTTCTCTATGATGCTGCCAAGATGGGTTGGCCAGCTTCTAAGCAGACCTTATCCAGATGGATAAAACTGACCATACGTCAGGCTTACCTTCATGCTAGGTTACAGCCACCTACATCAGTAACAGCTCATTCCACACGTTCTGTGGGAACGTCATGGGCAGCTGGTCGTGGAGCTTCTACGACACAGCTTTGCCGTGCGGCTACATGGTCTTCAGTGCACACGTTTGTGCGCTTTTACAAGTTTGATACTTTTGCGGCATCAGCATCTAGCTTTGGCCGCCTAGTGTTACAGGTGCCAAACAGCTCTCCCGCCCACGGGGGAAACTTTGGTACGTCCCAAGAGTACTCCAGTGACCCCTAGTGGATGAAAAAGAAAATAGGATTTTGGTATTTACCAGGTAAATCCTTTTCTTTGAATCCATAGGGGGCACTGGACGCCCACCCAGAGCAGTTTTACCTGGTTTGCGGTAAGTTCAGAGAATCTTATGGTAACACACTCTCACCGACTGGTTCAAATTATCAAGTTCTATCGGTTATGGTGTCAACTGTTAGTTGTCAGTAACGTTATGTGTCAACTTTATTGTTGTCCGTTTTGTTATATGTAATTCTCCATTGTCAAACTCTCTATAGCTCCTGTTCGGCTCAGTAAAAAACACTGAGGTACTCTGGGATATGGAGGGGAGGAGTAGTTCCAAATTTAATTTATTCAGTGCCTTGTTCCTGCGGAACCGTCCATATCCCAAGAGTACTCCAGTGCCCCCTATGGATTCAAAGAAAAGGATTTACCTGGTAAGTACCAAAATCCTATTTTTTCAAACCCAGCCTGTGACATGGTACTTAGGATCTGATTGGCTGGTCCTTTATCACCTTCCACTTTATCACCTCACCGAGCTTAATAAATCTGCCCCTGTGTGTCTTAGTTTCGAAATTCAGTATAGAGTTTCTTGTAAAACTTAACAACACCATTTTCTATGTCATGATGTGCTGTTTTCCTATCCAAATACATTTTGCTCTTAACCTCCGCCAGAGAAGGAGAGAATTTGAATATCCAATGTTGAAGTATTACTTTTTTAGCTACCGTAACCAATACAGTGAGGATAGGGGTCACCTGAGTTTTACCACGCCCCAAGTCCCATTGTGAGAAATTGGATAATAATCATGCTAAAGGATCAGGGGTGACTCTAATATGCAAGAATGAAGTAATATAATGAAGGACTTAGTTCCAAATACGTTTGACATAACCACATTCCCACATACTATGATAGAAAGAAGCTGAGGAACAATGATACTTGTAACATTCTCCTGACATGTCAGGGTGGAACTGGGGATATTGGGCCAGGGATATGTACTGTATGCCCGTTGTACAGTTAGAAAATGGACCTCCTGTAAATATGCGTATGCCAAAATCTGCATCGTAGAATCATAATGTGAACTTAAGGATTGTGCATTCCCCAAAGAAGGTGAATCATAACGCCATTGTTGGAGAATCCTATCCCACCTAGAGGTAGAGGTAGTTTTTATGAGAATAGTGTATATATACCTGATCCGGACTGGGGCATGCTCCGGAAGGGATAATAGGACTTTCAATGGATCTGCAATAGGGACAGAAGGAGTAGTGAAAGATAATGGTACTGAGAATGTGCTAAGGTAGTGATGGACCTGCAAGTACATATAGAAATGTGTGGGGGAGGAGAGATTTATCTTGTAGAGTTGCAAATTGATAAATGCGACCACCCGGGTCAAATACTGTTCCTTGGATGAGTCAGAGAGCCCTGCAGCACGCCACAATTTGAAATTTACATTAGTAATTTAAGGAGGGAACTCCGGGTTTCCCCATAACGGTATACAAGTAGATTTAAAAAATTAGATCCCACCTTCCTGGGTAAAGTCACCCAAGAATAATAAATGTCATAAAACAAGGGCTTATGCAACACATCCCATGGAATATCAGAGGATTTTGTGTGAAAAAGGAGAATTTCGAAACTAAAACACTCACCTGGAGAATATGGGGAAAACAGTGCTTCATCCAATTTTGAGTCTGTGAATATGTCTCTTGACAGGTGCCGGTCAACAGCATATCTGACATCACTAAGATAGACTACAGGGCAAAGTCAGGGACTCGTATACCACCTAGCCATCTAGGTGCTTTTAAGTTGGCAAGAGCGATCATAGGCTTTTCTCTTACGTCCTAGAGGATGCTGGGGCCCACATTAGTACCATGGGGTATAGACGGGTCCACCGGGAGCCATTGGCACTTTAAGAGTTTGAGAGTGTGGGCTGGCTCCTCCCTCTATGCCCCTCCTACCAGACTCAGTTTAGAAAATGTGCCCGGAGGAGCCGGTCACAGCTAGGGGAGCTCTCCTGAGCTTTTCTAGTAAAAGTTGTTTTAGAGTTTATTATTTTACAGGAGGCTGCTGGCAACAGCCTGCCTGCAACGAGGGACTAAGTGGGGGAGCAGGGTCCGCCCTGCGAGGTCTGAGCCACTTTCTCCGCTGACTGGACACTGAGCTCCAGAGGGGTCGGATCGTTCTCCGCCACAGGGGACCGCTCGCCCCAGCAGCATGACGCCAACCCCTTACAGTGCTGAAGAGTGGTGAGTGAGACACCGACCCCCCCTAGCAAGCGGGGGGCCTGTGTGAAGATGGCAACAGGGAGGGAGAGCAGTATTAACTGCGCTCCTGTGAAGGTTCAGAGGCACATGGTGCGGCGCTGTGAGGGGCGCCCTGAGCCAGTGCTTACCCCCACACTGGTCATCAAGTCTGTCGGGGTCCGCGGATCTCAGCCAGCAAGTTTTACCTCAGGCCAGTATAATTCTTGATTAACGGGAAGACAGCGCCATTAAGGGGGCGGAGCTTCTCAGCAGACCCAGCAGCGTTCCAGCGCCATTTTCCTGCCTGCACAGCGCTGGAAGGAAGAACAGGTCCATCCACAGCAACACCAGCTATCAGTACACGGTACCAGGGGGTTGTAGAAGGGAGGGGAGGCTGTAAAATGACTGTGTCTCCTATTAAGGGACACAGTCTGCGCTGAAAAGGGGTCTCCCTTTGCTGAAAGCACTGTGTGTGGGTTTGCTCCGATCTCTGTGTCTCTCTTGCCTTTCTTGGGGGGGGGGGGGGGACTCTGTCTGCCCTCACGTGTCTGTGTGTGTGTAGTGTGTTTGGTGGTCTCCTTTAGCTATGTCCAAGGACACTGTGTCATATGCTGCAGAGGATTTGTCCTCCCAGGATGATCCCATTCCGTATAATCAGGATAGCACTGGTTTAGCACAGATACCAGCAAGTGAACCTGAGTGGTTTTCCTCTATCAAATCTTGGATTCTCAGGGTTGCAAGTAATGAATCTGCAATCCAGGTATTACAGAGCTCTATGGCTGTGTGGCCTGTTTCTGGTACCTCAGGACACCCCGCTATATACCCCCACAGATGTGCGCTTGTGCATGTCACACAAGATGACACGGATACCGATTCTGACACTACAGATGGTGATGGGGATGTGTTACGGGGATCCGCATCTCTTGCAAAGGGGGTGCATTTGTTGATAGAGGCTATCAGGGATGTGTTAAATGTTAGTGATACCACACCTGAGCAGGTTGAGGAGGCTTTTTTCACTGAAAATAATAAAGCCTCGCTAACCTTCCCTGCGTCAAAGGAATTGAATGCTATATTTGAAAAAGCATGGGAAAACCCTGAGAAAAAATTCCAGGTCCCTAAAAGGGTCCAGGTGGCATTTCCTTTCCCTGAGGAGGACAGCAAAAAATGGGAAAACCCGCCGATTGTTGACGCCTCCGTGTCCATACTCTCAAAGAAGGTGGTTTTACCTGTTCCAGGATCTACCGCCTTAAAGGAGACGGCTGATAGGAAAATTGATAATACGCTTAAATCAATGTATACTGCTTCAGGGGCCATATTACGTCCCACTATTGCTACTGCATGGATTGCAAAGGCAATAGTAAAGTGGTCGGCTACCTTACTTGAGGATTTGGATACGATGGATACGGATGACGTTGCATTGTATTTACTCAACATACATGATTCTGCAGGTTTTATGGTAGAATCCATGAAAGACCTGGGTTCCATGGCTGCGGGAATATCTTCCATGTCTGTTTCAGCTCGTCGGGGATTGTGGCTGCGCCAGTGGTCGGCCGACGCGGAATCCAGAAGAAGTGTGGAGTCCCTACCCTATACAGGTCAGGCTCTCTTTGGGGAAGCTCTAGACGCGTGGATATTCACCGCTACTGCGGGTAAGTCTCCGTTTCTTCCCTCAGCAGCACCTGCTCCGAAGAAATTTTTCTCTCCAGCTGCAACGCAGTCCTTTTGGCCTAACAAGCCTAGAAAGACCAGAACATCCAATACCTTCTTTAGGGGAGGTCGGGTTAAGTCCAAGAAACCTACCGCTGCAGGTTCCCAGGAACAAAAGCCTACTTCGAGTACGCCTAAGTCCTCCGCATGACGGTGGACTGCACGTCCCGGTGGTGGAGCCCGTGGGAGCAAGACTCAGACACTTCAGTCATGTGTGAGTATCATCCGGCCTGGATCCCTGGGTGATAGATATTGTGTCTCAGGGATACAGGCTGGAATTTCAAAGTCTCCCTCCTCATCGCTTTTTCAAGTCAGGCTTACCAACTCTGTTGGAGGACAGCACAGTACTACAAGACGCTGTCCAAAAGCTGGTGAAGGCACAGGTCATTGTGCCAGTGCCACCTCACATGCTGACCAAAGGTTACTATTCAAACCTTTTCGTGGTACCGAAACCGGATGGTTCGGTCAGGCCCATTCTGAACCTAAAATCATTAAACCCCTTTCTAAAGGAGTTCAAGTTCAAGATTGGAGTCTCTCAGGGCGGTGATATCAGGTCTGGAAGAGGGGGAATTCCTGATATCAAGGATGCGTACCGCCACATTCCGATCTGGCTGCCGCATCAGGCTTATCTCCGCTTCGCATTGCATGACTGTTATTTCCAGTTCAGGCCCTGCCATTCGGCCTCTCCACAGCACTGAGGGTGTTTACCAAGGTGATGGCGGAAATGATTATTCTCCTCTGCAAGCAAGGGGTGAGCATCATTCCATATCTGGACGATCTGCTGATAAAGGCATCGTCCAAGGAGAAGCTACTGCAGTCTATTGTTCTCACAACACGACTGCCTCAGAGTCACGGTTGGATTCTGAACCTTCCAAAGTCACATTTGGAACCAACCCAGAGGTTGTCATTTCTGGGAATGATCCTGGATACGGAAGTGCAGATGGTGTTTCTTCCACAGGAAAAGGCATTGGTGATACAAGCTATGGTCCGGGATGTCCTGAAGCCACTCCGGGTGTCAGTTCATCAATGCATTCGCCTATTGGGAAAGATGGTGACCTCTTATGAGGCTCTCCAGTATGGGAGGTTCCACGCTCGGACCTTCCAACTGGATCTCCTGGACAAGTGGTCGGGATCTCACCTCCACATGCACCAGAGAATTCGTCTGTCGCCAAAGGCAAGGATTTCACTCCTCTGGTGGCTCCAATTGCCTCGCCTTATGGAGGGCCACAGGTTCGGGATTCAGTACTGGGTCCTTCTAACCACAGATGCGAGCCTCCGGGGCTGGGGAGCAGTCACTCAAGGAGTAACCTTTCAAGGACGGTGGTCAAGCCTGGAAGCCGGCCTGCCCATCAAAATCCTGGAACTAAGAGCCGTCTACAACGGTCTCCTTCAGGCGGCCCCTCTTCTGAGAAATCGGGCCATTCAAGTGCAGTCGGATAACGTAACAACAGTGGCTTACATAAACCGACAAGGCGGAATGAAGAGCAGAGTGGCAATGTCAGAGGTGACAAGAATACTCCTCTGGACAGAAAAGCACGCGTTGGCGCTGTCAGCCATCTTCATTCCGGGAGTAGACAACTGGGAAGCAGACCTCCTCAGCAGACACGATCTCCATCCAGGTGAGTGGGGACTCCATCCGGAGGTGTTCAAGGAAATAACAGATCTTTGGGGCTTACCCCAAATAGACATGATGGCCTCTCGTCTCAACAAGAAGCTTCAGCGTTATTGTTCCAGGTCGAGGGACCCACAGGCAGTGGCAGTGGACGCCCTGGTGTCTCCGTGGGTGTTCCAGTCAGTGTACGTGTTTCCACCACTCCCACTCATCCCGAGAATCCTAAAGCTCATAAGGAGAACAGGGGTTCAAGGGATCCTCATTGCCTCAGTCTGGCCAAGAAGGGCTTGGTACGCGGACCTTCTGAATCTACTGCAAGAATAGCCGAGGCCTCTTCCTCTTCGGTAGGACCTGCTGCAGCAGGGGCCGTTCGCCTATCAAGACTTACCGTGTCTATGTTTGATGGCATGGAAGTTGACCGCCTGATTCTTGCTCAGAAGGGTATTCCGAAGAAGGTTATTCCTATCCTGATACAGGCTAGGGAAGGGGTAACGTCTAAACATTACCATCGTATTTGGAAGAAATATATCTCTTGGTGTGAGACCAAGAAGTTTCCTATGGTGGAGTTTCAACTAGGACGTTTCCTCCTCTTCCCATAGGCAGAAGTGGATATGGGTCTGCGGTTGGGATCTGTGAAGGTCCAGATCTCAGCCCTATCCATTTTCTTTCTGAAACAATTGGCTGCCCTCCCTGAGGTTCAGACCTTTTTGAAGGGAGTTCTGCATATCCAACCTCCCTTTGTACCGCCTATGGCGCCTTTGGACCTTAACGTGGTGTTGCAGTTCCTCCAGTCGGACCTCAACCTCCAGTCGGATACAGGAGGTTGAGGTCAAATTTCTTACATGGAAAGCGGTCACTTTGTTGGCCTTAGCTTCTGCTAGACGTGTCCGAGCTGGGGGCTTTATCCTGTAAAAGCCCTTACTTGATCTTCCACGAAGATAGAGCTGAGTTCCGGACTCGTCAGCAGTTTCTTCCGAAGGTTGTGTCGGCATTTCATATCAACCAACCTATTGTGCCAGTGGCTACTGACTCCTTATTTACTTCAAAGTTCTTGGATGTCGTAAGGGCTCTGAAGATATATGTGAAGAGAACTTCTCGTCACAGAAAGTCGGACTCTCTGTTAGTCCTATATGATCCCAAGAAAATTGGGTGTCCTGCTTCTAAGCAGACAATCTCTCGCTGGATCAGGTTCACTATCCAGCACGCTTATTCTACGGCAGGACTGCCGTGTCCAGAATCTGTTTAGGCCCACTCTACTCGTAAGGTGGGGTCTTTCTGGGCGGCTGCCCGGGGTGTCTCGGCAGTACAACTTTGCTGAGCTGCAGCTTGGCCTGGGTCGAATACATTTGCAGTTTTACAAGTTCGATACTTTGGCCTCTGATGATCTGAAGTTCAGTCAATCAGTTCTGCAAGAGCCTCAGCGCTCTCCCTCCCGTTCTGGGAGCTTTGGTACATCCCCATGGTACTAATGTGGACCCCAGCATCCTCTAGGACATAAGAAAAAATAGGATTTTGGTACCTACCGGTAAATCCTTTTCTCGTAGTCCATAGAGGATGCTGGGCGCCCGCCCAGCGCTTCGTTTTCCTGCAAATGTTATTTGGTTCAGTACAACTTAGTTTTAGTTGAGTACTGAATTGTTACTTGGTAAGTAATGTTTCAGCTATTGCTGAGTAGTTCAAGCTAGTTGGCTTGACGTGCCTTGTATGTGTGAGCTGGTATGAATCTCACCACTATCTGTGTATAATCCTTCTCTCGAAGTATGTCGTCTCCTCGGGCACAGTTTCTAGACTGAGTCTGGTAGGAGGGGCATAGAGGGAGGAGCCAGCCCACACTGTTAAACTCTTAAAGTGCCAATGGCTCCTGTTGGACCCATCTATACCCCATGGTACTAATGTGGACCCCAGCATCCTCTACGGACTACGAGAAAAGGATTTACCGGTAGGTACCAAAATCCTATTTTCTCTGACGTCCTAGTGGATGCTGGGAACTCCGTAAGGACCATGGGGAATAGACGGGCTCCGCAGGAGACTGGGCACTCTAAGAAAGAATTAGGACTACTGGTGTGCACTGGCTCCTCCCTCTATGCCCCTCCTCCAGACCTCAGTTAGAATCTGTGCCCGGCTCGAGCTGGTTGCACACTAGAGGCTCTCCTGAGCTTCTAGTAAAGAAAGTATTTATTAGGTTTTTTATTTTCAGTGAGATCTGCTGGCAACAGACTCACTGCTACGAGGGACTTAGGGGAGAGAAGCGAACCTACCTGCTTGCAGCTAGCTTGGGCTTCTAGGCTACTGGACACCATTAGCTCCAGAGGGATCGAACACAGGCCCAGCCTCGGTCGTCCGGAGCCGCGCCGCCGTCCCCCTTGCAGAGCCAGAAGCAAGAAGAACGTCCTGGAAATCGGCGGCTGAAGACTCCGGTCTTCATTAAGGTAGCGCACAGCACTGCAGCTGTGCGCCATTGCTCCCTATGCACACCACATACTCCGGTCACTGATGGGTGCAGGGCGCTGGGGGGGGGCGCCCTGGGCTGCAATTAGAATACCTTAGAATGGCAAAACTCTGATAAACTATATATGTGTAAAAATCCCCTGCCATAATATTAATAAAAGAGCGGGATAAGCCCGCCGAGAAGGGGGCGGGACTATCTCCCTCAGCACACTGGCGCCATTTTCTCTTCACAGCTCCGCTGGAAGACAGCTCCCCAGGCTCTCCCCTGCAGTTTCCAGGCTCAATAGGGTAAAAAGAGAGGGTGGGCACTAAATTTAGGCGCAAAACTGTATATTATAGCTGCTATAGGGTAAATCACTTTGTGTAGTGTAAATCCCTGTTTATATAGCGCTGTGGTGTGTGCTGGCATACTCTCTCTCTGTCTCCCCAAAGGACTTTGTGGGGTCCTGTCCTCAGTCAGAGCATTCCCTGTGTGTGTGCGGTGTGTCGGTACGGCTGTGTCAACATGTTTGATGAGGAGGCTTATGTGGAGGCGGAGCAGGTGCCGATAAATGTGATGTCACCCCCTGCGGGGTCGACACCAGAGTGGATGGATATGTGGAAGGTATTAACCGACAGTGTCAACTCCTTACATAAAAGGTTCGATGACATAACAGCTGTGGGACAGCCGGCTTCTCAGCCAGTGCCTGCCCAGGCGTCTCAAAGGCCATCAGGGGCTCAAAAACGCCCGCTACCTCAGATGGCAGACACAGATGTCGACACGGAGTCTTACTCCAGTGTCGACGACGACGACGAGACTAATGTACATTCCACTAGGGCCATCCGTTGCATGATTACGGCAATGAAAAATGTGTTGCACATTTCTGACATTAACCCAGGTACCACTAAAAAGGATACAGGTTGAGTATCCCATATCCAAATATTCCGAAATACGGAATATTCCGAAATACGGACTTTTTTGAGTGAGAGTGAGATAGTGAAACCTTTGTTTTTTGATGGCTCAATGTACACAAACTTTGTTTAATACACAAAGTTATTAATAATATTGTATTAAATGACCTTCAGGCTGTGTGTATAAGGTGTATATGAAACATAAATGAATTGTGTGAATGTACACACACTTTGTTTAATGCACAAAGTTATAAAAAATATTGGCTAAAATTACCTTCAGACTGTGTGTATAAGGTGTATATGTAACATAAATACATTCTGTGCTTAGATTTAGGTCCCATCACCATGATATCTCATTATGGTATGCAATTATTCCAAAATACGGAAAAATCCCATATCCAAAATACCTCTGGTCCCAAGCATTTTGGATAAGGGATACTCAACCTGTATTATGTTTGGGGAGAAAAAGCAACCGGTGGTTTTTCCCCCTTCAGATGAGTTAAATGAAGTGTGTGAAGAAGCGTGGGCTTCCTCTGATAAGAAACTAGTGATTTCTAAAAAGTCACTAATGGCGTACCCTTTCCCGCCAGAGGACAGGGTACGTTGGGAGACATCCCTGAGGGTGGATAAAGCGCTCACACGCTTGTCAAAAAAGGTGGAACTACCGTCTCAGGATACGGCCGCCTTAAAGGAGACTGCGAATAGAAAGCAGGAGGCTATCCTGAAGTCTGTAACACACTCAGGTACTATACTGAGACCTGCTATTGCTTCAGCATGGATGTGCAGTGCTTCAGCAGCGTGGTCTGATTCCCTGTCTGATAACATTGATTCCCTTGACAGGGATTCTATATTGCTAACCATAGAGCATATTAAAGACGTAGTCTTATACATGAGAGATGCACAGAGGGATATTTTCCGGCTGGCATCTAGAATAAATGCAATGTCCATTTCTGCCAGGAGAGTATTATGGACTCGGCAGTGGACAGGTGATGCGGATTCTAAAAGGCACATGGAGGTTTTGCCTTACAAGGGTGAGGAATTGTTTGGGGATGGTCTCTCCGACCGCGTTTCCACAGCGACAGCTGGGAAGTCGACATTTTTACCTCAGGTTCCCTCACAGCCAAAGAAAGCACCGTATTATCAGGTACAGTCCTTTCGGCCCCAGAAAGGCAAGCGGGTTAAAGGCGCGTCCTTTCTGCCCAGAGGCAGGGGTAGAGGGAAAAAGCTGCACCATACAGCCAGTTCCCAAGAACAAAAATCCTCCCCTGCTTCCACTAAATCCACCGCATGACGCTGGGGCTCCAATGGTGGAGCCAGGTGCGGTGGGGGCCCGTCTCTGGAATTTCAGCGACCGGTGGGTTCGCTCACAGGTGGATCTCTGGGTTGCACAAGTGGTTTCTCAGGGATACAAGCTGGAGTTCGAGGCGACTCCCCCTCGCCGTTACCTCAAATTAGCCTTACCAGCTGCTCCCAGGGAAAGGGAGGTAGTACTGGCGGCTATTCACAAGCTGTACCTCCAGCAGGTGATAATCAAGGTTCCCCTCCTTCAACAGGGACGGGGTTACTATTCCACAATGTTTGTGGTACCGAAACCAGACGGTTCGGTGAGACCCATTCTAAATTTGAAATCCTTGAACACTTATATAAGAAGGTTCAAGTTCAAAATAAAATCGCTCAGGGCGGTTATTGCAAGCCTGGAAGAAGGGGATTACATGGTATCACTGGACATCAAGGATGCTTACCTGCATGTCCCCATTTACCCACCTCACCAGGTGTACCTCCGTTTTGTGGTACAAGACTGCCATTACCAATTCCAGACGCTGGTCTGTCCACGGCACCGAGGGTATTTACCAAGGTAATGGCCGAAATGATGATACTCCTTCGAAAGAAGGGAGTTATAATTATCCCATACTTGGACAATCTCCTTATAAAGGCGAGGTCCAGGGAGCAGTTGTTGGTCGGAGTAGCACTATCTCAGGAAGTGCTACAACAGCACGGCTGGATTCTGAATATTCCAAAGTCGCAGCTGGTTCCTACGACGCGTCTGCTGTTCCTGGGTATGATTCTGGACACAGAACAGAAGAAGGTGTTTCTCCCGGATGAGAAGGCCAAGTAGTTGTCATCTCTGGTCAGAGACCTCCTGAAACTGAAACTGGTGTCGGTGCATCACTGCACGCGAGTCCTGGGAAAGATGGTAGCTTCTTACGAAGCAATTCCATTCGGCAGGTTCAATGCAAGGATCTTTCAGTGGGATCTGTTAGACAAGTGGTCCGGATCGCATCTTCAGATGCATCGGCTGATCACCCTGTCCCCGAGGGCCAGGGTGTCTCTTCTGTGGTGGCTGCAGAGTGCTCATCTTCTAGAGGGCCGCAGATTCGGCATACAGGACTGGGTCCTGGTGACCACGGATGCAAGCCTCCGAGGTTGGGGGGCAGTCACGCAGTGAAGAAACTTCCAAGGACAATGGTCGAGTCAGGAGGCTTCCCTACACATAAATATTCTGGAACTAAGGGCCATTTACAATGCCCTAAGTCAGGCAAGACCCCTGCTTCAAAACCAGCCGGTGCTGATTCAGTCAGACAACATCACGGCGGTCGCCCATGTAAACCGACAGGGCGGCACAAGAAGCAGGATGGCGAAGGCAAAAGCCACAAGGATTCTCCGATGGGCGGAAAATCACGTGATAGCACTGTCAGCAGTGTTCATTCCGGGAGTGGACAACTGGGAAGCTGACTTCCTCAGCAGGCACGACCTCCACCCGGGAGAGTGGGGACTTCATCCAGAAGTCTTCCAACTGATTGTAAACCGTTGGGAAAGGCCACAGGTGGACATGATCGCGTCCCGCCTAAACAAAAAGCTAAAAAAATATTGCGCCAGGTCAAGGGACCCTCAGGCGATAGCTGTGGACGCACTAGTGACACCGTGGGTGTACCAGTCGGTTTATGTGTTCCCTCCTCTTCCTCTCATACCAAAGGTGCTGAGGATAATAAGAAAGAGAGGAGTAAGAACTATACTCATCGTTCCGGATTGGCCAAGAAGGACTTGGTACCCGGAACTACAAGAAATGATCTCAGAGGACCCTTGGCCTCTGCCTCTCAGACTGGACCTGCTGCAGCAGGGGCCCTGTCTGTTCCAAGACTTACCGCGGCTGCGTTTGACGGCATGGTGGAAAAGGGCATTCCGGTTGAAGTCATTCCTACGCTGATAAAAGCTAGGAAAGATGTGACAGCAAAGCATTATCACCGCATATGGCGAAAATATGTTGCTTGGTGTGAGGCTATGAAGGCCCCCACGGAAGAATTTCAGCTGG
This sequence comes from Pseudophryne corroboree, assembly GCF_028390025.1. Classification (NCBI taxonomy): domain Eukaryota; kingdom Metazoa; phylum Chordata; class Amphibia; order Anura; family Myobatrachidae; genus Pseudophryne; species Pseudophryne corroboree. Next base: position 408,022,731 of record NC_086448.1, read on the forward strand.
GTCGATTTCTGCACTTCCTACAGTCAGGAGTGACTATAAGCCTAAAATTGGGATCCATTAAAGTCCAGATTTCAGCCCTGTCTATTTTCTTTCCAAAAGAACTGGCTTCACTGCCTGAAGTTCAGACGTTTGTTAAGGGAGTGCTGCATATTCAGCCCCCTTTTGTGCCCCCAGTGGCACCTTGGGATCTCAACGTTGTGTTGGATTTCTTAAAATCACATTGGTTTGAGCCACTTCAGACCGTGGAATTAAAATATCTCACGTGGAAAGTGGTCATGCTTTTGGCCTTGGCTTCGGCTAGGCGGGTGTCAGAATTGGCGGCTTTGTCTTGTAAAAGCCCCTATCTGATCTTCCATATGAATAGAGCAGAATTGAGGACGCGTCCCCAATTCCTCCCTAAGGTGGTATCAGCTAGAGTCAGAAAGACTGACTCGCTGTTTATCCTGCATGCACCCAACAAGCTGGGTGCTCCTGCTTCTAAGCAGACTATTGCTCGCTGGATCTGCTCCACGATTCAACTTGCACATTCTGCGGCTGGACTGCCGCATCCTAAATCAGTCAAAGCCCATTCCACGAGGAAAGTGGGCTCTTCTTGGGCGGCTGCCCGAGGGGTCTCGGCTTTACAAATTTGCCGAGCTGTTACTTGGTCGGGTTAAAACACTCTTGCAAGAGTATACAAGTTTGATACCCTGGCTGAGGAGGACCTTGAGTTTGCTCATTCGGTGCTGCAGAGTCATCCGCACTCTCCCGCCCGTTTGGGAGCTTTGGTATAATCCCCATGGTCCTTACGGAGTTCCCAGCATCCACTAGGACGTCAGAGAAAATAAGAATTTACTCACCGGTAATTCTATTTCTCGTAGTCCGTAGTGGATGCTGGGCGCCCATCCCAAGTGCGGATTGTCTGCAATACTTGTATATAGTTATTGCCTAACTAAAAATGGTTATTGTTATGAGCCATCTGTTAGTGAGGCTCAGTTGTTATTCATACTGTTAACTGGGTATAGTATCACGAGTTGTACGGTGTGATTGGTGTGGCTGGTATGAGTCTTACCCGGGATTCCAAATCCTTTCCTTATTGTGTCAGCTCTTCTGGGCACAGTTTCCCTAACTGAGGTCTGGAGGAGGGGCATAGAGGGAGGAGCCAGTGCACACCAGTAGTCCTAATTCTTTCTTAGAGTGCCCAGTCTCCTGCAGAGCCCGTCTATTCCCCATGGTCCTTACTGAGTTCCCAGCATCCACTACGGACTACGAGAAATAGAATTACCGGTGAGTAAATTCTTATTTTTTCCGACTTCGACACTGTATACCGCTCTCCTGAGGCAGGTGATACAGCACTGAGTCTCTACCTACCCTTGGGGTACTGTAAACTGTTACTGCTGTATCTTTCGCTGTGCGTCTGAATACGTTAAAAGTCCTATATAAGGTAATGCAGTAATATGTTTTTCCTACATACCCGAAATGTATCCTGTAGTTAAATATGTCCTCATATAGCTAATGTATAACAATGTGACTGATTACTAGTGTGGCTGCTGACTTATATTATATTTCTGTCAGTTTTGCATCTGATTCTCAATGCTGGTGCAAAGCAGGGAGGTATCTGATTGTATGCCACTTTAACAAACTTAGGGGGTCATTCCGAGTTGTTCGCTCGCAAGCTGCTCTTTTAGCAGCTTTGCACACGCTAACCCGCCGCCTACTGGGAGTGAATCTTAGCATATTAAAATTGCGAACGAAAGATTAGCAGAATTGCGAATAGACACTTCTTAGCAGTTTCTGAGTAGCTCCAGACTTACTCGGCATCTGCGATCAGTTCAGTGCTTGTCGTTCCTGGTTTGACGTCACAAACACACCCAGCGTTCGCCCAGACACTCCTCCGTTTCTCCAGCCACTCCCGCGTTTTTCCCAGAAACGGTAGCGTTTTTTCACACACTCCCATAAAACGTCCAGTTTCCGCCCAGAAACACCCACTTCCTGTCAATCACATTACGATCACCAGAACGAAGAAAAAACCTCGTAATGCAGTGAGTAAAATTCCTAACTGCATAGCAAATTTACTTGGCGCAGTCGCACTGCGGTCATTGCGCATGCGCATTAGCGACTATTCGCTCCGTTGCGACAAAAAAATAACGAGCGAACAACTCGGAATGACCCCTTAAAGTGAATACTGTCACAAATTGTGTAGTTTACACCATATGTGTGTGTGATTTAAGTTGCAATGTCTAAGAGAGTCAAGGGTGCAGAGGATATCTCTCTATAGCAGCACCTACATTAATATCACGTTTGTCCTGCAAAGCAGGGTTAACCTCTCAAGATCTGGTACAAAATAAGTTGTGTGCAAATTTTTATAGTTTCCATCAAAGCCTCCTTAATAAGCCAGGGCAGGCACAGGTTCAGGCTGAACCTCCATGGGCATCATTTGCACAAACATTATCCAATATAGCTGAAGAATGATGCCAGCTCCTGTACCAGGTATACAGTAGGTTACTCTGTTAACCCTTTTGTGCAACATTCCCCCTGGGTTATGACACATCCAGTTCAGGAAGCTGCAGCCTTTCAACAAAAACAGGCTGATAGGCCTATGAAAAGGAAATCACATAGACATAAAACAACATCTTCACAGTCTACACATGTTTCAGAAAAGGACACTTCTGATGATGCTGCTGATTCCTCACATTCTGGGTCTGCATATAGAGATGATGAATGTCTCAGCTCGGTAGATATACCTGAGCTAATTAATGCAGTAAAAGCCATTCTGGGGGTCATTCCGAGTTGTTTTCTAGCTGATTTCGGTCGCAGTGCAGCGATTAGGCACGCGCAATGTACTTTCACAACAGCTGAAGTACTTTCACACAAGGTCTAGCGACGCTTTTCAATTGCATTGCTGGCCGCAGAGTGATTGACAGGAAGTGGGTGTTTCTGGGAGGTAACTGACCGTTTTCAGGGAGTGTGCTGAAAAACGCAGGCGTGTCTACAAATGCAGGTGTGGCTGGCCGAACGCAGGGCGTGTTTGTGACGTCATAACAGGAACTAAATAGTATGAAGTGATCGCAAGCTAGGAGTAGGTCTGGAGCTACTCAAACTGCTCGAAAATATTTTGGTGCCGTTCTGCGATCCTTTTGTTCGCACTTCTGCTAAGCTAAGATACACTCCCAGAAGGCGGCGGCTCAGCGTTTGCACGGCTGCTAAAAGCAGCTAGCGAGCGAACAACTCGGAATGACCCTCTCTGTCTTTAGAGGAGTCAGCAGATACGGTGTAAAAATCTAAGGTACCTGTGTTTAAACGTCCCAAAACAGCCAAAACAGAATTTCCAGAGTCAGAACAGCTGACGGAAAACATGCAAGAGGCATGGGTCATAACCATTAAGAAGTTTAAAATTCCTAAGAAATGGAATTCTCATTATTCTTTTGCGGCTGGGTAATGTTAAAAAAGTGAGATTCCTCCCAAAGTAGATGCACGTGATTCGACTAGTGCATAAATTTACATTACCTCTGCCTTCAATATCTTTAAATGATGTAACAGATAGGAAAAGAGACTGTTTTTTCCCTGTCAGTGGCGGTTGTGATGCCGACCATGGCCACAGCATGGATGGCAAAAGCAGTGGCGGCCTGGGCTGATGCATTGGAAGATGTTCTTTTATTGGCTACTAGAGAACAAAAGTCCCATATTGCACATAATACACAGGCAGCTGTCTTTATGGAGGAAGCAGCCTTGGATATGGGTACAGTAGCTTCTCAAGCATCATCTTCAGCAGTAGCAGCTCGTAGAGCTGTTTGGCTGCGTACTTGGAAGGCAGACTCAGAATCCAAAAAGGTGCTAGAGTCTATGGGCCTAATTCAGACCTGATCATAGCCCTACAAAATTTAGCAGGGCTACAATCAGGCACACTGACATGCGGGGGGGGGGGGACGCCCAGCACAGGGCTATTCTGACCCGCTTGTCAGGCCCATCCCCCCTTCCCCTGCAGACGTATAAAAGTGTTGCACAGCGGCGATGCTTTTGCACTTCAGGAGTAGCTCCCGGCCAGCGCAGCTTTTGCGTGCTGGCCGGGAGCTTCTAGTCGCTACCCGGATCGCGGCGGCTGCATGTGACGTCACGCAGCCACTGCGCCCCCCCCCCCCGCACAGCCCGGCCATGCCTGCGTTGGCCAGACAGCGCCCACAAAGTGGCCGCCATGCCGCACCCTGCCGCCCAGCGACCACCTCTGCTTGTCAATCAGGCAGAGGTGATCACTAGGCAACGACAGCCATCGGCGCATGCGCACTTCTGACCTGATCGCTGCGATGAACGGCAGCGTGCAATCAGGTCAGAATGACCCCCTTTGCCATTTGATGGAGATATACTGTTTTGTACAGAATTAAATAAAATTCTGGAGTCATAAGAAGACTCTAAGAAAGTGAAGTTTCCATCAACATATAAATCTAAACCCAGGTTTCCGGCTTTTCGGTCCTTTCGGGCACAAGGTAAAGCAAAAGGAAAGTTTTACGGTTAACAGGCCCAATCACATAAGTCTGGAAAGACTAAAAAGCATTGGGCAACCAGAAGACCACCATCAAAATCAGAGGATAAGCCATCAGGCCTTCACCTGGGGGATCCCAGGGTGGGAGGCCGTCTTCGTTGTTTGCGTAGATCTGGCAGCAGTCCACCACAGATGCCTGGGTGCGAGAAGCAGTGTCTCACGGTTATGTCTTTGACTTCAAGAAAACCCTTCCGCAGAGGTTTTTTTTTGTACCAGCCCGTCTTTAGTGGAAACGAAGGCTGGGGCACTTCAAGAGGCAGTTCAGAAGTTGTTACATTCAGGGGTGATAGTACCAGTTCCTCCTGCACAGCAGGGACAGGGTTTCTATTCCAACCTGTTTCTAGTACAGATACCGAATGGGTCATACCGGCCTATTCTCAATCTCAAAACTCTGAACAAATACATCTGGGTGCCTCATTTTCATATGGAGACCTTGAGTTCCATTATCTTGGCTATGGAGCCGGGGGATTTTGTGGTATCCCTAGATATCTAGGATACTTACTTGCATGTATCTATAGCAGTGTCCCATCAGTACTATCTCAGGTTTGTGATCCTCCGGCAACATTTCCAATCTCAGCTTCTACTCTTTGGACTGACTACAGCTCCAAAAGTGTTCACCAAAATTATGGTGGTGATGGCAGATTGTCTTCGTCATCAGGGGATAAGAATTTTCCCATACCTAGACGACCTGCTAATCCTGGCTCAGTCCCAGGTGTAAACGCTGGTTTACTTACAGGACTAAAAAGCATATACCTTAAACACATTTGATACACTTTAATATTGAGCCGCTGCGGCCGCGGTAATTAACCTTTCACCTTTATGTTATTCACAAACCTAACGTACACAAAGTCGCACAGTGTACGCACTCTGCGTACGTACGCCTAAAGGGCGTAGTGACTACACAGTTTGCGTACACAGGCCTATACGCTGTTAGCACAATGCAGCAGCCCAGGTAGCTGAAAATACACTCTAATACCTTAGCAGGGAAAGGAAACACGACACCAGTTTGTATTTAAAATGCCGGGTTCCGACACCACAACATATTATTACTGAAAGGGGGTTACAATAACAAAGCAATACAATACAATAGAATAATGGCTACAGTCAATGGTACATACTTGTTTGGTTTTTCGCTTGCGCTACCCAGTCTGGTCCTCAGTCATCTGGATAGATAACCTTTAGAGTCTGTGATAGTGACCTGGCATGCAGCTGGTTCTTTATACAGTAGATCAAAACATAATACAATAGACAATAGATTAATGTTTACGTGACTCTGAACAATATGATCCCACACATGATATGATTATCTATTTCCATCCTCAACATATACATATATCCACATATATCCACATATATATATATTGTAACACTGTAGGGGTGCAAGGTGCCTTTTCCTGGGGAATATGGCAGCCCGCAGCAGCTGAGGAACAACACAAGTCCAGTTTCTGGTACAACCGACCCCGGCCAGTTTTATTGAAACAGAAAATAAAACAAACCCCAAAATAAAAATACCTTGCCTGTCCGGCACTAACTAAACATAAGATGTTCCTAACTGTCACTAAACAAAACACAGAGTTCTTCAGTACATACTGTATAGCTTACTTGCATCAGTAAGCGTGTCTCTCACACACAGATCCTGCAGCCTTCCCAGGCAGTCTGCCCATACTAATCAGGTTAGAAGCACTATATCACTCTTACACAGCTGAAACCCTGATTAGCCCTCTGTGAGGCCAAAGACCCGAACTGGGCCCAATGTAGAACTCGCCTTATCTCTCTCTCAGAGCCTTTTCCCAGCTTTTACAGCAAACTGAAAAGGTTCAGACAAAACAAAAAGCATTTTTCCTAGAAGTTAACATTTTCTAAAACATGTAAGACAAGAACCTGGGACAAATATACCTGCCCTCAAACACTATCCCAGTGTTCTTGTCACATATCCCCCTCCCCTGTTTCGACCTAGGGGCCGGAACACTTGTAGCCCCCAAACAGAAGATGCGAGACAATGCATCTGCGTTGGCCAATTGTGTTCCCGGTCTATGTTCGACAGTAAACTTAAAGTCCTGCAACGCTAGAAACCATCTAGTTACACGAGCATTCTTGCCTCTATTTACATACATCCATTTTAAAGGGGCATGGTCTGTCACTAGTCTGAATTGTCTACCCAAGAGGTAATATCTCAAGGTATCTAGTGCCCACTTAATGGCCAAAGCCTCCTTTTCCACAATGGCATACCTTTTTTCATGCTCATTGAGTTTCCTACTCAAATAAATGATAGGGTGTTCGTCCCCATCTCTGGTTTGGGACAGCACAGCACCTATCCCTACCTCTGAGGCATCTGTCTGTACCACAAATTCTTTTGAAAAATCTGGTGTTATCAACACCGGTTGTGAACACAAAGCCACTTTTAATGCTTGGAACGCCTTTTCTGCATCAGGGTTCCATTTCACCACATTTGACTGCTTCCCTTTGGTAAGGTCTGACAACGGCACCGCTGTGGTCGCAAAATTAGGAATAAACCGTCTATAGTACCCAGTAATTCCCAAAAAAGCCCTTACCTGTTTTTTATTCACTGGACGAGGCCAGTTTTGAATAGCATCAACTTTATTCAATTGGGGCCTAATCAGACCTCTGCCTATGGTGAAGCCCAAGTATTTGACCTCCTCCATTGCGAGGCAGCACTTCTTTGGGTTAGCAGTTAACCCTGCCTCTCTGATTGAGTCCAGTACTGCTTGTACTTTAACCAAATGGGACCCCCAGTCTGTACTGTGAATTACCACATCATCCAAATAGGCAGCTGCATATTTTCTATGGGGCCTCAAAATTTTATCCATCGCCCGTTGAAAGGTTGCTGGAGCCCCATGCAACCCAAAGGGTAACATCTTATACTGGTACAGCCCCTCCGGAACCGAAAAGGCTGTTTTTTCTTTGGCGCTATCCGATAAAGGTATTTGCCGGTAACCTTTGGTCAGGTCCAATGTGGTGAGAAACCTGGCTGTTCCCAGCCTTTCTACAAGCTCATCCACACGGGGCATGGGGTATGCGTCAAACTTGGACACCTCATTTAACTTACGAAAGTCAAGAAGACACTGTGTGCTCTTCTTCCATTGGTTCGGGGGTGGGACATATCCTGTGCACCAGGGATCATTGGTCAGCTCAAGAAGTGGGTGATGGCTAAGACTTGAGATGTGATTTCTGTTGTTTGCATCTGAGTTCCCGCCCCATGACCAGTTAAACCCATCACATTAATCATACATAAATCTGGTATTATTAATAACTTAATGTGGTAATATATGATAATATTCTTATTCCCACCAGATTAATGTTTATGTCACTCTGAACAATATGATCCCACACATGATCTATTTCCATCCTCAACATATCCATGTATCCATATACTCATATATATATATATATATATATATATATATACACACACACACATACTCCTGCTATTACAATTTGTTAGGAATTATATATATATATATATATATATACACACAAATATATACATCTCCAAGAGTTTAGACTATGAATGTTAATACCTCAGATTTCCAAATGTCTGGTTTGTATTTTTGTTAGCTATTGCTAATTGAGTTTCTCCTCAACCTAGGTTCCTGGGTTTTGTCTCTTTGTTTGTCTTGTCTTCAGGTAAGACAATGACAATCCAGTATTTATTGCTTTCAATAGAAACTGGGCTACCCTAGTAAACAACGGTGTTTGCCTTCTTCATAGAATTTCAAAGCTTTGTGTAAATAAGGCCATTGTATTTTAATCTCTGGGAGTTTAATTTATGTGTGACCGATCTTCATGCTATTTAGAAGAGGAAGCAGACAGTGGGGGATTTATGCAATATATGGATTAGATTTATGATATGTCTTTGTGGCTTTTCCATGCGAGTACAAATTCCACTGTAATTACTCATACCACGCTCTAATGCACAGGACTGCGGGAGCAACCATACGCAAATTGTGAATATGTGCACGCACAGCCGAATACATACGCACACGGAAGCCATCTATGTGGTGTTGGTACATAAAGTGTGTGTTGTAATATTTTCTGACTTCGACACAGGAAACTCTGCAGTGCCATCTTCAACTGCCACTAGCCTGCTTACAAAGCCATGGTTGGCTCATAAATTGGGCAAGGTCATCCCTAGTTCTGTCATAACGTATGACACATCTAGGGGCTGTATTGGATTCAAGTCTTCAGAGAATCTTCCTACCTCTGAACAAAATATCCACATTACAGAAGAGGATTCAGGGGCTTCTACAGTCTGAGGGTATCCATTCATGCAGCAATGCGAGTGATGGGATCAATGGTGTCGACATTGACATGGTGGAATATGCCCAATTCCATTCAAGGCCCCTTCAACTTCTGATTCTTTCCAAATGGAATGGATTACATCAGACAATAAAAACCCAGACTATGATTCTTCCTCAGGAAGTGCAGCGGTCATTAACTTGGTGGCTACAAACATCCCATCTGGACAAAGGGAGACCCTTTTGGATTTCGGATTGGGAGGTTCTGACAAGATGCCAGCCTTCAGGGTTGGGGAGCTGTGACAAAACAGTGCTTCTTCCAGGGACAGTGGACCAGGGAAGACATCTGGCTAACAATATACTGGCACTTTGGGCCATATACATGGCACTCAACCAAGCATAAGAAATACTTCACGGCAAGCCGATTCAGATTTGCTCAGACAGTGCGACGGCAGTAGCGTACCTCAGTCAACAAGGAGGACCACGCAGCCGGAGGGCAATGAAGGAGGTAAGCCGCCCGTTAAGGTGGGCAGAACTTCATCATCCAGCTGTGTCTGCAGTGTTCATTCTGGGAGTCCTAAATTGGGAAGCAGACTTTCTCAGCCAGCACGCCATTCATGCAAGCGAATGGGCCTTACACCCAGAAGTCTTTCAGACTCTGGTGATCAAGTGGGGACTGTCGGAAGTAGACCTCATGGCGTTTCGCGAGATCAATAATATACCCATGTACAGGTCAAGAACAAAGGATCCTGAAGCGACCTTCGTGGATACTCTGTCAGTGAAGTGGGAGTTTCATCTGGCGTATGGGTTTCCACGGATCACCCTGTTGCCCAGGGTGATTCAAAAATTCAAACAAGAAATGGGCGCCGTGATACTAATAGCTCAGGTGTTGCCCAGATGACATTGGTACACAGATCTGCAGAGGCTGTCCGCGGATACTCCGTTTCTACTACCTCAACGTCCAGATCTATTGTCCCAGGGTCCTTGTCTCTACAAACACCTGGATCGACGTCTTTGACGTCGTGGCTCTTGAGACATCCATCTTAAAAGCAAAAGGGTTTTTACAAAAGGTAATTCAAACAATGCTTAGATCAAGAAAACCATCCTCGGCTCGCATTGATTACCGGATATGGCATGCTTATATTCAGTGGTGCACTGCCAGAAATTATGACGGGAGGTCTTTCAGAGATTCAAGAGTTCTAGCATTCCTTCAAGCAGGAATGGATTAAGGTCTATATGTGTCTTCCTTGAAGGTACAAGTGTCGGCACTAACTGTATGGTTCCAAAAGAAAATTGCTAACCTACAAGATGTTCACACTTTTTTCCAAGGAATGCTTCACATTCAACCTCCTTCAGTTCCCCCTACAGCCCCTTGGGATCTAGAAATAGTCTTCAGGGCACCTCAAGTTGCCCTATTTGAACCACTGAATAAAGTGGATTTGCAATGGTTGACAGCAAAAGTTCTCTTTCTACTAGCAATTGCTTCAGCTAGAAGAGTTTCAGATTTAGGGGCGTTATCATGTTGCCCTCCTTTTCTGATATTTCATCCAGATAGAGCAGTTCTCCGAACTAGATAGTTATCTTCCTAAGGTGGTCTCTAAATTCCACCTTAATCAACATTCTGTTTGGCGGCTCTGATAGTCCGTCTGTCCCCTACGGATTTGTGCCATGCTAATTAAGGATGAAGAGCTGTAGAAACGGCCAGCCTGGCAATGATGTTGCCGAGTTCTGCCACCTCGCAGTCGCCACTGCAGATAGAGGTGACTGAAGCCCTGGAGGATATTTGGATAGGGTCGGATATTAGCAGGGACTTTGCCGCTTTTAGCCGCCCCTAATCTAACATGTTGACATAGTTAAAATATCAGCATTAGGGTGGGGTACATTAAAAGTGAACTGTTAAAATTGTGAAATGTCAATATCATCATTGTTGTATGTCGACATTACAGCCATGTCAACATTATGAATGTCAATATAATATAGGGAACCTTTTGACACCCCATAGGCTGTTTTCTTTGTTGCTGAGCATGCTTTGTGTTTTTTATTTAGTACTAAATGTTTTGTACTAAACTATTTTGTAATTAAAAAAAAAACAAGGAAAGGTTTAGGGAGGCTATCGTAAGGGGCTCTGAATATGGAAATGTGAATTCTGATGTAGAAGTTTTCAATTGTCTAATGCTGTGGTTCCCAAACTTTTTTTGAATCACGGCGCCCTAGAGTAACAAAACATATTTCACGGCACCCCTAGGCCAAATATTTCTTACAGAGAAACGTAGAAAAAAATATAAAATTAAGTAAATTGTGTTTATTCTGTATGTCATCCAGAAGTTCAAAAATGTGTTGAGGGACAGGATTCACTTCTGTGTGTCTTTTGATTGGCTGCCACAAGCACTGGTTTTGTCTATTAAATTGCCCATAAATAATTTGAATTGGTTCTGGACCACCAACCCGAGGTACCAATGGAAGTGTCCCGAGGCACCCCATGGCACAGAACCACTGGTCTAATAGATATTTCATTTTTATAGCTAGTAAATACTATTTCTCTAACATCCATAAGGGATACTGGGGTTCACTTAGTACGATGGGGTGTAGAGATGGGGTCCAAAGGAGCCGGTGCACTTTAAATCTTCAAACAGGGTGTGCTGTCTCCTCCCCTCTATGCCCCCTCTCACAGCCAGTTTAGAAAAATGTGCCCTCAGGAGAGGATGCACACTCTGGAGCTACAAGGTTTTTTCTTCAAATTGTTTTAAACTTTTATTTATTTCAGGTAGGCTGTCTCAGTGTCTGGGCAACAGCCTACCTGCATTGAGGGACTTAGGTGGGGGACAGATAGCGACCTCATTAGGTGCCTGAGCCGATTCCCGCTGACAGAACATCAGTCCTGAAGGGTAGTGTACCGCGTGGCATTGCGCTATAGCGCACATGCCCACAGCACGCCGCACACCCCTAAGAGTAGCCTGAAGATGAGAAGAGTGGTGAGTGACAACCGTGGACCCACTAGGGACAACCGTGGACCCACTAGGGATCCCCTGTTTTTTTGGGGTGGCGCGATCACGGGGCGGGCGTGCGGACATTCCCAGGTTTGATCCCATAGCCCCCCGCGTAGACTAGCAGCGATTAGTGAAAACAGGTGTTTGGGGCCTGATTTTACACTTTTGGGAGACTTTGGCTAGCATAAATAAATGAAAGTTCCAGCGCCATTAAAGTGGGTGGAGCTTACTCAGAGCAGGACCAGTGGCTTCCTGGCACCTTCCTCTGCATTCCAGCAGCTGCAGCACGATTGCCAGCTTCGCCAGTGACACTCCAGGAACCAGGTTTCTTGGTACAGGGGTGTAAAAAAGGGGAGAGCCGCTTGATATATGCATTTATCAGCTTCTGTTTTGTGCACAGCTTAATTTGAACATAGTGTGGTCCTGCAGTCTTACAGAGTCTGCTTGGCTTGTGTGCTGGTCCCACCTAGCTGAGTCTCTTCCACATGTACCAGTCTGGGCATGCTTGCTTGCACTTTGTGTGTGTGTGTGAGTTTTCTGTCTCCTATGCAACACCAGGTTTTCCCCCTCCAATTGCTGATTCCCTCACATGTGAACAATGCAGCCAGTCCTCACAACTTTGTGAGGTTTCTGGGGGGTATATACACAAACCATCTTGGTTATTGTCTATAAAGACCATGATGGCTATCATGTCAAATCAAGCTGCTAATAGACAAGAAACACAGAGGCTGCAACAGTCTGTAGCAGATCTGTCTAGTAAAGCAGATGACAGACGGGTCACCCCTCTCTCTAAGGGGGTAATTCCAAGTTGATCGCAGCAGGAATTTGGTTAGCAGTTGGGCAAAACCATGTGCACTGCAGGGGAGGCAGCTATAACATGTGCAGAGAGAGTTAGATTTGGGTGTGGTGTGTTCAATCTGCAATCTAAATTGCAGTGTAAAAATAAAGCAGCCAGTATTTACCCTGCACAGAAACAAAATAACCCACCCAAATCTAACTCTCTCTGCACATGTTATATCTGCCTCCCCTGCAGTGCACATGGTTTTGCCCAACTGCTAAAAAATTTCCTGCTGCGATCAACTTGGAATTACCCCCTAAATCAGGGCCATATAAGCATGGGTTGCCGACATCCTCTCGGACTCTGACAAGAAAGTACCAGAAGAGGAGGGGAAGGAGCTGGAACCCATTAGAGAGGATTCCTCTCCAGCACAAGGTATTGAACCCCTTATAACCGCTAAAAGAGATGTGTTAAAAATTCCTGCTGAGGATACTGAGGTATAGAAGCTATTTTTCTCTTCGCTAATGTCACATTTCCTGATTCCAAAGAATTAGATGACCTTTTCAGGCAACCTTGGGTCAATCCTGATAAAAAATTCCAGGTGACAAATAGGTTGATAAACACTTTTCCATTTGCCTAAGAAGGCAGGAAAATATGGGAAAATCTCCCGGCTGTGGACGCCTCGGTCTCACGCCTATCTTGGATTTCAAAAGCTACAGCAGGGAAATCCACACAACTTCTCTCTGCAGCTCCACCGGCCAGACGTTCCTACCCGGGTCCATCCATGCAGTCCTTTCGGACCGTGAGGTTTAAGCCAAGAGCCAGTGGCGCCTCAAATTCTTCGAGAGGCACCAGAGGTAAGACACGAAAACCAGCTGCTGAAGGTTCACAAGAACAGAGCACCAGTTCTGCCTCAACCAAGGCCTCAGCATGATGGTGTCTCTCCATCCCTGGGGGATCTCAAGTTGGGAGCTTGGTTATGTCACTTCAGCCGTATTTGGGACAACTACTGCCAGGATGCCTGGGTAAAAGATCTGAACTCCCAGGGCTGCAAACTGGAGTTTGACAGTGCTCCACCTCACAGTTATTTCTGGTCCAGCTTGTCAGCTTTAGAGGAAACTCGAGTTACGCTGCAGGAGGCCATTCAAAAATTGGTTGAGACCCAGGTCATTGTTCCAGTTCCACTACAACAGCAGGAATAGGGATACTATTCCAGCCTGTTTGTGGTACTGAAGCCGGACAGTTCGGTACAGCCCATTTTGAATCTACAATTCTTAAACCCTTACCTGCGGGTTTTCAAATTCAAGATGGAATCCTTGCGAGCAGTGATCTCAGGCCTTGAAGAAGGGGAGTTCCTGGTATCTCTGGATATAAAGGATGCTTACCTCCATATTCCAATATGGCCGCCCCATCAGGCTTACCTCAGGTTTGCTCTGCTGAACGATCACTACCAATTCCAGGCACTACCCTTTGGTCTTGCCACGGCACCAAGAGTCTTCATGAAGGTGATGGCACAATGATGTTTCAGCTCCGTGTTCAGGGGATCAACATTGTTCCCTACCTGGACAATCTTTTGATAAAAGCAAGATCCAGGGAGCATCTATTGACCAATATCAGCCTCACTATACGGCTACTGTCACATCATGGGTGGATTCTCAATTTGCAAAAATCGCACCTTGAGCCGACTCAACGGCTGCTGTTTCTGGGAATGATTCTAGACACGGTGGCTCAGAAGGTTTTCCTCCCAGCGGACAAAGTGAGGACGCTTCAGGAAATGGTCCGAGTGGTTCTAAAGCCGAATCGGGTTTCCATCCATCTTTGCATACGCCTCTTAGGAAAGATGGTGGCCTCATACGAGGCAGTCCAATACGGAAGGTTTCATACCAGGACCTTCCAAGTAGATCTTCTGAACAAGTGGTCAGGGCCGCATCTGCAGATGCATCGGATCATATGTCTCTCACCTTAGGCCATGATGTGTCTCTTGTGGTGGCTGCAGTCCTCCAATCTGGTGGAGGGTCGGAGCTTTGGGATTCCGGATTGGATTCTTCTAACCACGAGTCTGAAAGGCATCTCCTCTGCTTCAGAATCAGACCATTCAGGTTCAATTGGACAACGCCACAGCGGTAGCGTACATCAACCGACAAGGAGGAACAAAGAGCAGAGCTTGCATGCGAGAGGTGTCAAAGATACTCCTCTGGGCGGAAAGAAATGCAAAGGCAGTATCGGCCATATTCATTCCGGGAGTAGACAACTGGGAGGTGGACTATCTAAATCGACACGACCTCCACCCGAGAGAGTGGGGCCACCACCCACAGGTCTTTCAACAGATAGCGAACCAGTGGGGTTGTCTGCAGATCGATCTGATGGCGTCTTGGCTCAACAAGAAGCTTCGGGGGTATTGTTCAAGGATCATGGACCCTCAAGCGACAGCAGTGGACGCACTGACGCCGCCGTGGTTTTACCAGTTGGTATACTTGTTCCCTCCGATCCCATTGCTACCAAGGGTGCTAAAGAGAATCAGAAAGAAAAGAGTTCAGGTAATTCTAATTTCCCGTGATTGGCCTCGGAGAGCTTGGCACGCGGACTTTCTGGCCATGTCGTTAGAAGATCCTTGGCCTCTGCCAATGCGAGAAGATCTTCAGCAAGGGCTGTTCGTCTATCCGGACTTACGGGGGCTTCATTTGACGGCATGGCGGTTGAGCGGAACATTCTAGCTTATAAAGGTATCTGGACAAGGTTATTGCAACCATGATTCAGACCAGGAAGGCAGTGACGTCAAAATCATCATATCTGGAAAATATATGTCTCCTGGTGTGAAGGCCGAAAGTACTCCCCTGTGGATTTCAACCTGGGTCGGTTCATATGTTTCCTACAGGCTGGAGTGGACATGGGACTACGGTTAGGCTCCATCAAAGGTCAGATCTTGGCATTGTCTATTTTCTTTCAGAAGAAGTTGGCAGCATTGCCAGAAGTACAGACTTTCTTGCAAGGTGTCCTTCATATACAACCCCCCTTTGTGTCTCCGACGGCACTCTGGGACTTGAATGTGGTTCTGGACTTTCAACAGTCCTCTTGGTTTGAACCATTGATGATGGTAGAAGACAAGTACCTTACATGGAAGACGGTGATGCTACTGGCCCTAGCTTCGGCTATGCGAGTTTTGGTGTTGGGTGCCTTATCATGCAAGAGCCCCTATTTGGTCTTTACGAGGACAGAGCAGAGCTCAGGACTCACCAGCAGTTCCTGCTGAAGGTGGTTTCGGTGTTTTATCTGAATCAACCAATTGTGGTTCCAGCCAATTCTGACGTTTCTTCTAATCCAGTGACATTGGATATAGTGACAGCCTTGAAGATCTACGTCAAGAGGACGGCTCGGATTGAAAAACGGATTCCTTTTTGTGCTCTATGATGCTCAGAAAAAGGGTTGTCCTGCTTGCTATCCAACAGGCCTATACTTCAGCAGCCTCGCCTGTTCCACAGTCTCTGAGGGCCCACTCTTAAGATCGGTGGAATCCTCCTGGGCGGCTGCCCGTGGAGTCTCGGCTTTGCAACTATGCCGAGCGGCTACCTGGTCAGGGAGAAACACTTTTGTAAAGTTCTACAAGTTTTGATACCCTGGTCAAAGAGGATACCTAGTTTGGGCAGACGGTGCTTCAGGCGTCTCCGCACGTTCCCGCTCGTTCTGGAAGCTTTGGGACGTCCCCATCATACTAAGTGAACCCCAGTATCCCTTATGGATGTTAGAGAAAATAGAATTTTAATTACCTACCTGTCAACGCTCTGAGGTGGGCGCCCAGTATCCCTAATGGACTATGAGAAAAGGATATGCCGGTAGGTAATTAAAATCCTATTTTTATGTACTTTTATTTGTATGTAAGTCTTTATGATTATACAGTACTAATTACCAGCATGTCCAAATGATGGAACAACATAACAGTAATTTCGGCGCCATCTAGTGGCCTCTGGCACGCAAACCCTTGAAGTCCCCCCCATAGAGGTGATGAGCAGCATTAGCCTTTTATTATATAGGATGTTATTATGTTAAACTTTAAAAAGCTTTACAATTTGTGTAGTTAAGATGTTTACAATTAACATAAACTAAAGGTATTTGAAATAACATTTGTTAATTTAACATCTCACTGCAAAAGTAGACATCGGGGTGAATTCAATTATTTTTGCACACCTTCTCACACCTGAACTCTCATCTAAAGTGAGAGGGTGATATTCTGATATGCTGATCAGGCACAAGTACAGTAACTGGGCGAGTACAGGTTGAGTATCCCTTATCCAAAATGCTTGGGACCAGAGGTATTTTGGATATCGGATTTTTCCGTATTTTGGAATAATTGTATACCATAATGAGATATTATGGTGACGGGACCTAAATCTAAGCACAGAATGCATTTATGTTTCATATACACCTTATACACACAGCCTGAAGGTAAATTTAGCCAATATTTTTTGTAACTTTGTGCATTAAACAGAGTGTGTCTACATTCACACAATTCATTTATGTTTCATATACACCTTATACACACAGCCTGAAGGTAAATTTAGCCAATATTTTTTATAACTTTGTGCATTAAACAGAGTGTGTCTACATTCACACAATTCATTTATGTTTCATATACACCTTATACACAAAGCCTGAAGGTCATTTAATACAATATTTTTAATAACTTTGTGTATTAAACAAAGTTTGTGTACGTTGAGCCATCATAAAACAAAGGTTTCACTATCTCACTCTCACTCAAAAAAGTCCGTATTTCGGAATATTCCGTATTTCGGAATATTTGGATATGGGATACTCAACCTGTATTACATTTTTGCGCATTTCACACCCAAATGTACTAGGTTTAGACGCTTAGTGACTACACTAGTTTACACCATTCTGTGTGGCATAGCGAAAATGCAGTTTGAGCACCTAAAAGCCAGACTATTCTAATATTTCTTCTCGCCACTAGGGTGCAAGCAGAAAAAATGGGTGCATGCGGCACTGCCCATTTGGCAGAATGGAATAGTGCTGTCGAGCACCCAAAAAACTATTTGATTCCCCCCTTCTATAGCGATGTTCACTTAATATTAGTTAATTATTTACAATTTTGTGGTATATCTCAGTTTGCATACTTTATACAATTTCTTTTTTCTTCAATTCTGTTTGTGATCTTAACTTACAGATTTATCAGTGATGTCACAAGAAGACCTTGCATTGGCTCTTACTACTGACAATGAAAAGATGAAACGGTGGGGGATAGTTGCCACTGGTTTTGTGGGAGGTACCTTGCTGGCACTGCATGCTGTTGTTACTCCATTTGTAGCCCCAGCGCTGAGAAAAGTCTGTCTGCCTTATGTACCTGCAACAAAAACACAGGTTGAAAATGTATTGAAAATGCTTCAGTCTAGAAAAGGACTTGTTGTTGACATAGGGAGCGGTGATGGACGTATTGTAAGTTACAAGTTTTTGTTTCTTTAATGTTATTCTGTTTGCGGATTGTGTATTTTACACTATAAATATGTATATATGATATTGACATCATTAAAGTGTGATTAATATTGTATTTATCATCACAGGAATACAATTAAATTTTTTACAGCTGGAAAATATTGTTTATTTTTGCTCATCATTTTATACAGAATTGTTGCAGGATAGAGTTCGTGAAAGCTTCTGAATACAATTGACATTCTGTTCCGTGTGGGATGAAATTTTGCAAGAGTTAATTCACTGTAGACCTAAATACTTGCTTAGCTAAAATGCAATTCTTTAATTTTTATATTTATTGAAGCTGCTGTTGCTGAAGGATCACGAGCACCGTAGCAACCCTAAAGATGCTGGCCATACATCAGGACGACCAGCATTAGATGCGAGTCGTCTCGGATTTCCCCCAGCAGCTCCGGCGTACGATATCGTAAGGTCAGACTTTCTACCTTATGATCTATCATACGACCTTTAATTCACCGTTACCCAGATCGCCTGATCATATGTGCAACACATGATCAAACGTTACGACATTCGATCCACGGGACTGCATATCGTAATCGTACCCCAAAAATGCACACTGTCCACACGATGCATCATGCCAGGCGTCAAAATTGTGCATTCGTACGGAAAATCGTGTATGGCCAGCTTAAGATCTGTAGCAAGGTCACTAATCTGCCAATACATACAATAACACCAATTTACAAGTCCAAACCCTTTCCCTTATCAGGAAATAGACACATTCTAACAAGAAGGAGCCTTCAAGGAATATTTCATACTAAACAATTTTTACAGTGTAGTAAGTGTACACAGTTAGAACATATGTAACAGAAACATTTGTGTTATACCATGGAAGTTTTGCTTTCTTTCTTTTTTTTATATACACCGGCGATATTCTGATATTTGGCAGAGAGAAGTACGGATTCTATTGGTGCTACTATCTCTTTACTATCAGTGAAGAGCTGAACTTGTAATATAACTTATTTAGTGCCTGGGATACATTGAAACAGTTAATGCATTTACAATGTTACACAGTGAAAACTCTGAAATTTAAACTTGGTCTCTAGCGTGATGGGGCAGTTCTCCCCAATGGCGACTTAGGGCCAATGTACCTCGCAGAAAGAGTGTTAACTATGGTAAGTCTACGATAACTCTCCTTTTCTGCAGCGGGGTACATTGGTTTCCACAGGAAAAATGGGGGATGTCCTAAAGCAGTTCTTAAAGGGAGGTTCTCACCTTAGTGGATATGAGAATCCGACGTCCAAAGGAAGCATCCTGGGAGGCGAAAAATATCAAAGGAATAGAACCTAAGAAACATGTTCACTGAGGACCATGTAGCCGCCTTACACAATTGTTCTACGGACGTGCCATGGTGGGCGCCCAAGAAGGTCCAACAGACCGAGTAGAATGTGCTTAAATAGCAGCAAGCCTGGGAGTCCAGCCTGCGCATAAGCTTGTGCAATCACCATTCTAATCCATCAGGCCAGACATGTTTGTGGTAACCAAACAGGGCAAAAAGGCCATCTGACCTCCTGATAGAGGCAGTCCTCTCCACATGGATATGAAGAGCCATAACCACATCCAAAAACGTTCTTTTGGGAGACAGGTCCGAAGAGATAAAGGCTGAAACTACAATCTCTTGGTTAAGGTGGAAAGATGACACCACCTTAGGTAAATAACCCAGTCAAGTTCATAGAACTGCCCACTCACGGTAAAATATCAAAAAGGATGGACTACAGGACAAGGCGCTCAAGTCCGACACCTGGCTTGCAGAGGCAATAGCCAGCAAGAACAGGACCTTGGCTGTGAGCCATTTAAGATCCACCGACTCAAGAGGTTCAAATGGAGACTCTTGCAGGGCCTTTAGTACAACAGTCAGATTTCATGGAGCCACAGCAGGGACATAGAGAGGCTGAATCCGAAGGACATCCTGAGTGAAGGTATGAACGTCGGGTATAGACGCAATTTTTCTCTGAAACCATACTGAAAAGGCAGATATGTGAACCTTGAAGGAGGCCAGATGAAGACCTAAGTCAAGGCATCATTGCAGAAAAGCCGAACTTACAGAGAGACATCATAATTCTTATCAGCACACCAGGTGAAATAAGAATTTCAAACCCTGTAATAAATCCGGGCAGAGGCCGGTTTGCAGGCTTTCAACATAATCTGGATAACCACCTCAGAAAATTCTTTGGCCCTTAGGAGTGATGTTTCAAGAGCCACGCTGTCAAAGCCAGTCTGGCCAGGTCTGCATAGACATAAGGGCCTTGTATGAGGAGGTCTGACCGCTGAGGAAGTAGATGGAGACGCCCTGTCGACAGACCATGCAGGTCTGAGAACCAATGCCATCTGGGCCACGCTGGAGCGACTAGAAGAAGCATTTCTCCTTCTTGCTTGAACTTCCGTAGGACCCTGGGCAGGAGTGACACTGGAGAGAACAGGTAGGGCAGCCGAAAGTTCCATGGAATTCCGGACCCTATAATCCACGCCGAAGCTGGTTTTGCAGGCCTTCAGCATAGTTTGGATAACTCATTGCAGAAAAGCCGAACTTCCAGAGAGACATCATAATTCTTATCAGCACACCAGGTGAAATAAGAATTCCAAACCCTGTAATAAATCCAGGCAGAGGCCGGTTTGCAGGCTTTCAACATAATCTGGATAACCACCTCTGAGAATCCTTTGGCCCTCATGAGTGAAGCTTCAAGAGCCATGCTGTCAAAGCCAGCCTGGCCAGGTCCGGGTAGACACAAGGGCTCTGAACAAGGAGGTCTAGGCGTTGAGGAAGTAGAAGAGGACGCTCTATCGATAGACCCTGCAGGTCTGAGAACCAATGCCGTCTGGGCCACGCAGGAGCGACTAGAAGTAGTATTCCTCCTTCTTGCTTGAACTTCCGTAGTACCCTGGGCAGGAGTGACACTGGAGGGAACACGTATGGCAGCCGAAAGTTCCATGGAATTGACAGTGTGTCCACAAACTCTGCTCGAGAATCCCTGGTCCGAGATCCAAAGACCGGAACCTTGTAATTGTGCCAAGACGCCATCAGGTCTACATCTGGTAGGCCCCACCTTGTCCACTAGGAGTTGAAAGACTTCTGGATGAAGACTCCATTCTCCGGGGGTGCTCGTACTGGTGACTGAGGAGGTCCGCTTCTCTGTTTAGGACGCCCGGAATGAACACTGCCGATATTGCTGGCAGATGGCGTTCCGCCCACCTAAGGAATTTTGACACTTCCATCATTGCCATGCGGGTTCGAGTGCTGCCTTGATGGTTTATGTACGCCACTGTGGTAGCATTGTCTGACTGTACTTGAACAGGCCTGTTTTGTACCAGAGGCAGGGCGAGAGCGCATTGAACACTGCACTCGGCTCCAAAATGTTATTGGGAGGAGTGATTCCTCCTTGGTCCACCGAGCCTGAAAAACGTGTTGCTCCAACACCGCACCCCATCCCTTCAGACCGGCGTCCGTTGTCAGTAGGACCCAGTTGGGGATCCAGAAGGTAAGGCCCCTGCTTAATTGCTGGTCCTGTAGCCACCAGGTCAGCGACAGACGAACTTCCGGAGTCAAAGTGATCATGCGAGATCTGATCTGCTAAGGTAGGCTGTCCCACTTGGAAAGAATTAATCTCTGTAGAGGGCGGGAATTAAATTGAGCGTACTCTATCATGTTGAAAGCCGACACCATCAGGCCAAGTACTTGCATTGCTGAGTGTATCGACACTCTGGGGTGACAGGATAAGGAAGCATCTTATCCTGTCCTGAAGCTTCAGGCCTCTTTTTGGAGACAGCGTGGATTTCTTCCAATTGATAAGCCATTCGTGGGCTTGCAGAAAGGTTATCGTCGGTTGCAGATGACTGAGAAGGACATCGTGGAAATTGCCAGAATTAGTAAGTCGTCCAGATACAGCAGGATTCTGACACCCTGGCGACGGAGATGGGCCAGATGGGTCATCACGGCCATGACCTTGGTGAAGATCCAAGGAGCCGTAGCCAGTCCAAATGGCAGAGCCTGGAATTGATAGTGGAGGTTGCCAACAGAAACTTCTGATGCGACATGGCAATAGGTATATGCAGGTACGTATCCTGTATATCCAGGGATACCATATTGTCTCCGAGCGCAGTATTTCTATACGGAACCTGGACACTCTCACAAACTTGTTCAGGGATTTGAGGTTGAATATAGGCCAGAAAGACCCATTGGGTTTCGGGACTAGAAACGGGGTCGAGTAATAAACTCTACCTCTCTGGGATTGAGGTACCAGCACAACCCGCCTGTACTCAGGAGAGAACTTACAACCGTTTGCAAAGCTGGCGCCTTTAACGGATTCGAAGGAAGAAATGTGGTGCAAAACTGGCGAGGGGGACATTTCTTGAAAGAGACTGCATACCTATGAGAGACAACATCCAGCACCCATGCGTCTGAAGTGGTCTTTAACCAGATCTGGGTAAACTGTAGAAGTCGGCCTCCCACCATGCGGTTCCCCCAGGGAGAGACCCGCCCCATCATGCAGCAGGCTTGTCTTGTTTAGAAGCAGGCTGAAGGGCTGCCCATGATTGTTTTGCCTTGGGCTTGGTGGTTTTGGAAGCCCAAGACTCTCTCAGGTATGCCTGACCTTTTGCTTTCCCTTGAGGCCGAAAAGGAAGGAAAGGTGGTACCTTTTGCCTTCTGTGCAGAAGGATTAGTATTTGGGAGGAAGGCAGTCTTAGCAGCCACTAATTCAGACACAATTTTATTTAGGTCTTCCCCAAACAAAATGTCCCCAGTGAAGGGGAGTACCTCCAAGGTCTTTTTGGATTCTAGGTCCACCTTCCATGACCTCAACCACAGAATACGGCGAGCCAGGACAGACGTAGTTGACGCCTTAGCTGCCAACACACCAGCCTCAGAGGACGCCTCCTGAATGTATTAGCCAGCGGTGGTAATGTGAGATAGGTGTCAGAAATATTCTTGGGCAGCTCCTCCTCCTCCAATACCTGAACCCACGCTTCAATACCTCTTACAGCCCAAGAGGCAGCAGCAGTGCACCTATGCACAGCTCCTTTAAGGGAGTAAATAGATTTCAGGCATCCCTCCACACGCTTATCTGTCGGTTCCTACAGTGAAGTGACAGTGGTGACAGACAGAGTGGACGACACCACTAGGCGGGTGACATGAGAATCCACCAGTGGTGAATTTTCCTCCTTGTTACATAACTCTGCAGGGAGAGTATAGTGAGCCAAGGCCTGTTTAGACAGAGGGAATTTCTTTCCAGGAGTAGAACAGAGTTCGCGTCTGATGTCCACTAAATGGTCAGAATGGGGTAATAGATTATTAACGTATAAACATATCAGTTTTCTTAGCCACAGTAGTGGAATCCTCATCATTAGAGATTTTGTAGGATTTGCTTAATAGCGACCACTAGGGCAGGGACATCAATCTCCAAGTGAGAGTCCGCATCAGAAACACCTGATTCAGTGTCTGACAGGAACGTATGCTTCCCTCCCCATCAGAGATGTATGTGGATTGTGAGGAGGAAGCAGCCTGCTTAGATGACCCAGAGACAAGGGAGTGACCTGGGGTGGATTTTTGTCTAACCAATGACTGATTTAATTGTTGCGGCTGGTTAGATACATTTTCTGCACAAGGCGGATTAACCCTAGTGACAATTTGTGGCGGTATTGGCACAGGTGGTCCCATAGGGGGCATAAGGCGTTCTATCAGAGTACCCAGTAGGTCAGTGAACACAGCCCAGGGTGGCTCCTGAATAGGCATAGGAGCTGCGGACTGACTAGAGGATGTGTGACACGTGCTACACAGACCATCATACAAAACTTACCCCTCTGGCAAATTCTTGGAGCATACTCTGCATGCTGCAGGAGCTTCCACTGATTTACTGCTCTTTCTGTTAGATATTATATATTAATGCAACACAGAGTGACCTAGTATGAAAAGCCAGACAAAGTACAATACCTGCGAATAAATCCGGTATTATGTGACTGAGTACACAGTAGAATATACATAATGGATAAAGATAAATATACTGTGATGCACTATATTAGCGGACCCAGATGCATCTAGCCCCTTAGGGTACAGAATATAGTGACAGTTATATGTGGGAAACTCTGAGAGTGAAACCACACAGCAGACACAGGCACACACAGTCACAGTCAATGCAGAAATTATTACAATAAGGCTGCTCTGGACTAGTATATATATGTACAGTATATAAATATATCACAGCGCAGTCAGTGACCAGAGGATATAGCCAAATACTCGTAAAGTATATTCTAGAAACTGTACACTCTTTTTCAACTAACGCTGTCTGTATAAAGACATGTAGGATACTTAAGTGTTTGTAAGGTCACAGCGCTATATACAGGTGGCTTTACAAGGAAGACCTTGCCCATGCAGTCCCAGAGACCAGCCGTAGCTATGCTCAGATGATGGCGCCCAGCATCTCAGTTAGGGAGTGAGGGACAGTGTGAGGCAGCTCCAGGGTGGGAAATCTGCGAGGAGATGGTGCCCTGGGCCGGGCCGGGGGGGGGGGGGGCTACAGTTCAAGCGCCACCTCCCCTATGCTAGACCTCCACCCGGGGTACTGTGAGCCTTATCAAATGGGGTGTCAGTACACCCGACCTGTATTCAGAAGCCCTGGTGGTCTAGTGGGGTCCTTGCTCAGTGACAGTGTCCATGCCAGCGCAGCGACCCTTCTCCCTAGGATGCGGATGGAACGCGATTTAATGGCAGATCCCACCTGGGGGACCCTCTTACCTCCTCCCCCTAGCAGCCACGTGAACCAGGAGAGCAGTCTGTGACTGTGCCTAAGCTGGAACGCATCCGCCGCAATTACCCGGGAACTGAGCTGCGGGAGTATGCAACACTGCTTGGGAGATGATGGAGCTGCAGCGCTGAGGTGTCTCCCTGACATACAGCGCTGACAGCCCAGAGAAGAAATCTTGTGTCAAAGCTTTTTCAGGGTTGCCCAATGCAGCCCTCCTGTTAAGTGACCTGCTGCTGCAGGCACCAATTCGAAATTGAGTTCTCAGTGCTTGGAGGCGATGTTATAGAGGAGGTCCCGATGCATCCTGGGACAACCTAAAGCTTTAGCCTGTTGGTGCCTCGATCAAGATCCACGCTACACCCCGATGTTTCCCTGTGGAAACCAATGTACCCTGCTGCAGAAAGTTTTGTTTTGATGCCAGCAAGAGCTGGTTACTGTTTAACAGCGGGCTACATGCTGCAGCCCAAGCTTTTATATTTTTACATTGTTTACATTTTTACTTATATTTTTACTTTTTCAACTGAGCATACAGTGCTTGGCAGTCAAGGAAATTCCAGCGCTGATGCTCCATCACCCCCACCGACGCCACAACACCAGCCACAGTTAGGTGATTTTTGGTGGGACCCTGGCACCTTCTACTAGCAGAGGCACACAGGGGGACCCCGGACTGCATCCGGAACCATGGGGAACAAGGTAAGGTAGTTCTTGCTGCGGTACCTGAGATTGCAACAGTCCTATCCTGTCGGTCCCAGGAGACGGACTGGAGGCGCTTTTGTGATCCCAGAAAATTGCATGACCATGGGACCCACTCGACCACCAGGGCTAGTACTGGGGACCCAAATTACAGGCCAAGGAACCGGCGGTGGATCTCAGCAAGGGGAGGTTAGCACCCTGGGCTTCTCTTCCCTCACGCAGAATAAACATTCGGATATGAGGTAGCGACAGCGGATTGGTACCAAGCGATCAAAGCTTTCAGCCTCCCAGAATGCAACAGGCCCGTCCCTATATACCCGCCTCTTGGATCAGTCAAGTTTTTTGTGTGGTGCGGCAGTAGTTAACCTCTCAGGATCTAGTTCAAAATGGATTATGTGCAAATTGTTTTAGCGTTCACCAAAGCCTCTTGAATAATCAGAGGCAGGCACATGGGCTACTTTTGCACAGACATTATCCAGTATAGCTGAGCGGATAATGCCAGCTCCTATACCAGGGATAGGTTATTCTATTAACCCTTATATGCAACATTCCACCTGGGGGTTATCACATCCAGTACAGGAATCGGCAGCCTCTCAACAGAAACAGGCTGAAAGGCCGGTGGTAAATAAATCACTTAGACATGAAACAACATCTTCGCAAGCTACAAGTTTCAGATGAGAATTCATTGCACTCCGGGTTTGCATACAGAGAGGAGGAGGAAGGCCTCAGCTCAGTGGACATTCCTGAGCTAATTAGTGCTATGAAAGCCATTATATCCTTAGAGGAGGCAGCAGAGCCTTTGTTAAAATCTAAGACACCTGTGTTTAAACGTCCCAAAATAGTTAGGACTGAGTTTCCTGGGTCAGGACAGCTGATGGAAATTATTCAAGAGGCTTGGGTTACACCCATTAAGAAGTTTAAAATTCCAAAGTAGATATGCATGTCATCCGATTGGTGCGAAAGTCTACATTACGTCTGCCTTCAACATCATTAAATGATGTTACGGATAGGAAAATAGATGGTTTTCTTAAAACCATTTTCTCCTTGTCTGGAGCAATCTTAAGACCACCAATGCTTTCAGCCTGGATGAGTGGCAGCCTGGGCTGATGCATTGGAGGATGACCTTTCAATGGCATCTAGAGAGCAAAAATCCCATATTGCACATATCAAACGACAGCTATTTTTATGGTAGAAGCAGCCTTGGATATGGGTACAATTGCCTCTCAGACATCAGCCTCACAGAGCAGTTTGGCTACGTACATGGAAAGTTGACTCAGAATCCAAAAAGGTTCTGGAGTCTTTGCCTTTTACTGCAGATATTCTTTTTGGTAAGGAATTAAACAGTATTTTGGAGTCAGAAGCAGACTCCAAGAAAGTGAAGTTTCCTTCAACACACAAATCCAAGCCTAGATTTCCAGCTTTTCGTCCCTTTCGGACTCCAGGAAAAGCAAAAGGAAAGGGTTATAGCAAACAGTCTCAATCTGACAAGTCTGGAAAGACTAAAAAGCATTGGTCTACCAGAGGGATCACTTCCAAATCAGAAGGTAAGCCATCAGCCTGATGGTGTGGACCTCCACCTTGGGGACCCCAGGGTGCTAGGCCACCTACTTCAGTTTGCACAGATCTGGCAGCAGTCTACCACAGATCCCTGGGTGCAAGAAGCGGTATCTCACGGTTATGCGTTTGCTTTCAAGAAACACCCTCCTCAAAGGTTTTTTTGTACCAGCCCATCTTCAGTAGAAACGAAGGCCAGGACTTTACAAGAGGCAGTTCAGAAGTTGCTTCAGTCAGGAGTAATAATTCCAGTTCCTCCTGCACAACGAGGACAAGTTTTTTATTCCAACCTGTTTCTAGTCCAGAAGCCAAATGGTTCGCTCCGGCCCATACTCAGTCTCAACGTGCTGAACAAATACATTTGGGTGCCTCGGTTTCATTTGGAGACGTTCCATTATGTTGGTCATGGAGTCGGAGGATTTTATGGTATCACTAGATATCGAGGACGCTTACCTTCATGTTCCTATAGCACTGTCCCATCAGCGCTATCTCAGGTTTGCTACCTACCATTTGGACTGGCCACAGCTCCCAGAGTGTTCACCAAAATGATGGTGGTAATGGCATCTTATCTCCGTCAGCAGGGGATAAGGATTTTTCCATACTTCGACGACTTATTAATCATGGCACAGTCTCAGGAATTGCTTCAGTGTCATCTGCGACAGACAATAGCTTGTTTGCAGAGACACGGTTGGCTCATAAATTGGGCAACATCGCCCCTGGGTCACAACGGATGACTCACTTGGGGGCTGTTTTTGATTCGAGTCTTCAGAGAGTAATTTTACCTCTGGACAAAATTACCAAAAATTAAGTCAAGGATTCAGGAGCTGCAACACAGTGAAAAGGTATCCATTCACGCAGCAGTGCGTGTGATGGGGTTGATGGTGTCGACATTTGACATGGTGGAGTATGCTCAGTTCCACTCGATGCCTCTGCAACATCTGATTCTCTCCAAATGGAATGATTTTCATCAGACAATAAACATGCAGCTTATGGTCCTTCCTCTGGTAGTGAGAAGATCATTAGCCTTGTTGCTACATTCATCCCATCTGGACAAAGGGAGACCCCTTTGCATATCAGATTGGGAAATTCTGACAACGGATGCCAGCCTTCAGGGCTGGGGAAGCAGTGTCAGGAAGGAGTTGCTTCCAGGGACAGTGGACCAAGTAAGAAAGTTTCCTGCCAATTAATATATTGGAACTTCGGGCCATATATATGGCATTTATTCAGGTAAAGGACATCCTTCAGGAGGAACCAGCCCAAATCCACTCGGACAATGCAACTGCAGTAGTGTACCTCAACTATCAGGAAAGAACTCGCAGCCAAAACGCAATGAAGGAGGTAAGTCGCACGTTAAAGTGGGCAGAACTTCATCATCCAGCCTTGTTCGCAGTGTTCGTTCCAGGAGTC
Source organism: Pseudophryne corroboree (assembly GCF_028390025.1). NCBI lineage: Eukaryota > Metazoa > Chordata > Amphibia > Anura > Myobatrachidae > Pseudophryne > Pseudophryne corroboree. Next base: position 408,051,155 of record NC_086448.1, read on the forward strand.
CTAAACTGGGAAGCGGATTTTCTCAGTCGACACGCCATTCATGCAAACGAATGGGCTTTACACCCCGAAGTCTTCCAAATTCTGGTAGACAACTAGGGGTTACCGGAGATAGATCTCATGGTGTCCCGTCAGAATAAAAAAGTTCCCGCATACGGGTCAAGAACAAAGGATCCCAAAACGATCTTTGTGGATGCTCTGTCATTGAAGGGACTTTCGTCTGGCTTATGTGTTTCCACCAATCACCCTGTTTGCAGATTGAACACACCACACCCAAACCTAACTCTCTCTGCACATGTTAAATCTGCCTCCTCTGCGGTGCACATGGGGGGTAATTCCAAGTTGATCGCAGCAGGAAATTTTTTAGCAGTTGGGCAAAACCATGTGCGCAGTGCATGCTGGGGATGCAGCTATAACATGTGCAGAGAGAGTTAGATTTGGGTGTGGTGTGTTCAATCTGCAATCTAAATTGCAGTGTAAAAATAAAGTAGCCAGTATTTATCCTGCACAGAAACAAAATAACCCACCCAAATCTAACTCTCTCTGCACATGTTATATCTGCCTCCCCTGCAGTGCACATGGGCCCTCATTCCGAGTCGTTCGCTCGGTATTTTTCTTCGCATCGCAATGAAAATCCGCTTAGTACGCATGCGCAATATTCGCACTGCGACTGCGCCAAGTAATTTAACAATGAAGATAGTATTTTTACTCACGGCTTTTTCATCGCTCCGGCGATCGTAATGTGATTGACAGGAAATGGGTGTTACTGGGCGGAAACACGGCGTTTTATGGGCGTGTGGCTGAAAACGCTACCGTTTCCGGAAAAAACGCAGGAGTGGCCGGAGAAACGGGGGAGTGGTTGGGCGAACGCTGGGTGTGTTTGTGACGTCAAACCAGGAACGACAAGCACTGAACTGATCGCACAGGCAGAGTAAGTGTGGAGCTACTCTAAAACTGCTAAGTAGTTTGTGATCGCAATATTGCGAATACATCGGTCGCAATTTTAAGATGCTAAGATACACTCCCAGTAGGCGGCGGCTTAGCGTGTGTAACTCTGCTAAATTCGCCTTGCGACCGATCAACTCGGAATGAGGGCCATGGTTTTGACCAACTGCTAAAAAATTTCCTGCTGCGATCAACTTGGAATTACCCCCCATGGTTTTGCCCAACTGCTAAAAAAAAATCCTGCTGCGATCAACTTGGAATTACCCCTCATGTGCACTGCAGGGTGGGGCAGATATAACATGTGCAGAGAGAGTTAGATTTGAGTGTGGTGTGTTCAGTCTGAAATCTAAATTTCAGTGTAAAAATAAAGCAGCAAGTATTTACCCTGCACAGAAACAATATAACCCACCCAAATGTAACTCTCCCTGCACGTTACATCTGCCACACCCCACCCCACCCCCCCAGCAGCGCACATGGTTTTGCCTATTAGCTAACAGATTTGCTGCTGCGATCAGTTCTGAATTAGGCCCTGAATTACTCCCACAGACTTTGCATACAACTCAGAATTATTTTGTTGAAGCCCATAGGTAAAATTTCAAACATAGTGCCACAAACTGTACAGGGTTGCCTACTTTAAATAGCTCCTCTCTGGGAGAAGGCCGGAGAGGAGACGCAGCAGAAGACTTCAGGGGGCGGGGCCGTGCTCTGACATTAAGCCCCGCCCCCACATCGGAAAATGCCACGATTTGCGTCATTTAACCCCTCCCCTACCCCACGGACTCGCGAATATGCCGTGTATCTCTTCATCCTGCCAGCATCACTAGGGTGCAAGTTGGATGCGGGAGACCTGCCTACACTTCCGTGGGTGCGGGGGGCTACCCCAAAAAACAGGAGCCTCCCGCAGCTTCCGGGATTGTAGGCAAGTATGTATATATATGATTCTAGGAGACTAATAATGTATGGCTGATAATAAGTATTATATTACTTCTAATTTCATTTATGTTGTCAAAGGTAATAGCTGCAGCAAAAAAAGGCTTCCGAGCTGTGGGTTATGAATTGAATCCTTGGCTGGTCTGGTATTCCCGATACAGAGCATGGAGACATGGTGTGCATCATAGTACCAAATTTCACATATCTGATTTATGGAAGGTAAATCATACTAATTTGTTCTAAAGTGTTGTAATATTATCTAGAAAACTTGTGCTTTTATTGTGCACCAAAATCTGCATTTATTTATAAATGTCTTTAACTTAAATCCAAGGGTTATAATGCTAAGCGGCTTTCCAGCGGTTTTGGCTGCAGGATTTAATAAGGTAATAATATGAAATGCAAAAACGGGAGTAAACTAGTAGTAGTGATTTGCAGGCTTAACCTACCTGCGGAATATTTGTGTCCTATGACAAAGGAAAATGCAGTGTTAGAAGAGCCCATATGCCACAATCCTTAAAGTCCAAAATAGATAGTGTTGCGTTTTTAACCTTATTTAGTAGGTAATCCCTATAACGTCTGTACTGTAGTAATCATTTAAAATGAATGGAATTTTACAAAGTTACAATACAGTAATCATAATTCATGAAGTAATTCATCATTCATCAACTGTACGATTTACCTGCGGCCCTTCAGCTGCTGTCTGAACTGCACATGCCAGCATGCCCTGCCACAGTTTTGCTATTAAGGCATGCTAAACTGAGCAGGGCATGCTGGGATGTGTAGTTCCACAACAGCTGGAGGGTCACAGGTTGAAGACCTATGATTTAAACCAATGCCATATCTGAGTGCAACTTTAAACCCCAAACTTGAAGTAATTTACTTAACACCTAAACAAATTAGCATTCTTACAAAAACACTTGTGGTGAGATATTGTTAGGGTCTCCTGCTCTGTGCTGCCACGTCGTCATGGCAACCGGGAGACAAGTGCTAGCTGAGTAACCTGAGCGTAGCTGATACTCCGGTTCGGGTCTTTTGCTGTGCAGTGGTTACAGGCTCTGTGCATGGCAGGGGATCCGGTGCTGGTTTTTGTGCTCACAGTCTGTGAGGTCTGAGTGGGGCGTGGACAGCACCTGCTATATAAACCCTCTTCTCAGGTTAGGCAGATGCTGCTGAATCTTTGTTGGTTAGTCAGTTCCTGAAAGCTAGCTAGTACTGTGTAAACTTTGTATTTGTTTGTTGCTTACTGCAAATAGGCCTTGGGATTTGGTATTACACTCTGCCAATCCAGACCTAGCAGTAAGACTGGAGTCAGTCGTTTAACCTGCTGGGGTTCTTTTGCTACTCTGTGAACCTAGCAAGTTTGCGGCTGTATTCTCAGACTTGCCTGCCAAAATCCTTTCTCACTGTGCAAGGTGTTCAGGTGTCAGTTTAGTGGCAGTAAGCTGAACCAGTGCACTGCAAGTGAGGACTAGGATTGTGGAGACTCTCCTTGTGTCTATTATTCCATCTCTGACCAAGGAGTTTACTGCTACACCCGTTGGCAACCCTTTAGGGTTTTGCTGTTGCCCTTAGCAACAGCATTTCGGGTTCTCTACGTATTAAATCACAACATCTCGCTTCTTTCCATCTGAGCATTCCTAATACTAGGGAGACACCCAGTTTCTTAGCCTTTGGGCTTCTCTGTTCACTTTGTGTTTATTTTGTTACCCTATCACCTTCTATGTATGTAATGTCATATTCCCCAGTCTGTCTGTGAGTTCATTTGTTTTGCATCCCTCTCCGTTCAGACACCAGTACATTCCTGCTGGTACTGGTGTGCATAACATATTCAGCAGCCTAATACTCCTGTTGAAATTTTGTGGGAATATGGAGCATACCCCTCAAAATACTTTGCAACAGGTGGTCGATCAGGTGCAGGTCCTGACTCGACAATTTAATGATTTGTCCATTAAAATGCACACCTCGCAGGCCGCTGGCGGAGCTCCCGCAGCAGCAGTGCCTTCAGGGGTTAAGGAGCCGAAAGTAAATCTCCCGGATCGTTTTTCTGGAGATCGCTCGCAGTTCTTTTGTTTCAAGGAGAGCTGCAAGCTATATTTCCAGCTTAGGCCTCAGTCTTCTGGGTCGGAGATTCAGCGGGTGGGCATAGTGATTTCCTTGCTACAAGGAGACCCACAGGTCTGGGCATATGGGTTGCAGCCTGACTGTCCGTCGCTTAAAAGTGTTGATGCTTTTTTTACGGCACTGGGCATGTTGTATGATGACCCTGACAAGACGGCCTCAGCCGAGGCTCAGATTTCGATCCTTAAGCAAGGGCGAAGGCCAGTTGAGGTTTATTGTACGGAGTTTCGGAGGTTGGCCCATGATACCCAGTGGAATGACCCAGCCCTGAGACACCAGTACCGAAGAGGTCTTTCTAACCAGTTAAAAGACCAACTGGTACAATATCCTTTGCCTGATAGCTTGGATCAGCTCATGCAGTTATCCATTCGGGTGGATAGACGGCTGAGAGAGCGCAGGCTTGAAAGGGAGACCGAGGTTTCCTTCTTTCCCAAGGGAACCTCAGACTCTGAGGAATTTTCCGAGGAGCCTATGCAGATTGGGGCTACCCGTCTCTCCTCGCGTGAGAAGACGCGGAGGAGACAGCAGGGGTTATGTTTGTACTGTGGGAATAAAGGTCATGTGGTAGTATCATGCCCAGAAAAGCCGGAAAACTTCAGGGCCTGAGGGTGATGGGAAATATCCTGTCAGGCCAGAAGTCAGAATTTCCCAAGAAGACTTTTATCATTCCGGTGACCTTGAAGATCCTCGGTCAAACTGTCAAGACTGAGGCCTTTGTGGACAGTGGGGCCGACGGGGTTTTTATGGACCGCCAATTCGCCCTGAAACACTCTGTTCCCTTAGTACCCTTGGCATCGGAAATTGAGATTTGTGGGTTAAACGGGGAACCATTATCCCAGGGTAAAATTACCTCTTGCACTAGCCAGATTTCTTTGTTTATTGGAGCCACACACTCTGAAAAATTGTCCTTTTATGTGACTGTCTGTACTTTTGCCCCATTGGTGTTGGGGTTACCCTGGTTAAGGGCCCACAATCCTCAATTTGACTGGGTCTCTGGGGAGATTCTTAGTTGGGGTACTGATTGTTTCAGGAGTTGCTTGAGCCTTCCAGTCAGGCTTTCGCAGCTAAGTTTGCCAGGATTGCCAGGATGTTATGCAGATTTTGCGGACGTGTTCTCCAAAAGAGTTGCAGAGGTACTACCTCCCCATCGCCCCTATGACTGTGCCATTGATTTGTTGCCGAATGCTAAGCTTCCCAAGAGCAGGTTGTACTCCCTGTCACGTCCTGAGACTCAGGCTATGGCAGAGTACATTCAGGAGAACTTGGCTAAGGGATTTATCAGACCTTCACAGTCTCCAGTTGGGTCGGGGTTCTTCTTCGTGGGTAAAAAGGACGGTTCGTTGCGACCCTGCATCGACTTCAGGGAATTGAACCGTATCACGATTAAAAACTCATACCCACTGCCTCTCATTTCGGTCTTGTTTGACCAGCTTCGTACTGCCACCATTTTTTCTAAGATTGACCTACGCGGTGCGTACAATCTAATCCGAATAAGAGAGGGGGATGAATGGAAGACTGCCTTTAATACCCACTCAGGGCATTATGAATATTTGGTGATGCCTTTTGGGCTCTGTAATGCCCCGGCAGTCTTCCAGGACTTCATGAACGATGTGCTCAGGGAATATTTGGATAGATTCTTAGTTGTATACTTAGATGACATCCTAATCTTCTCCCATTCCCTGGAGGAACATCGGAAGCATGTACGCTTAGTCCTCCAGAAACTCAGAGACCACCGGCTTGGGGCGAAGCTGGAGAAGTGCGAATTTGAAGTTCAGCAAATCGCATTTCTAGGATATATTATCTCCCCAGAAGGTTTCCAAATGGAGGGTTCCAAGGTACAGGCAGTCCTGGATTGGGTGCAGCCCACTAGTTTGAAGGCGCTTCAGCGTTTTCTGGGCTTTGCAAATTTTTATAAACGATTTATCGCTGGATTTTCGTCTATAGTGGCGCCCTTGGTGGCACTCACTAAGAAAGGGGCGGATGTTGCTCACTGGTCTTGTGAGGCCAAAGCGGCTTTTGCCCGTCTCAAAAGGGCATTTGTCTCGGCCAAGGTGCTGCGACACCCAGATCCAGAGCGTCCTTTTGTGGTGGAGGTGGATGCCTCTGAGATGGGTATTGGGGCAGTGCTCTCTCAGATGGGGGTGTCTGATAATCGCCTTCATCCCTGTGCTTACTTTTCCCGTAAATTTTCGCCTGCCGAGATGAATTATGATGTGGGTAACCGGGAATTGTTGGCTATTAAGGATGCACTCGAGGAGTGGAGACACTGGCTTGAGGAGGCTAAGTTTGTGGTCTCAATTCTCACCGACCATAAGAATTTGGCATATTTAGAGTCAGCGAAGCGCCTCAATGCCAGGCAGGCACGATGGGCTTTGTTTTTTGCTCGCTTTAATTTTTTTATAACATATCGCCCTGGGTCAAAAAACATCAAGGCTGATGCGCTCTCGCGGAGTTTTGCTCCAATCCAGGAGACCACCGAGGAGCCATTGCCCATTGTGTCCCCATCATGTATTAAAGTGGGCATTACCCAGGACCTCTTGTCATTAGTCCTTAGAGCACAGGAGCAGGCTCCTCCAGACCTTCCGGTAGGTCTTTTGTTTGTGCCTCCTAGGTTAAGACAGCGAGTGTTCCTGGAATTCCATGCCAAGAAGTCGGCAGGTCACCCGGGTATTGCCAGAACTCGGGAGTTGCTATCTAGGGCGGTGTGGTGGCCCTCGGTGGCTAGGGATGTGGATCAGTGGGTTCGGGCATGTGACATCTGTGCCCGAAATAAGACTCCTAGAGGGGTTCCTGTTGGCCCATTACATCCACTCTATTCCATCTAAGCCATGGACCCACATTTCAATGGATTTTGTGGTGGACTTGCCCAAATCCTCGGGGATGACAGCCATCTGGGTTGTCGTTGACAGGTTTTCGAAGATGGTGCACTTCGTTCCATTGGTTGGGCTGCCATCGGCCAGACGCCTGTCTGAATTATTTATGCTGCATGTTGTGCGCCTCCACGGGTTGCCACTTGATGTGGTCTCTGACCGCGGATCCCAGTTTGTGGCCAAATTCTGGAGGGCATTTTGTTCCGATCTCCAGATTTCTGTCAGCTTGTCGTCAGGCTACCATCCGCAGTCTAATGGGCAGACTGAAAGGGTGAACCAGTCCTTGGAGCAGTTCCTCAGGTGTTATGTCTCCAAGTGTCAGACTGACTGGGTGGCTCATCTGTCCATGGCGGAGTTTGCCTATAACAACGCGGCTCACTCTGCTACAGGGATCTCTCCCTTCCTTTGTGTGTATGGGCATCATCCTAAGGCCAATTCTTTTGACCCCCAGGACTCCACGCCTGGTGGTTCCTCTGTGGTTTCGGTCCTTAGAGGTATTTGGAGGAAAGTGAAGAAAGCCCTTGTGTCTGTGTCATTAGTGACCAAAAGGGTTTTTGATAAGCGGAAAAGACCCTGCAGCTTCAAATTAGGAGACTTCGTCTGGTTGTCTTCCAAGAATTTGAAGTTGAGACAGCCATCTCATAAGTTAGGCCCCCGGTTCATCGGTCCTTATAAGATCACTAGGGTTATCAATCCGGTGGCATTTCAGTTAGATCTACCCCGTTCTTTGGGTATCAATAAAACATTTCATTGTTCCCTTTTAAAACGGGCGATTAGTAATCCTTCTTCCAGTGGAAGACCTTCCCCTCTTCTGATACGTGGCCAGAGGGAGTTTGTTGTTGAAAGGATTCTTGACTCCAAGATGGTTCGGGGTCGGCTGTCATTTTTGGTGCACTGGAAGGGGTATGGCCCGGAGGAGCGGTCGTGGGTGCGCAGTTGTGATCTTCATGCCCCCAGACTGTTACGCTCTTTCTTCTCGCAGTTCCCCGATAAACCCGGTGGTAGGGGTTCTTTGACCCCTCGTCAGAGGGGGGGTACTGTTAGGGTCTCCTGCTCTGTGCTGCCACGTCGTCATGGCAACCGGGAGACAAGTGCTAGCGGAGTAACCTGAGCGTAGCTGATACTCCGGTTCGGGTCTTTTGCTGTGCAGTGGTTACAGGCTCTGTGCACGGCAGGGGATCCGGTGCTGGTTTTTGTGCTCACAGTCTGTGAGGTCTGAGTGGGGCGTGGACAGCACCTGCTATATAAACCCTCTTCTCAGGTTAGGCAGATGCTGCTGAATCTTTGTTGGTTAGTCAGTTCCTGAAAGCTAGCTAGTACTGTGTAAACTTTGTATTTGTTTGTTGCTTACTGCAAATAGGCCTTGGGATTTGGTATTACACTCTGCCAAACCAGACCTAGCAGTAAGACTGGAGTCAGTCGTTTAACCTGCTGGGGTTCTTTTGCTACTCTGTGAACCTAGCAAGTTTGCTGCTGTATTCTCAGACTTGCCTGCCAAAATCCTTTCTCACTGTGCAAGGTGTTCAGGTGTCAGTTTAGTGGCAGTAAGCTGAACCAGTGCACTGCAAGTGAGGACTAGGATTGTGGAGACTCTCCTTGTGTCTATTATTCCATCTCTGACCAAGGAGTTTACTGCCACACCCGTTGGTAACCCTTTAGGGTTTTGCTGTTGCCCTTAGCAACAGCATTTCGGGTTCTCTACGTATTAAATCACAACATCTCGCTTCTTTCCATCTGAGCATTCCTAATACTAGGGAGACACACAGTTTCTTAGCCTTTGGGCTTCTCTGTTCACTTTGTGTTTATTTTGTTACCCTATCACCTTCTATGTATGTAATGTCATATTCCCCAGTCTGTCTGTGAGTTCATTTGTTTTGCATCCCTCTCCGTTCAGACACCAGTACATTCCTGCTGGCACTGGTGTGCATAACAGATATAAGAGATTAAAATAGGAAGAGACCGTAAGACTTGATGTGATGGCAAACCTTCATCATTTAACATTCTACCATACTGTTTCCTATAAAAATGTCAAAAACAAGTGTAAACTACAGTAGAGATTGTAAAACTTAAAAATGGCTACTGTTATACTGGCCAAATAAAAGTCAACAAGATAATCAGCCTGATTTAGATTTTCAAGCAAACCTGATGGTTTACATACAAATCTGAATGTTTTTGGTTTGTGCAAGTACAGAACCGGTCCTGTGTGATCGCAGGCAGTCCTCCCTTGCCAGAATTGACATGCTACAGTATTTGGGGGCAGCGATCAGGACCGTTCTCCAAAACAGGGGCTTGTCATCCTGTTTTGTATGTGTGCTGAGCCCAGGGACTGAGACAGACTTCCTGGACCCGGCTGGCCGGTTTAGAAGGACAGCGTGCATTAGCTTCAGCTTACGCAGACTGGCCAAGGGTTGTGACCATCACTACTGGGGCCGGTGCTAGGGTGTTCGGCGCCCCCCTGCAACCTATAAATTTTCACCCTCCCTCTCATACTTTACAAAGGGATCATGCAATAAAGGGTGTGGACTCACAAGGAAGGGATATGGCTAGACAATAGTACTTCTAATTCTAATTCAAATTATGTCACACTATCTTATTCAATCTTATTCACATAGTGTCCCCAATTCATATTACACCATATACTGTAGTTGTGCCCCTTATACACATTACACCACACAGTAGTGCCCCTTGTGCACTTTACGCTACAAAGTAGTGCCCCTTATACACACCCTTATACAGGGTGACAATGCACGTTCTCCATGCGCCACCCTCCTCCATCCCCAATCCAGTTTTGCCAGTCCTCATATTACTTTTCCTCTCACCTTATTAGCCACTGACCTGGCCTGCTGCCACTGCTGTTTTTACTGGCTGCACTTGGTTCTATCCTGTGTGTGCCGATCTGGCTGCGGTTTTCTGCTGTTAGACGTAGGCAGTGCCGCATATGCACAGATGATGATTTTGGGACTTCAACAAGCCTGCTGGGAGGGGTAACAGCTATTCCTCCCAGGGACAGGACAGTACATTGTGCAGGGGGAGGCAGTTCCAGGATGCAGGTAGGTATGTTACAGGGAGTAGGGGGTAGTTACAGGATGTGGGGATGCAGGTACATGTGGGTGCCTTTACAGCATGTGGGGCTGTATTTACTTGGGGGTGCAGGGGTGTCAGTTACAAGGTGCACCAGTAGGAGTTATGGTGTGCAGGAGTAGGAGGTCACGGTGCAGTGGTGGCCATTACAGGGTGCAGGGAGAGAAAGGACAGAGTGCAGTTACATTGTGCATGGGCGTCATTTGCATGAGGGCAATCACAGAGAGCAAAAATTGTAGAGGTATAGAATATACACTGTGCAGTGCGGACACTTGTATGGTGCAGTTACAGAGGGGTGTAAATGGGTGCAAAGGAGGAACTTATAGGGTTAAGGGGTGTCACTTGCATGAGGTGAGGGACAGTTATAGGGTATAGGGAATCAATTACAGTGTGCAGTGAAGGACTGGGGGGTTTGATGTCATAGTTGCAGGGGAGGTGTAAAAGGTGTAAGTTAAAGGGTCCCTTGCATGGGGAAATGGTGCAATTACAGTGCTTAGTGAGAGCAGTAACATGTTGCAGGGTGCAGGGATGGAAGGTGCATGTAACAGGGGCTATATGCACCTGTCATTCGGTAATCTCAGCACCAACCCCCCAGCCCGGCACTAAACTACTCCATCCCCCTCCTCTATGCTCCTTCACTGTATATTGATGTTGGGTAACTAGGGTAGAGAGAGATATTGTTGCCTTCAACTGCGCTGATCAGGAGGAGAGGGACAAAGCCAGAGTTGCAGTCCGTCACCTGAGTGTGACCTGCAGAGCTTTGTCTCACCTGTAGAGCTCCTTCACTCTGCAGGCTGCAGTAAGAAATAGATGGTGACGCACACATACAGCAATTGGCCCTGCTGATTTATTGGCTAATCTGCCACTGGCTCTGGGTCCCCTCTGGCTGGACTGCGTGCCTGCCCCCCACCCTTATCCACTATGGCTTGATAGGTGCCGGAAGAGTACAGCCACAATGTGACAGGCGCAGCAGCGTCCGCAGCAAGCACTGGACAGACAAAAGCAAGGATGCTTGGATAGCAAGGAGAGCGCCTCTCCTGACCAGCGCCTCCCTGCTTTGCATACCCTTACTGAGCGGGCAGAGCAGTGCCTGATCACGACCGATAGTTGCGATGGTTAGCCAAAACTGCATTTTCTGTTTCCTATAGACTCATACTGCATTTGCATTTTGGCTCTATGGTATTGCGCAGCCGCTTCTATAAATCAGATCCAATGGCTTGGTTTAGGGTGGAGGAGTCTTATACCCCTTTCAGCCAGCTTGAGGCGGGTCGCACCTGGGAGCCTGACACAGGAGCTCCCAGTGTGCGACCCACCTCAGGCGCCCCGCTGCCGCTATCTGCAAACCAACATATTGCCGGATTGGTGACGGCAGAGGGGACTTGGCGGTTATTGGAGATCACATGATCTCCAAGCACTGCTCGTATATACACACAATGAACGGGAAACGGGTCACATCGAGTTCAACCCTGCTCACGACTAGGTTGAAATACCGTGGTCGCTCGCCCAGTATTTCACCCTTGCACCTTTCAGACCGCACCTGAACACGGGTTATGCGCGTTCATGTGCCAGTAACTCGTGTTCATAGGTGGCGGTCTGAAAGGGCTATTAATTAGAAGCTGAAAATGTTTGCACTCACACTGCCCTCCAGTGATTGGTGAATCGGAGATGACGCTTGAGTGCATTGCTAGTTTGTGCTAAGGGAAGCCATTGATATATTGTAGCACAAAAGAGCAATGTTCTGATGTATTTAGAACTATTGTTGGCAAACTATAATGTATTATAACTTTATAAAAATAATAATAAATATTCTAAAATATAGCTAAAAGTAGACAAACTCATTGATATTACAGCTAATTTTTTTCTTCTTCTGTTCTGTATAGGTCAGCTTTTCACAGTACACAAACATTGTCATTTTTGGTGTGCCACAGATGGTAAGTAATTGTTTTCTAAAATGTTGTACTTATTTGGGCAACCATTTGTGTTAATTATATTTCCACTTGTTAAGACCAGAAGTATAAAATTACACAAAACTATTTGGTCAGTTATTGGGGCCTATGCAGTGCTTGTCTGATTATTGCACATAAAGGGGTTCAGCCAGAGAAGGATGTCAACACATTTTGCAGCTTTCCTTCCCCACAAAATGTATTTTCACCTTCATCCACTAGGGGACAGTGGAGTGTAGGCAATTGGAGAGGGGGTGGGGGGGGATATAGAGACAGGTGGATAATTGGTGCCTGGCACTTTTAATATTTTCAGGAAGTGTAGCTGGCTCTTCTCCCTCTATATGCCTCCAAGCCCAGTTTAGATTAGGCTAGATGCTAGAACCAAGTGGGCTAAAAGACCTCTGATGTCAGGGGGAGGAACTAGGCCGGCGGGATAGTGCTTTCACTATCCATGCTAACAACTACTCGTTTTAGTAACCCGGTGGTGAGCAAAGCGGAGTGTAGCAGGCCACTGAGCCTGAAGCATGGTGAGCATACATTTTAGGTACCATGGGGGTCATTCAGTGTTGATCGCTAACTGCCGTTGTTCGCTGCGTAGCGATCAGTGAAAAAAAGTCTAATCTGCACATGCGTATGCACCGCAATGCGCATGTGCGTCGTACATGTACGAAGTCCTTTATGGTTTTGCACTGGTTCTAGCGACGATTCCAATCGCACAGCCGAACGCAAGGAGATTGACAGAAAGTGTGAGTTTCTGGGTGTCAACTTACCGTTTTCTGGGAGTGTTTGGAAAAACGCAGGCGTGGCCTGGCATTTGCTGGGCGGGTATCTGACGTCATTACCGTGTCACTCGTCGCAGCAATCATCGCACAGGATAAGTAACTACAGGGCTGGTCTTGTTTTGCACAAAATGTGATTGCAGGCGCACTGCTGCACAGGCGTTCATACTCCTGCAAAGCGAAAATTCACTCCCCCGTGGGCGGCGACTATGCGTTTGCACGGCTGCTAAAAACTGCTAGCGAGCGATCAACTCGGAATGAGGGCCTCTGTTCTGGCTTTGTTTTACATTTTATTTTATTTGTTTTGCTTGAGCTTCACTGAAGACTTCAACAGGCAGGCTGTATGCTGCTGCAGTTTGTCTGCAACAGAGAAAGCCTCTGGGGGACCCTTCACAGCTTATTGAGGAGCTTTTGTCCTGGTCTCCGGCCACAGGATCAACAGAGAAGCTGCTGTCTGGTCCTGCAGCCTCCCACACACCGGATGGCGTAGGAAGCAGTAAGTATCCCACCATTATGGGCTCCTTAGCTGCGGGTGCCTCCCAGCGCGGTTAGGTCATTGCTCTGGATATTCCAGATGCCCTATTCTTGTACCTGCGGTCTCAGCACTAGGGAAGTTCTGGGCCACCATTTACTGCCGGCTGCTGTCTGCTAGAAGCAGAGACGAGGCCGGCACTACACTGACAGCATGCCTCAGAATGCCGCTAGCAATAGAGGTAACAGCAGCGCTGTAACCCATGGCAGACAGGCAAAATGAATACACATGCTGGTGCGGCTGTTGCACCAAATTGCAGCTGTTATTCGAAAATCAACAGGACTGCTGGAAGGCGGAACTAAAGGTCGGCACCCATTGAATGGGTTGCCCTCTCTCAGGGTTCTGTGCAGGGACTTCAATATTGCAATTCCCAGGATTCTCGGCTTTCTGTTAGCCCACCAAGGATTAAACCCCTCCAAAATTCTGCATTGTCATTTACATCCACATTAGTGGCCAACTGCAGATTCTACTCTGGTGCTTTACTGGCTTATATCCCTTCTTTAAATTGATAAGAAGCTAATTGTTAAGTGTATATTATGTGTATTTCTCTGTAAGAACCCTCTCTCATGCAGTGGGGATCTTTGTCTTATTACAGTGCATACCTCCCAACTTCTGCGCTGAGGAAAGCAGGGCTTCGCCGCGTGCCGAACCAAAAAGGGGGCGTGGCCTCGATTGTGATGGGCGTGACCTCGCCCAAACGGACCATTTTCCTGCCTTTTGGGGGCGTGCCTGCAGCCCCCACTCCTCTCCTAGCACTGAATACAACTGCATTTGTTTTATATACAATATACACTAGTGGTAATTCTGGTTACATTGCTATATCCCTGGGTTTGTTCTGTAATCCAGTTATGTTTGTACTGAGAGTTCATTTGATATTATTTTAGCTAGCTATGTGGGCTATTGTTATTATGGGAAGCTTATAAGGTGGTCTATTCTATAACTATACAGCTCTCCGCTGACACCTGTTTTGATACACTAACACTCTTGGCAGTTTTGTCTATACAAGATTCCTTTTCTACTATGGTAGTTCCAGGCCAGTGATCAGGATATACAGCGTAGGGTCTTTAATAACTGCGCCAAAACTTTAGACTCTACGGCCTGAAGGTGCTTCAAAACATATCAGTTCCTCTACAAGGTGTCCATGGACTCTTGGTCATTTGCAGGGAAGGTTTTCTTCAATTTCGTATGCGGTCACTCTTCCACATTGTGTCTTATTTTCCATAATGGAAGTGGACAGAACTCTATGGTGACTCACATAGTCGCCGTCATCGTTTACATATAGCTGTGGTTTATTGGTACTTTAGTACCATTATCTCTAGGCTCACCATAGAAGCAGATTACAGTAACAGTGGTAACTGTTGGTCAGTTCCTTTGTTTTTCTCTAGTCTTCGGCATGGTGTAAAGAAATTTAATTACTAGGACTCTGCACTAGAGTGAGAAATGACACACCAAGTGTAGAAAAAGCAACAATAACAACAAAGACGCTCTATTGTGTTCCCTCTGTTGTTTTGCTGCTATGCAACAGGGTTTTTGGCATGTCATTTTGGCACCTGTCATTGTTGTAGGTTGGTCTTTCAGGATTCTCTCTTCTACTCTTGCCTCACTAGTAGGACAGGTGTTGCAGTCCCCTCACCTCCTTATTACCTCCTTTTCTCTTACGTCCTAGAGGATACTGGGGTCCATATTAGTACCAGTGTATAGTACCAATGTACCATGAGTACATTAGTACCAGTGTACCATTTGCTCCACCTCCTCCCTAGAAGAACCTTCCGCTTCAGACATGCCGACACACGCGTACCGACACCCCCACACACTCAGGGAAATATCCAATCTGGAGACAGTCCCCCAATAAGGCCCTTTGGAGAGACAGAGAGAGAGAGTATGCCAGCACACACCCAGCGCCAATGACCCTGGAAAACAATTTCCCAGACACACAGCGCTTTAATATTATTCAATATACCTTCACTGCCAAATTAAGTGCCCCCCCCCCCCTTCTTTTTAAGCCCTCTGTCACCGTGTTCAGCAGGGGAGAGTCCGGGGAGCCAGCTTCTCTGCTGTGTGCTGTGGAGAAAATGGCGCTGGTCAGTGCTGTGGAATTAAGCTTCGCCCCCTCAGCGGCGGGCTTCGGTCCCGCTCAAAAATACAATACTGGCGGGGGATTTGTATATATATTGCCTCCGCAGCCCATATATACTAAAATGCCAGCCTAGAGGTTTTATATTGCTGCCCAGGGCGCCCCCCCTGCGCCCTGCACCCATCTGTGCCTCAGTGTGTGTTGTGTGTGGGAGCAATTGGCGCGCAGCGTTACCGCTGCGCGTTACCTCAGTGAAGATCAGAAGTCTTCTGCCGCCTGTGATGTCTTCTTTCTTCTAATACTCACCTGGCTTCTATCTTCCGGCTCTGCAAGGAGGACGGCGGCGCGGCTCTGGGACGAACGGCGAGGGTGAGACCTGCGTTCCGATCCCTCTGGAGCTAATGGTGTCCAGTAGCCTAAGAAGCAGAGCCTATCACTTAAGTAGGTCTGCTTCTCTCTCCTCAGTCCCACAATGCCGGGAGCCTGTTGCCAGCAGGGCTCCCTGAAAATAAAAAAACTAACAAAATTATTTTAATCAGAGAAACTCAGGAGAGCTCCCCTGTAGTGCACCCAATCTCCTCTGGGCACAGTTTCTCTAACTGAGGTCTGGAGGAGGGGCATAGAGGGAGGAGCCAGTGCACACTCATTCTAAAGTTCTTTATAGTGCCCATGTCTCCTGCGGAGCCCGTCTATACCCCATGGTCCTTACGGAGTCCCCAGCATCCTCTACGGACTAGGAGAAAAAGATTTACCGGTAGGTTTCAAATCTTATTTTCTCTTACGTCCTAGAGGATACTGGGGTCCATATTAGTACCAGTGTATAGACGGGTCCACTAGGAGCCATGGGCACTTTAAGAATTTGATAGTGTGGGCTGGCTCCTCCCTCTATGCCCCTCCTACCAGACTCAGTTTAGAAAATGTGCCCGGAGGAGCCGGTCATGCTTGGGAAGCTCCTGAAGAGTTTTCTGCATTTAGTTTCGTTTTTTTATTTTCAGTCAGGTCTGGTTGGCACCAGACTGCCTGCTTCGTGGGACTTAGGGGGGGAAAAGACCCAACCTCCCTAGGGTTATTGGTCCCCGCTGACAGGACACTGAACTTCTGAGGGTCCTATTCGCAAGCCCCACCACGGCGAGCGTACTGACCCGCAGCACGCCACATTCCCAAACAGAGCCAGAAGTCAAAAGAGTGGTGAGTAGGTGGCCGGCGTCCCGGTTAGCGGGTCACCGGCTATAATGGCGGCACAAGAGTAGGAGCGCAGCGCTGACATGCAGGCTGCGCTCCAGGCTTCAGAGACACCGTGTGACCGCTGTGAAGGGTGAGCTGAAGCCACTAATGATACCCACACTGGCAGTACATCTTACAGGGGTTTTAACCTACTGTAGAACAGAATATTTACCTCAGCCAGTATAAAAAACCCGGGAAGACCACCCGCCATTAAGGGGCTTCACTATGAGTGGATCCAGCAGCTCACCAGCGCCATTTTCCCTCTGCAGCTATACATAGGCAGATTGACAGGGAATCGCAGCTCCTCCACAAGGGCTCCAGAACACCTATTGGTATCAGGGGGTCATAGCAGGGAGAGTGGAGCAATATTTGGTGTACTAAGCCCTATTAAGGATACTTAGTTTGCGACCCAGCTAAACTTGTTCTTTAGCTACAGGGGCGCTGTGTGGCTGGCTCCATTATACTCTATGTCTCCCTGGCTCTGTGTGGGTTAACTGTGCTTTTAACGTATATTCGTGTGTGTGTGTTCTTTCACATTTACTATGTCAAAGGAGTGTGTATCATGCATAGCAGAGTGTTTTTCTCAATCTGAGGGATCAATGCAGTGTACTCAGGATAGTACACATTCTCAGGCTAGTGGATCTGAACCAGTGTGGTTAGATTCATTAAAAGGGATGATTTCAAATATTTAAAATAAACTATCCTACAATGAGGAGTCTCGTTACTTAAGGCAATCTGTTGATGACCTCATGAATAAAGATTCAGTGGTCATTCCAGCGTCTCAGACCCCTGCCATTTGTCCACAAAAGCATACTCTGGCCCAAATCATGCAGGCTGATACCGATGATGATGATGTATCAGACTCAGAGGAGGGTGAGGTGGACTCGGGAGGGGGGGGATACAACTTTGTCACAGGGTATACAGGCCCTGATAGAAGCTATTAGAGATGTCCTGCACATTCCTGATAAGTTGTCAGAGGACGAGGAGTAATCTTATTTTTATGTGAAAAAGAAATCCTCAGCTACTTTCTCTGCATCTAAGGAATTAAATTCCCTATTTGAAGCAACTTGGGTAAATCCTGACAAGAAGTTTCAGGTCCCAGAACGGTCACTCACATCCTTCCCGTTTCCTCAGGATGATAGGAAAAAATGTTGATGCATCGGTTTCTAGGCTGTCACGTAAGATAGTTTTACCTGTTCCTAGGGCAGCTTCCTTGAATGATGCTGCAGACCACAAGATTGAGACCACTCTCAAATCTCTGTACACAGCTGCGAGGGAGGCCCAGAGACCCCCTATAGCTTGTGCATGGATCTCTAGGGCCATTGCAAAATGGTCTGTTAATCTAATTGACGGGTTAGATTCCTTATCCGGGGGGGAGATAATTTTACTCCTACAGCATATACAGGATTCTGCCAACTTTATGGTGGAGGCCATAAAGGAAATTGGTTTACTCAATGCACGCACCACTGCCATGGCGGTGTCAGCACAAAGGGGCTTGTGGTTACACCAGTGGATTGCGAACGTGGATTCCAGGAAAGGCATGGAAAGCCTACCTTTCACAGGTGAAGCCCTTTTTGGAGATGAACTGGGTACGTGGATATCCAAGGCTACAGCGGGTAAGTCTACATACCTTCCGCAGCTCCCCCAGCTAGAAAATCCTACACTGCTCCAACTCTGCAGACAGCGAAGTTTAAAAACAAAACCAGAGGTGGTTCTACAGCCTTCAAAGGCAATAGAGGTAAACCCAGAAAACCAGCAACTGCAGGTTCACAGGGACAAAACCCCGGTTTTGCTTCCTCTAAGCCTTCAGCATGATGGTGGACCATACTGCCTGGAAGACAGGCAGGTGGGAGCCCGTTTAAGATTCTTAAGTCACATATGGGAAACGTCATGCCAGGATTATTGGGTCAAAGATCTTATAGCCCAGGGCTACAGACTGGAGTTTAAGGAACTCCCACCTCACAGATTCTTCAAATCAGGCTTACCAGCTTCTCAAGAAGCAAGTATGACTTTACAGGAAGCAATTCAAAAACTGGTACAGATTCAGGTAATTGTTCTAGTTCCGCTACTGTTTGTAGTACCGAAACCAGACGGTTCGGTAAGGCCCATTTTAAATCTCAAGTCGTTGAACCCATACTTACGGATGTTCAAGTACAAGATGGAGTCTCTGAGAGCAGTGATCTCAGGTCTGGAGAAGGGAAGGTCTGGAGGATGGGGAATTCTTGGTGTCTCTGGATATCAAGGATGCGTACCTTCATATTCCGATTTTTGCCGCCTCATCAGGCTTATCTAAGGTTTGCCTGACAGGACTGTCACTACTAGTTCCAGTCCCTGCCATTTGGCCTCTCTCCGGCACCGAGGGTGTTCACCAAGGTAATGGCAGAGATGATGTTTCCCCTCCGCAAACAGGGAGTGAACATAATTCCATACCAGGACGATCTGCTGATAAAGACACCATCCAGGGAGTGGTTGTTAGACAACATTGCCCTCTCAACACGACTACTCCAGGATCAAGGGTGGATTCTGAACCTACCAAAATCTCATCTGGAACCAACATGGAGGCTTCCGTTCCTGGGGATGATACTGGATACGGAGGCACAGAAGATATTCCTTCAGTTGGAAAAGGCATTGGTGATCCAGTCGATGGTGCGGGATGTTCTGAAACCAACCCGGATATCGGTGCATCTATGCATGCGCCTTCTGGGGAAAATGGTAGCTGCCTACGAGGCGCTACAGTATGGAAGGTTCCATGCAAGGCCCTGCCAACTGGATCTATTGGACAAGTGGTCTGGATCGCATTTACACATGCACCAGAGGGTCCGTCTGTCCCCAAAAGCCAGGAGGTGGTGGTTTCAGACTTCTCACCTGACCGAGGGCCGAAGGTTTGAGATTCAAAATTGGATTCTGTTAACCACATACTCAAGCCTCAGAGGTTGGGGAGCAGTCACCCAAGAGGACCAGTTCCAAGGAAAATGGTCAAGTCAGGAAGCCATTCTTCCGATTAACATTCTGGAACTAAGAGCCATATACAACGCCCTTCTACAGGTATCGGATCTTCTTCTAGATCAAGCCATTCAAGTTCAGTCGGACAATGTGACGGCTGTAACGTACATAAACCATCAAGGCGGAACGAAAAGCAGAGCAGCAATATCAAAGGTAACAAGGATTCTCCTCTGGGCAGAAAGACACGCTGTGGCATTGTCTGCGATCTTCATTCCGGGAGTAGACAACTGGGAAGCAGACTTCCTCAGCAGACACGACCTCCACCCAGGAGAGTGGGGCCTGTTCAGGTGCGTGACACGTCGTTGGGGAATTCCACAAATCGACATGATGGCCTCTCGTCTCGACAAGAAGCTGAAGCGGTATTGTTTCAGATCGAGGGACCCACAAGCAGTGTCGGTGGACGCTCTGGTGACTCCATGGGTCTACCAGATGGTGTACGTGTTTCCACCACTCCCATTGATCCCAAAGATTCTCAAAAGAATAAAAAGGGAAAAGGTTCAAGCAATTCTCATTGCTCCGGACTGGTCAAGAAGGCCTGGTATGCAGATCTACTGGAGATGCTCCTAGAGGACGTGTGGCCTCTACCCCTTCGCGAGGACCTTCTCCAGCAGAGGCCATTCGTCTATCAAGACTTACCACGGCTATGTTTGATGGCATAGAGGTTGAGCGTCAAATTCTAGCCCGAAAAGGGATCTCGGATAGGGTTATTCCAACCCTGATCCAAGCCAGACAGGGGGTAACGTCTAAACATTACAGGTTGAGTATCCCATATCCAAATATTCCGAAATACGGAATATTCCGAAATACGGACTTTTTTGAGTGAGAGTGAGATAGTGAAACCTTTGTTTTTTGATGACTCAATGTACACAAACTTTGTTTAATACACAAAGTTATTAAAAATATTGTATTAAATGACCTTCAGGCTGTGTGTGTATAAGGTGTATATGAAACATAAATGAATTGTGTGAATGTAGACACACTTTGTTTAATGCACAAAGTTATAAAAAATATTGGCTAAAATGACCTTCAGGCTGTGTGTATAAGGTGTATATGTCATATAAATGCATTCTGTGCTTAGATTTAGGTCCCATCAACATGATATCTCATTATGGTATGCAATTATTCCAAAATACGGAAAAATCCGATATCCAAAATACCTCTGGTCCCAAGCATTTCGGATAAGGGATACTCAACCTGTACCACCGTATTTGGAAAAAATACGTCTCTTGGTGAGAGAACAGGAAATTTCCTGCGGTGGAATTTTAACTGGGACGTTTTCTCCTTTTTCTGCAGTCAGGTGTGGATGTGGGCCTACTTTTGGGGTCCATGAAAGTCCAGATTTCGGCCTTATCCATTTTCTTCCAGAAACAATTGGCTTCTCTCACTGAGGTTCAGACATTTTTGAAGGGGGTGCTGCACATACAACTGACCTTTTTGCCTCCTACGGCACCTTGGGATCTCATCGTGGTGTTGCAATTCCTGCAATCGGAATGGTTTGAGCCTTTACAGGACGTAGACATCAAGCTTCTTACGTGGAAGGCCGTCACACTGTTGGCATTTGTTTCTTCGAGGCGTGTGTCGGAGCTGGTGGCGTTGTCTCACAAGAGCCCCTATTTGATTTTTTATGAAGATAGGGCTGAACTCAGAACTCGTCAGCAATTTCTTCCAAAGGTGGTGTCTGTGTTTCATATCAACCAACCTATTGTGGTTCTGGCGGTTACCGACACCTCTGCTACTTCAAAGACCTTGGATGTTGTGAGGGCTTTGAAGATCTATGTGAAGCGGACAGCTCTTCACAGAAAATCTGACTCGCTGTTTGTTCTCTATGATCCCAATAAAATTGGGTGTCCTACTTCAAAGCAGACTATTGCACGCTGGATCAGGCTTACTATCCAGCATGCTTATTCCACGGCAGGTTTGCCGAGTCCAAAATCTGTACAGGCCCACTCTACTAGATCGGTGGGCTCTTCCTGGACGGCTGCCCGGGGTGTCTCGGCTTTACATCTCTGCCAAGCAGCTACTTGGTCAGGTTCGAACACGTTTGCTAAGTTCTACAAGTTCGATACTTTGGCCTCTGAGGACCTTCAGTTTGGTCAATCAGTTCTGCAGGAACCTCAGCACTCTCCCACCCGGTTTGGGAGCTTTGGTACATCCCCATGGTACTAATATGGACCCCAGTATCCTCTAGGACGTAAGAGAAAATAGGATTTTAATTACCTACCGGTAAATCCTTTTCTCGTAGTCCGTAGAGGATAGTGGGCACCCGCTCAGTGCTTCGTTTTCTTGCACTGTTACTTTAAGTAATGTTGTTGGTTCAGCTGTTGCTGTTCCTGGTTTAACGTTTGGTTAGCTTGGCTTTCCTCTAGTTTGTGTGTGCTGGTTCGGAATCTCACCACTATCTTTTTATATCCTTCTCTCAAAGTATGTCCGTCTCCTCGGACACAGTTTCCTAGACTGAGTCTGGTAGGCGGGGCATAGAGGGAGGAGCCAGCCTACACTATAAATTCTTAAAGTGCCCATTGCTCCTAGTGGACCCATCTATACCCTGGTACTAATATGGATCCCAGTATCCTTACGGACTACGAGAAAAGGATTTACCGGCAGTAGCGTTGGCATGGGTGTGTAGCGCAGTAGCAGCATGGGCAGATAACTTGTCATCTGACATTGACACCCTAGATAGGGATAGCATTTTATTGACCTTGGGTCACATTAAAGACGCAGCCTTATATATGAGAGACGCTGCGAGAGACGTTGGGCTGTTAGTTTCAAGAGCCAACGCCATGGCTATTTCTGCTAGGCGAGCCCTGTGGACCCGCCAATGGACGGGTGATGCCGACTCAAAGAGACATATGGAAGTTTTACCTTACAAGGGTGAGGTCTTATTTGGGGAGGGTCTCGCGGACCTGGTTTCCACGGCTACCGCGGGTAAATCTTCTTTTTTGCCTTATGTTCCCCCACAGCAAAAGAAAACACCACAATATCAGATGCAGTCCTTTCGGTCACATAAGTCCAGAAGAGGTCGGGGCTCTTCCTTCCTCGCCAGAGGTAAGAGTAGAGGGAAAAGAATGCCTGCTACGGCTAGTTCCCAGGAGCAGAAGTCCTCCCCGGCTTCTACTAAATCCACTGCATGACGCTCGGGCTCCACTGAGGGAGTCCGCGCCGGTGGGGGCACGTCTTCGACTCTTCAGCCAGGTCTGGGTTCTGTCAGACGTGGATCCTTGGGCGATGGAAATTATATCCCAAGGCTACAAACTGGAATTCGAAGAGGTGCCTGCTCGCCGATTTTTCAAGTCGGCTTTGCCAGCTTCTCCCCCAGAGAGGGAAATAGTTTTAGCTGCAATTCAAAAGCTGTATCAACAGCAAGTGATTATCAAGGTTCCCCTAGTCCAACAGGGGAAAGGGTACTATTCAACCCTGTTTGTGGTCCCGAAACCGGATGGCTCGGTCAGACCCATTCTGAGTCTAAAATCCCTAAACCTGTACTTAAAAAAGTTCAAATTCAAGATGGAATCGCTCCGGGCAGTTATCTCCAGCCTGGAAGGGGGGGATTTTATGGTGTCACTAGACATAAAGGATGCATACCTTCATGTCCCCATATATCCTCCTCATCAGGCGTACCTGAGATTCACTGTACAGTACTGTCAGTACCAGTTTCAGACGTTGCCGTTTGGGCTTTCCACGGCCCCGAGGATTTTCACCAAGGTAATGGCGGAAATGATGGTACTCCTGCGCAGGCAGGGAGTCACCATTATCCCGTACTTGGATGATCTCCTGATAAAAGCGAGATCGCGAGATCAATTGCTGAAAAGCGTGTCGCTCTCCTTGAGAGTGCTGCAGCAGCACGGCTGGATTCTAAATCTACCAAAGTCACAGTTGATTCCAACGACTTGGCTATCTTTCTTAGGCATGATTCTGGACACGGAACAGAAGAGGGTTTTTCTCCCAGTGGAAAAAGCCCAGGAACTCCAGAACATGGTCAGAGACCTGCTAAAACCAAAAAGAGTGTCAGTCCATCAATGCACTCGAGTACTGGGAAAAATGGTGGCGGCCTACGAGGCCATCCCCTTCGGCAGGTTCCATGCGAGGACATTTCAGTGGGACCTTCTGGACAAGTGGTCGGGGTCCCATCTACAAATATCAGAAAATAAGCCTGTCCCCCAGGGCCAGGGTGTCTCTCCTGTGGTGGCTGCAGAGTGCTCACCTTCTTGAGGGTCGCAGGTTCGGTATTCAAGACTGGGTTCTGGTGACCACGGATGCGAGCCTCCGAGGATGGGGCACAGTCACACAAGGAAGAAATTTTCAGGGACTATGGTCAAGCCAGGAGGCTTGTCTTCACATCAACGTACTGGAATTGAGGGCCATATACAACGGCCTACGACAAGCGGAGAATCTTTTTCGCGACCTACCGGTTCTGATTCAATCAGACAACGTCACAGCCGTGGCTCATGTAAACCGCCAAGGCGGGACAAGGAGCAGAGTGGCAATGGCGGAAGCCACCAGGATTCTTCGCTGGGCGGAGAATCACATAAGCGCTCTGTCAGCTGTCTTCATTCCGGGAGTGGACAACTGGGAAGCAGACTTCCTCAGCAGACACGATCTCCATCCAGGAGAGTGGGAACTTCATCAAGAAGTTTTTGCAGAGATAACAAGTCATTGGGGACTTCTTCAAATAGACTTCTTCAGAGGTATTGTGCCAGGTCAAGGGACCCTCAGGCAGTAGCGGTGGACGCCGTGGTGACACCATGGGTGTTTCAGTCGGTCTATGTGTTCCCTCCTCTTCCGCTCATCTCAAAAATATTGAGAATCATAAGACGAAAAAGAGTGCAGACAATACTCATTGTTCCAGATTGGCCTCGAAGGTCCTGGTATTCAGATCTTCAGGAAATGCTCACAGAAGATCCGTGGCCTCTTCCTCTCAGGGAGGACTTGTTGCAGCAGGGGCCCTGCGTGTTCCAAGACTTACCGCGGTTACGTTTGACGGCATGGCGGTTGAACACCAAATTCTAGCTGGGAAAGGTATTTCGGAGGAAGTCATCCCTACTCTGATAAAGGCTAGGAAGGAGGTGACGGCGAAACATTATCACCGTATCTGGAGGAAGTATGTATCTTGGTGTGAAGCCAAGAATGCTCCTACGGAAGATTTCCATCTGGACCGTTTTCTCCACTTTCTACAGACAGTAGATATGGGCCTGAAGTTAGGCTTCATTAAGGTACAGATTTTGGCCCTATCAATTTTCTTTCAGAAGGAATTGGCTTCTCTCCCAGAAGTCCAGACTTTTGTAAAGAAAGTGCTGCACATCCAGCCTCCTTTTGTGCCCCCAGTGGCACCATGGGACCTTAACGTGGTGTTACAGTTTCTAAAATCTCACTGGTTTGAACCTCTTCAAACGGTTGAATTAAAATTTCTCACTTGGAAGGTGGTCATGTTGTTGGCCTTGGCATCTGCAAGGCGGGTGTCCGAATTGGCGGCTTTATCTCACAAAAGCCCCTATCTGATTTTCCATGTGGATAGAGCAGAGTTGAGGACTTGTCCTCAATTTTTGCCTAAGGTGGTTTCAACGTTTCATATGAACCAACCTATTGTGGTACCTGTGGCTACAGGTGAGTTGGAGGATTCCAAGTCCATTGATGTAGTCAGGGCCTTAAAAATTTATGTAGCCAGGACGGCTCGGGTTAGGAAAACAGAGGCACTGTTTGTGCTGTATGCAGCCAACAAGGTTGGCACTCCTGCTTCTAAGCAGACTATTGCACACTGGATCTGTAACACGATTCAGCAGGCTCATTCTACGGCTGGATTGCCGTTACCAAATTCGGTAAAAGCCCATTCCACTAGGAAGGTGGGCTCTTCTTGGGCGGCTGCCAGAAGCGTCTCGGCATTACAGCTTTGCCGAGCGGCGACTTGGTCGGGTTCAAACACTTTTGCAAAATTCTACAAGTTTGATACCCTGGCTGATGAGGACCTCATGTTTGCTCAATCAGTGCTGCAGAGTCATCCGCACTCTCCCGCCCAGTCTGGAGCTTTGGTATAATCCCCATGGTCCTTACGGAGTCCCCAGCATCCTCTAGGACGTAAGAGAAAATAATATTTTAAACCTACCGGTAAATCTTTTTCTCCTAGTCCGTAGAGGATGCTGGGCGCCCGTCCCAGTGCGGACATATTTCTGCAAGGCTTGTATATAGTTATTGCTTACATAAGGATTATGTTACAGTTAAGATCAGTCTTTGGCTGATGCTGTTTTGTTCATACTGTTAACTGGTTGCGTATATTCCATGTTATACGGTGTGGATGGTGTGGGCTGGTATGAATCTTGCCCTTAGATTAACAAAAATCCTTTCCTCGTACTGTCCGTCTCCTCTGGGCACAGTTCTTTAACTGAGGTCTGGAGGAGGGGCATAGAGGGAGGAGCCAGTGTACACCCATCTAAAGTCTTTAGAGTGCCTATATCTCCTGCGGAGCCCGTCTATACCCCATGGTCCTTTACGGAGTCCCCAGCATCCTCTACAGACTAGGAGAAAAAGATTTACCATTTACCGGTAGGTTTAAAATCTTATTATTTCTCCTATCAGGAGGTTGTGATACCCTAGAAGGGATTTTACATCTAGCCCTATGTTCTAGCTTGGATTAGTTTCTCGAACATTTTGGATTTTTTTTGGTAGTGTTCATGTGGGTGTTTTCCGCTTGGTCCACTCTTGTATGCCACAGTCACTTGCTCAGGAAGTTTTCCATTACCTCTGTGGCTGCGGGTTTTGTGTCAGAGAGAGCACTTCATGTTCTTTTGATTGTTTGAGAGCGCACACAAATAAGGGATTTCTGTCCTTATACAGCAGACTCTCCTATGCAGCCAACTTTCCTAGGTGTCCGATTGTCCAGGATTTTCCAACATGTCCCTTAGACCATAGCATTACTCTTTCAAGCTCCGGTTTGATTCCTGAGCTTGGTACAAGATCTTTCAGTATATTCTTGCAGTCAACCTGTGGTTGTTACCATGACAGCTGGAACATTTTCATTCCAGGATGCCTGTTGAGGCCATGTTTCCTGCAGCACAGTGTTTCCCCTGTGGCTATCTCTTCCTCCTGATTCAGGTCAGTCCAGGAGGGAGTAATATGCTGGTCTTCAACTAGGTTTGCTCATACACTTGTTACCTGCCCATTGCTTGGTCTTTTGGCTAAGACCAGGTGTAGTATCTGTTCTTATCAGTTTACTCTCTGGGGGCCAGTTATTAAAAGGAATTTTAGAACAGGGAGATTAAAGAAAAGCTTGCTCTGTCCACTCCACTCCTTGACCTGGTATTTCAGTACTTCCAGTACTAGTACACAACTCTTAGGTTGTGTTTGAGTGCCTAGTCTTGGTGGATCTCCTAGGATGGTCCTGACAGACAGGTCTTTGTGAGAGGTAGGTGTCAGGGTTTATTGCTTTGTCCTGTCACTATCCCTTCCTCAAAAGTCTGGCTGAGATTCGCACGCTTATGGCATTTGGCCACTGCTGGCTCCTGCCTTCCACACTCCTCAGTCCCTTGTGTTTTCTGTTTGTCAGCTGACTACTGTATGCGTTTTCACCTTCTCTGGATGTGATTAGTCCTCTTTGCATGTCTCTCATACTGTTTTCATGCACACTTCAGATTTTTGGTTGTGCTTTATCATTCCCCCAGCCGAAATTGGTCTGCTCCTCAGTGGCCCTGTTCTCAGGTGTTTTGGATAGTTCCCTATCTGTTGTTCAGGGTTTAGCATATGATTTCCTTGATGACTACTGTCTCCATCCTTTCGACCACTGTTTAGTTTGGTCATGGGGTTCTGTGGTTTCTCAGCGCCTTCTCACCCGGAGGTCAACATGCATTCAATTAGCGGGTTTGGTGGCGCATTTGGTTTGACCGCTAACCCGCTATGAATGAGATATTGGTGTTTTTCGACCCTTCGGGTGTTCGATCCACATCTTCCATTTGTATATATACATTTTTTTTTATTCTTTAGCCCTATATTTGCTGACTTTTCTCTTTAGTTATTTTTATAATAGGTTTATCTTTAAAACTTTTCATATTGTGATTTATTATATAATTTGTGGCTCTATCCACAAATGAGCACATTCATACCAATTGTACACCTTTCTATATGATTATATGTATTAATTTTAATTTCTCTCTAAGATACAATATCTGTCTTAGCTCTTTATACTAATGAACTTATTACCTTAGGTATGTGCTTCATGATTGATGTAACTCTCTTAGAGCTGATGTACATCTTGCTTTTAAATGGCATTGTCTAATGAGTTAAATTATTTACACATGTTTCTCATAGTAGTGACGCTTTAAATACTGATAGACCTATGGCACATTTTTGTTGGACATGTAAGCTATATGTAAAGTATAGATGCCTATATACTCCATGCATTCAATCAGCGGGTTTGGTGGCGCATCTGGTCTGACCGCTAACCCGCTATGAATGAGGATATTGGTGGTTCTCGGCCCTTCGGGTGTTCGATCCACATCTCCCATTTGTATATAAAAAAAAAAAAATGTATTTATAATTTTATTTTTTTATTCTTTAGCCTTATATGTGCTGTCTTCTCTCTTTAGTTATTTTTATAATAGGTTTATTTTTAAAAGCTATCTATATTGTGTTGTATTATATAATTTGTGTCTAACAGGCTCTATCCACATGAGCACATTCAGACTAATTGTATACCTCTATATATGATTATATGTATCAATTCTAATTCTTCTCTAAGATATAGTATCTGTCTTATTTCTTTATATTAATGAACTTGTTATTTTAGATATGTGCTTCATGATTGATGTAACTCTCTTATAGCTGACGTGTATCTTGTTTTTAAATGGCATTGTCTAACGAGTTAAATTATTTACACATGTTTCTCATAGTAGTGACACCTTAAATACTGATAGACCTAGAGGCTGGGTTATACCTTTGAGAAAGTCACATGATATGTGACGACTAGAGGCTGGGTTATACCTTTGAGAAAGTCACATGATATGTGACGAAACGCGTTAGGACCCTGCCCTCTTGCACACCTTGACTTTGGACTTTGTTGAGATAGCAAGCTGCTGACTGAGTCACCCCTGCTCCGGCTCCACATCCCGGCGCAACGCCATCTCTGTCCGCCGCTCTCATCAGCACGCCGCTGACAACCCGTTGCACCCGCCTGACGATAGTACAACTACCTCCCTGCTGCACAGCAAACAGTGGGCACTGCAGGACTATACAGCCGAGGACGCTCGGTCTGTACCAGCCCACAGAGAGGTATCTATCAACTCATCCGGCAACAGGTTTATTTGCTATATTGAGACTACATACTCCGGCAATTTTATTCTCATCACCAACTGACTGGTTGTTCATTTACTGTGGACACTATCTCTGGAAATTGACACCGGACACATTGTTATATCAGCATTGCAGGTGCTTATCCACAGCTTATATTCCTATATAAAAATCAAGGTGTTCAACTATCCAATTCGGCATAATTATTATTTCTCTGACGTCCTAGTGGATGCTGGGAACTCCGTAAGGACCATGGGGAATAGCGGCTCCGCAGGAGACTGGGCACAACTAAAGAAAGCTTTAGGTCACCTGGTGTGCACTGGCTCCTCCCACTATGACCCTCCTCCAAGCCTCAGTTAGATTTTGTGCCCGGCCGAGGTTGGATGCACACTAGGGGCTCTCCTGAGCCCTTAGAAAGAAAGTATAGATTTAGGTTTTTTATTTTCAGTGAGACCTGCTGGCAACAGGCTCACTGCAGCGAGGGACTAAGGGGAGAGGGAAGCGAACTCGCCTGCTTGCAGCCGGATTGGGCTTCTTAGGCTACTGGACACCATTAGCTCCAGAGGGATCGACCGCAGGCCCAGTCCTTGGTGTTCGGTCCCGGAGCCGCGCCGCCGTCCCCCTTACAGAGCCAGAAGCAAGAAGAGGTCCGGAAAATCGGCGGCAGAAGACATCAGTCTTCACCAAGGTAGCGCACAGCACTGCAGCTGTGCGCCATTGCTCCTCATGTACACCTCACACTCCGGTCACTGAGGGTGCAGGGCGCTGGGGGGGGGCGCCCTGAGCAGCAATATTAACACCTTGGCTGGCAAAAATACCACAATATATAGCCCCAGAGGCTATATATGTGGTAAATACCCCTGCCGAAATGCAGAAAAAAGCGGGAGAAAAGTCTGCGAAAAAGGGGCGGAGCTATCTCCCTCAGACACACTGGCGCCATTTTCTCTTCACAGTGCAGCTGGAAGAAAGCTCCCCAGGCTCTCCCCTGTAGTTTTCAGGCTCAAAGGGTTAAAAAGAGAGGGGGGGCACTAAATTTAGGCGCAATATTATATATATTAGCAGCTATTGGGGAAATTTCACTCAGTTATAGTGTTAATCCCCACATTATATAGCGCTCTGGTGTGTGCTGGCATACTCTCTCTCTGTCTCCCCAAAGGGCTTTGTGGGGTCCTGTCCTCAGTCAGAGCATTCCCTGTGTGTGTGCGGTGTGTCCGTACAGCTGTGTCGACATGTTTAATGAGGAGGCTTATATGGTGACGGAGCAGATGCCGATAAATGTGATGTCGCCCCCTGTGGGGCCGACACCAGAGTGGATGGTTAGGTGAAAGGTATTAACCGACAGTGTCAACTCCTTATATAAAAGGGTGGATGACGTAACAGCTGTGGGACAGCCGGCTTCTCAGTCCGCGCCTGCCCAGGCGTCTCAAAGGCCATCAGGGGCTCAAAAAAACGCCCGCTCACTCAGATGGCAGACACAGGTGTCGACACGGAGTCTGACTCCAGTGTCGACAAGGTTGAGACATATACACAATCCACTAGGAACATCCGTGACTTAATCCCGGCAATAAAAAATGTGTTACACATTTCTGACATTAACCCAAGTACCACTAAAAAAGGGTTTTATGTTTGGGGAGAAAAAGCAGGCAGTGTTTTGTTCCCCCATCAGATGAATGAATAAAGTGTGTGAAAAGCGTGGGTTCCCCCCGATAAGAAACTGGTAATTTCTAAAAAGTTACTGATGGCGTACCCTTTCCCGCCAGAGGATAAGTTACGCTGGGAGATATCCCCTAGGGTGGATAAGGCGCTCACACGGTTGTCAAAAAAGGTGGCACTGCCGTTTTAGGAACGGCCACTTTGAAGGTACCTGTTGATAAAAAGCAGGAGGCTATCCTGAAGTCTGTATTTACACACTCAGGTACTAGACTGAGACCTGCAGATCGTGCTGCTGCAGCGTGGTCGGTGACCCTGTCACACATGAGAACATATTAAAGACGTCGTCTTATATATGAGGGATGCACAGAGGGATATTTTGCCGGCTGGCATCCAAAATGAATGTAATGACCATTATGTCAGGAGGGTATTAGAGACCTGTCACTGGACAGGTGATGCTGACTTTAAAAGGCGCATAGAGACTCTGCCTTATAAGGGTGAGGAATTATTTGGGGATGGTCTCTGGGACCTCGTATCCATTACCTCAGGTTTCCTCACAGACTAAGAAAGCACTGTATTATCAGGTACAGTCCTTTCGGCTTCAGAAAAGCAAGCGGGTCAAAGGCGCTTCCTTTCTGTACAGAGACATGGGGAGAGGGAAAAAGCTGCACCAGTCAGCCTGTTCCCAGAATCAAAATTCTTCTCTCGCTTCCTCTGAGTCCACAGCATGACGCGGGGGCTCCACAGGTGTAGCCAGGTACGGTGGGGGGCCGTCTCAAAAATTTCAGCGATCAGTGGGCTCGCTCACAGGTGGATCCCTGTTTCATTCAAGTAGTATTTCAGGGGTACAAGCTGGAATTCGAGATGTCTCCCCCCCGCCGTTTCCTCAAATATGCCTTGCCGACAACTCCCTCAGGCAGGGAGGCTGCGCTAGAGACAATTAATAAGCTGTATTCCCAGCAGGTAATACTCAAGGTGCCCCTACTTCAACAAGGACGGGGTTACTATTCCACACGGTTTGGGGTACCGAAACCGCATGGTTCGGTGTGACCCATTTTATATTTAAAATCCTTGAACACATACATAAAAAAATTCAAGTTCAAGATGGAATCGCTCAGGGCGGTTTTTGCAAGCCTGGACGAGGGGGATTACATGGGATCCCGGGACATCAAGGATGCTTACCTGCATGTCCCCATTTACCATCCTCGCCAGGAGTACCTCAGATTTGTGGTACAGGATTACCATTACCAAGTCCAGACACTGCCGTTTGGACTGTACATGGCACCGAGGGTGTTTACCAAGGTAATGGCCAAAATGATGATACTCCTTCGAAAAAAGGGAGTTTTAATTATCCCGTACTTGGACAATATCCTTATAAGGGCAAGGTCCAAGGAGCAGTTGCTAGTCGGGGTAGCACTATTTTGGAAAGTGCTACAACAGCAAGGATTCTAAACAGTCCAAAGTCACAGCTGGTTCCTACGACACGTCTACTGTTCCTGGGGATGGTTCTGGACACAGAACAGAAATAAGTGTTTCTCCCGGAGGAGAAAGCCAAGGAACTGTCATCTCTAGTCAGAGACCTCCTGAAGCAAAAACAGGTATCGGTGCATCATTGCACGCGAGTCCTGGGAAAAAATGGTAGCTTCCTACGAAGCAATCCCATTCGGCAGGTTCCATGCAAGAGGGCCGCAGGTTCGGCATACAGGACTAGGTCCTAGTGACCATGGATGCCAGCCTTTGAGGCTCGGGGGCAGTCACACAGGGAAAAAACTTCCAGGGACTTTGGTCAAGTCAAGTGACTTCCCTACACATAAATATTCTGGAACTGAGGGCCATTTACAATGCCCTGAGTCAGGCAAGGCCTCTGCTTCAAAACCAGCCGGTACTGATCCAATCAGACAACATCACGGCAGTCGCCCATGTAAACCAACGGGGCGGCACAAGAAGCAGGATGGCGATGGCAGAAGCCACAAGGATTCTCCGATGGGCGGAAAATCATGTGTTAACACTGTCAGCAGTGTTCATTCCCGGAGTGGACGACTGGGAAGCAGATCTTCTCAGCGGACACGACCTCCACCCGGGAGAGTGGGGATTTCATCCAGAAGTCTTCCAAAGGATTGTACACCATTGGGAAAGGCCACAGGTGGACATGATGGCGTCCCGCCTCAACAAAAAGCTATAAAAGATATTGCGCCAGGTCAAAGGACCCTCAGGCGATAGCTGTGGACGCTCTGGTAACACCGTGGGTGTACCAGTCGGTTTATGTGTTCCTCCCTCTGCCTCTCATACAAAAGGTACTGAGAATAATAGGAAGGCGAGGAGTAAGAACGATACTCGTGGTTCCGGATTGGCCAAGAAGAGCTTGGTACCCAGAACTTCAAGAAATTATATCAGAGGACCCATGGCCTCTGCAGCTCAGACAGGACCTGCGGCAGCAGGGGCCCTGTCTGTTCCAAGACTTACCGCGGCTACGTTTTGACGGCATGGCGGTTGAACGCCGGATCCTAAAGGAAAAGGGCATTCCGGAGGAAGTCATTCCTACGCTGATTCAAGCCAGGAAAGATGTAACTGCAAAACATTATCACCGCATATGGCGAAAATATGTTGCTTGGTGTGAGGCCAAAAAGGCCCCAACAGAGGAATTTCAACTAGGTCGATTTCTGCATTTCCTACAAGCAGGAGTGTCTATGGGCCTAAAATTAGGCTCCATTAAGGTACAGATCTCGGCTCTGTCGATTTTCTTCCAAAAAGAACTAGCTTCAGTACCTGAAGTTCAGACATTGTAAAAGGAGTGCTGCATATTCAGCCCCCGGTTGTGCCTCCAGTGGCACCTTGGGTTCTCAACGTGGTGTTGAGTTTCTTAAAATCACATTGGTGTGAGCCACTAAAAACCGTGGATCTAAAATATCTCACGCGGAAAGTGGTCATGTTATTGGCCTTGGCTTCGGCCAGGCGTGTATCAGAATTGGCGGCTTTGTCATATAAAAGTCCTTATCTGATTTTCCATATGGATAGGGCAGAATTGAGGACTCGTCCCCAGTTTCTCCCTAAGGTGATATCAGCTTTTCACTTGAACCAACTATTGTA
The DNA here is from genome assembly GCF_028390025.1 of Pseudophryne corroboree. Lineage (NCBI taxonomy): Eukaryota > Metazoa > Chordata > Amphibia > Anura > Myobatrachidae > Pseudophryne > Pseudophryne corroboree. The sequence goes on from NC_086448.1 coordinate 408,084,658, forward strand.
GTGCCTGCGGCTACTAGGGACTTGGAGGATTCCAAGTTACTGGACGTAGTCAGGCCCTTGAAAAATTATGTTTCCAGGACGGCTAGAGTCAGGAGAACTGACTCGCTGTTTATCCTGTATGCACCCAGCAAACTGGGTGCTCCTACTTCTAAGCAGACTATTGCTCGCTGGATTTGTAGCACAATTCAGCTGGCGCATTCTGCGGCTGGACTACCGCAGCCAAAATCTGTAAAAGCCCATTCCACAAGGAAGGTGGGCTCATCTTGGGCAGCTGCCCGAGGGGTCTCGGCTTTCCAACTTTGCCGAGCTGCAACTTGGTCAGGGGCAAACACGTTTGCTAAAGTCTACAAAATTGATACCCTGGCTGAGGAGGACCTGGAGTTCTCTCATTCGGTGCTGCAGAGTCATCCGCACTCTCCCGCCCGTTTGGGAGCTTTGGTATAATCCCCATGGTCCTTACGGAGTTCCCAGCATCCACTAGGACGTCAGAGAAAATAAGATTTTACTCACCGGTAAATCTATTTCTCGTAGTCCGTAGTGGATGCTGGGCGCCCATCCCAAGTGCGGATTGTCTGCAATACTTGTATATAGTTATTGCCTAACTAAAGGGTTATTGTTGAGCCATCTGTTGAGAAGCTCAGTTATATTCATACTGTTAACTGGGTATAGTATCACGAGTTATACGGTGTGATTGGTGTGGCTGGTATGAGTCTTACCCGGGATTCAAAATCCTTCCTTATTATGTCAGCTCGTCCGGGCACAGTGTCCTAACTGAGGCTTGGAGGAGGTTCATAGTGGGAGGAGCCAGTGCACACCAGGTGACCTAAAGCTTTCTTTAGTTGTGCCCAGTCTCCTGCGGAGCCGCTATTCCCCATGGTCCTTACGGAGTTCCCAGCATCCACTACGGACTACGAGAAATAGATTTACCGGTGAGTAAAATCTTATTTATAGATATATAATTCATTTTTCATGTGATGTCATTCTTATAAATAAATTACTTTTTATTATATACACGTCAGCTCCTATTTTCATTGCTCCAACACATTGCGCAGCCGTTCCCTCCCTATTCTTTACATTTGTTTCAATTAAACACCCACACAGTGTTTTTTACGACAGCGCAGGTGCTGGAGCAACTATAATTAATATTGGTTGTATTTTTATATTCTAAGGCGCTATACAGCAGGTTCTCTGTTTTCTCTTGCAACTTAGGGACGTCCCCATTGTCTATGCTCCAGTGCCCCCTAGTGGATGAAGGAGAAAATAGGATTTTGGCACTAACCGATAAATCCTTTTCTCCAATTCCATAGGGGATACTGGATGCCCACCCGGCTCTGTTCTCTATGGCCGTATTCCCTAGTCATTGCAGTTGGTTGTCTGCTGTATCTTGGTCATTGCAGCTTTTCTCGTTCAATTTTTTGACATTTTGCTTACTTTGTTCCTCCTTCCTTCTCTCCTTCCTCTGTTGACTCTGCTCTCCGTCTCCTCTCTGCTCGGTTTAGAGGGGGAGGAGCCAGCTACACTTTCTAAAAAAACTAAAGTGCCAGGCTCCAATTATCCACCTGTGTATCCCCACCACTGTCTATGTTCCAGTGTCCCCTATGGAATCGGAGAAAAGGATTTATTAGTAAGTACAAAAAACATTATTTTCACACTGCACATGCATACTGAAAAGCTATACATTTACCACTGAAAACTCTTTGGGGGTAATTCAGAGTTGATCGCAGCAGCAAATTTGTTAGTAGCTAGGCAAAACCATGTGCACTGCAGGTGTGGCAGCTATAACATTTGCAGAGAGTTAGATTTGGGTGGGATATTTTGTTTCTGTGCACGGTAAATACTGGTTGCTTTATTTTTACATTGCAATTTAGATTTCCGTTTGAACACTGCACATTGTATTACCGTCCCCCCCCCCTTTGCAGTGCACATGGTTTTGCCCAACTGCTAACAAATTTGCTGCTGCGATCAACTCTGAATTAGGCCTCTTGTGCGAAGACGGTGGACATAATAGGTGTTATCAAGTACAGTTAGTTCATGCAAAAAGTGTACCATGCTGAGTTCATACTCTATCTAAACTCCTCACAATTTCTCTAACGTCCTAGTGGATGCTGGGGACTCAGTAAGGACCATGGGGGATAGCGGGCTCCGCAGGAGACTGGGCACTCTAAAGAAAGATTTAGTACTATCTGGTGTGCACTGGCTCCTCCCTCTATGCCCCTCCTCCAGACCTCAGAATCTGTGCCCGGCCAGAGCTGGGTGCTCCTAGTGGGCTCTCCTGAGCTTGCTAGAAAAGAAAATAAGAATTTACTTACCGATAATTCTATTTCTCGTAGTCCGTAGTGGATGCTGGGGACTCCGTCAGGACCATGGGGAATAGCGGCTCCGCAGGAGACAGGGCACAAAAATAAAGCTTTAGGATTAGGTGGTGTGTACTGGCTCCTCCCCCTATGACCCTCCTCCAAGCCTCAGTTAGGATACTGTGCCCGGACGAGCGTACACAATAAGGAAGGATATTGAACCCCGGGTAAGACTCATACCAGCCACACCAATCACACCATATAACTTGTGATCTGAACCCAGTTAATAGTATGACAAACGTAGGAGCCTCTGAACAGACGGCTCACAACAAATAACCCGATTTTTTTGTAACAATAACTATGTACAAGTATTGCAGACAATCCGCACTTGGGATGGGCGCCCAGCATCCACTACGGACTACGAGAAATAGAATTATCGGTAAGTAAATTCTTATTTTCTCTAACGTCCTAAGTGGATGCTGGGGACTCCGTCAGGACCATGGGGATTATACCAAAGCTCCCAAACGGGCGGGAGAGTGCGGATGACTCTGCAGCACCGAATGAGAGAACTCAAGGTCCTCCTCAGCCAGGGTATCAAATTTGTAGAATTTTGCAAACGTGTTTGCCCCTGACCAAGTAGCAGCTCGGCAGAGTTGTAATGCCGAGACTCCCCGGGCAGCCGCCCAGGATGAGCCCACTTTCCTTGTGGAATGGGCCTTGACAGATTTAGGTTGTGGCAAGCCTGCCACAGAATGTGCAAGTTGAATTGTGCTACAAATCCAACGAGCAATCGTCTGCTTAGAAGCAGGAGCACCCATCTTGTTGGGTGCATACAATATAAACAGTGAGTCAGACTTTCTGACTCCCGCCGTTCTTGAAATATATATTTTCAATGCCCGGACCACGTCCAACAACTTGGAATCCTCCAACTCGTTAGTAGCCGCAGGCACCACAATAGGCTGGTTCAGGTGAAACGCTGACACCACCTTAGGCAGAAAATGAGGACGCGTCCGCAGTTCTGCCCTGTCCGTATGGAAAATCAGATATGGGCTCTTATATGATAAGGCCGCCAATTCTGATACTCTCCTGGCTGAAGCCAGGGCCAGTAGCATGGTTACTTTCCATGTAAGATACTTCAACTCCACCGATTTGAGCGGCTCAAACCAATGGGATTTGAGAAAATCCAAGACTACATTAAGATCCCACGGTGCCACTGGGGGCACAACCGGGGGCTGTATATGTAGTACTCCTTTTACAAAAGTCTGGACTTCAGGAACTGAAGCCAATTCTTTCTGGAAGAAAATCGACAGGGCCGAAATTTGAACCTTAATGGACCCCAATTTGAGGCCCATAGACAATCCTGTTTGCAGGAAATGTAGGAATCGACCCAGTTGAAATTCCTCCGTGGGGGCCTTCCTGGCCTCACACCACGCAACATATTTTCTCCAAATGCGGTGATAATGTTGTGCAGTCACCTCCTTCCTGGCTTTTACCAGTGTAGGAATGACCTCTTCCGGAATGCCTTTTTCCCTTAGAATTCGGCGTTCAACCGCCATGCCGTCAAACGCAGCCGCGGTAAGTCTTGGAATAGACACGGTCCCTGCTGAAGCAGGTCCCGTCTTAGAGGTAGAGGCCACGGATCCTCCGTGAGCATCTCTTGAAGTTCCGGGTACCAAGTTCTTCTTTGCCAATCCGGAGCCACTAGTATCGTTCTTACTCCCTTTTGCCGTATAATTCTCAGTACTTTTGGTATGAGAGGCAGAGGAGGGAACACATACACTGACTGGAACACCCACGGTGTTACCAGAGCGTCCACAGCTATTGCCTGAGGATCTCTTGACCTGGCGCAATACCTGTCCAGTTTTTTGTTGAGGCGGGACGCCATCATATCCACCATTGGTTTTTCCCAACGGTTCACAATCATGTGGAAGACTTCTGGATGAAGTCCCCACTCTCCCGGGTGTAGATCGTGTCTGCTGAGGAAGTCTGCTTCCCAGTTGTCCACTCCCGGAATGAATACTGCTGACAGTGCTATCACATGATCTTCCGCCCAGCGAAGAATCCTTGCAGCTTCTGCCATTGCTGTCCTGCTTCTTGTGCCGCCCTGTCTGTTTACGTGGGCGACTGCCGTGATGTTGTCCGACTGGATCAACACCGGCTGACCCTGAAGCAGGGGTTTTGCCAGACTTAGAGCATTGTAAATCGCTCTTAGCTCCAGTATATTTATGTGAAGAGACATCTCCAGGCTTGACCATACTCCCTGGAAGTTTCTTCCCTGTGTGACCGCTCCCCAGCCTCTCAGACTGGCATCCGTGGTCACCAGGACCCAGTCCTGTATGCCGAATCTGCGGCCCTCTAACAGATGAGCACTCTGCAACCACCACAGAAGAGACACCCTTGTCCGTGGCGATAAGGTTATCCGCTGATGCATCTGCAGATGCGATCCGGACCATTTGTCCAGCAGATCCCACTGAAAAGTTTGTGCGTGGAATCTGCCGAATGGAATCGCTTCGTAAGAAGCCACCATCTTTCCCAGGACTCTTGTGCATTGAAGCACAGACACTGTCCCTGGTTTTAGGAGGTTCCTGACAAGTTCGGATAACTCCCTGGCTTTCTCCTCCGGAAGAAACACCTTTTTCTGAACCGTGTCCAGAATCATTCCCAGGAACAGCAGACGTGTCGTCGGGGTCAACTGAGATTTTGGAAAATTCAGAATCCACCCGTGTTGTTGCAGCACTAGTTGGGTTAGTGCTACTCCGTCTTCCAGCTGTTCTCTGGACCTTGCCCTTATCAGGAGATCGTCCAAGTAAGGGATAATTAATACGCCTCTTCTTCGTAGAAGGATCATCATTTCGGCCATTACCTTGGTAAAGACCCGAGGTGCCGTGGACAATCCAAACGGCAGCGTCTGAAACTGATAATGACAGTTTTGCACCACGAACCTGAGGTACCCTTGATGTGAAGGGCAAATTGGAACATGCAGGTAAGCATCCTTTATGTCCAGGGACACCATAAAGTCCCCTTCTTCCAGATTCGCTATCACTGCTCTGAGTGACTCCATCTTGAACTTGAATTTTTGTATGTACAGGTTCAAAGATTTCAGATTTAGAATAGGTCTTACCGAGCCGTCCGGCTTCGGTACCACAAATAGCGTGGAGTAATACCCTGTTGTAGGAGGGGTACCTTGACTATCACCTGCTGAGAAAACAGCTTGTGAATGGCTTCCAATACCGTCGCCCTGTCTGAGGGAGACGTTGGCAAAGCAGACTTTAGGAACCGGCGAGGGGGAGACTTCTCGAATTCCAACCTGTAACCCTGAGATACTACCTGCAGAATCCAGGGGTCCACCTGTGAGCAAGCCCACTGTGCGCTGAAATTCTTGAGTCGACCCCCCACCGCTCCTGAGTCCGCTTGTAAGGCCCCAGCGTCATGCTGAGGGCTTTGCAGAACCCTGGGAGGGCTTCTGTTCCTGGGCAGGGGCTGCTTGCTGCCCTCTCTTACCCCTTCCTCTGCCCCGAGGCAGATATGACTGTCCTTTTGTCCGCTTGTTCTTATAGGACCGAAAGGACTGCGGCTGAAAAGACGGTGTCTTTTTCTGTTGGGAGGGGGTCTGAGGTAAAAAAGTGGATTTTCCGGCAGTTGCCGTGGCCACCAGATCCGATAGACCGACGCCAAATAATTCCTCCCCTTTATACGGCAATACTTCTATATGTCGTTTGGAATCCGCATCACCTGACCACTGTCGCGTCCATAAACTCCTTCTGGCAGATATGGACATCGCATTTACTCTCGATGCCAGAGTGCAAATATCTCTCTGCGCATCTCGCATATAAAGGAAAGCATCCTTTAATTGCTCTATAGTCAATAAAATACTGTCCCTATCCAGGGTATCAATATTTTCAGTCAGGGAATCCAACCAGACGACCCCAGCACTGCACATCCAGGCTGAGGCGATGGCTGGTCGCAGTATAACACCAGTATGTGTGTATATACTTTTTAGGGTAGTTTCCAGTCTCCTATCCGCTGGATCCCTGAGGGCGGCCGTATCAGGAGACGGTAACGCCACTTGTTTTGATAAGCGTGTGAGCGCCTTATCCACCCTAGGGGGTGTTTCCCAGCGCGCCCTAACCTCTGGCGGGAAAGGGTATAATGCTAATAACTTTTTTGAAATTAGCATTTTTCTATCTGGGTTAACCCACGCTTCATCACATACATCATTTAATTCCTCTGATTCAGGAAAAACTACAGGTAGTTTTTTCACCCCCCACATAATACCCCTTTTTGTGGTACTTGCAGCATCAGAGATATGCAAAGCCTCCTTCATTGCCGTGATCATATAACGTGTGGCCCTACTTGAAAATACGTTTGTTTCATCACCGTCGACACTAGATTCAGTGTCTGTGTCTGGGTCTGTGTCGACCGACTGAGGTAAAGGGCGCTTTACAGCCCCTGACGGTGTCTGAGACGCCTGGGCAGGTACTAACTGGTTTGCCGGCCGTCTCATGTCGTCAACTGATTTTTGTAATGTGCTGACATTATCACGTAATTCCATAAACAAAGCCATCCATTCCGGTGTCGACTCCCTGGGGGGTGACATCACCATTATCGGCAATTGCTCTGCCTCCACGCCAACATCGTCCTCATACATGTCGACACACACGTACCGACACACAGCAGACACACAGGGAATGCTCTTATCGAAGACAGGACCCCACTAGCCCTTTGGGGAGACAGAGGGAGAGTTTGCCAGCACACACCCAAGCGCTATAATATATATGGGAACAACCTTATATAAGTGTTGTTCCTTATAGCAGCTTAAATATATCCAATATATCGCCAAAAAATGCCCCCCCTCTCTGTTTTACCCTGTTTCTGTAGTGCAGTGCAGGGGAGAGTCCTGGGAGCCTTCCTCACAGCGGAGCTGAGCAGGAAAATGGCGCTGTGTGCTGAGGAGAATAAGCCCCGCCCCCTATTTCGGCGGCCTTTCCTCCCGTAGTTTTAGATAACTGGCATGGGTTAAATACATACATATAGCCTTAATGGCTATATGTGATGTATTCTTTTGCCATAAGGTATTAAAATATTGCTGCCCAGGGCGCCCCCAGCAGCGCCCTCACCCTCCGTGACCGCTTGGTGTGAAGTGTGTGACAACAATGGCGCACAGCTGCAGTGCTGTGCGCTACCTTCATGAAGACTGAAGAGCCTTCTGCCGCCTGTTTCCGGACCTTCAATCTTCAGCATCTGTAAGGGGGGTCGGCGGCGCGGCTCCGGGACGAACCCCAGGGTGAGACCTGTGTTCCGACTCCCTCTGGAGCTAATGGTGTCCAGTAGCCTAAGAATCCAATCCATCCTGCACGCAGGTGAGTTGAAATTCTCTCCCCTAAGTCCCTCGATGCAGTGAGCCTGTTGCCAGCAGGACTCACTGAAAATAAAAAACCTAAAAAACTTTTTCTAAGCAGCTCTTTAAGAGAGCCACCTAGATTGCACCCTGCTCGGACGGGCACAAAAACCTAACTGAGGCTTGGAGGAGGGTCATAGGGGGAGGAGCCAGTACACACCACCTAATCCTAAAGCTTTATTTTTGTGCCCTGTCTCCTGCGGAGCCGCTATTCCCCATGGTCCTGACGGAGTCCCCAGCATCCACTTAGGACGTTAGAGAAAGTATTTTGTTAGGTTTTTTATTTTCAGAGAGCTTCTGCTGGCAACAGACTCTCTGCTACGAGGGACTGAGGGGAGAGAAGCAAACCTACTCACGGCAGCTAGGTAGCGCTTCTTAGGCTACTGGACACCATTAGCTCCAGAGGGATCGAACACAGGTACCTAACCTTGATCGTCCGTTCCCGGAGCCGCGCCGCCGTCCCCCTCGCAGAGCCAGAAGAACAGAAGCAGCAGAAGCATGAAGACATCGAAATCAGCGGCTGAAGACTCCTGTCTTCACTTAAGGTAGCGCACAGCACTGCAGCTGTGCGCCATTGCTCCCACAGCACACCGCACACTCCGGTCACTGTAGGGTGCAGGGCGCAGGGGGGGGGCGCCCTGGGCAGCAATTAAGATACCTTTTGGCAAAATTATACATATATACAGTCAGGCACTGTATATATGTACGAGCCCCCGCCATTATTTTTACACAGAAACGGGACAGAAGCCCGCCGCTGAGGGGGCGGGGCCTTCTTCCTCAGCACTCACCAGCGCCATTTTCTCTCCACAGATCCGCTGAGAGAAGCTCCCCAGGCTCTCCCCTGCAATAGAAGAGGGTAAAAAGAGAGGGGGGGCATATAAATTTGGTGCAAAAACAATATATACAGCAGCTACTGGGTTAACACTAAGTTACTGTGTGATTCCTGGGTCATATAGCGCTGGGGTGTGTGCTGGCATAGTCTCTCTCTGTCTCTCCAAAGGGCCTTGTGGGGGAACTGTCTTCAAATAGAGCATCCCCTGTGTGTGTGGTGTGTCGGTACGTGTGTGTCGACATGTCTGAGGTAAAAGGCTCCCCTAAGGAGGAGATAGGGCAAATATGTGTGTGAGAGGGTGTCTCCGTCGACAACGCCGACACCTGTTTGGATATGTGTAAGTGCTGAGGTAAATTTATTGCACAAAAGATTAGAGAACAGACAGGAAATCTACCCATGTCTGTCCCTATGTCACAGAGACCTTCAGAGTCTCACAATGCTCACTATCCAAAATAATAAACACTGATATCGACACAGAGTTTGGCTCCAGTGTCGACTACGATAATGCAAAGTTACAGCCAAAATGGCTGAAAGGTATTCAATATATGATTATTGTAATAAAAGAGGAGTTGCATATCACTGATGACTCATTTGTCCCTGACACAAGGGTACACATGTTAAGGGGAAGAAAGCTGAGGTAAATTTCCCTCCTCTCATGAGGAAAAAGAGCGGGAAACTCCAGACAAGAGACTGCAGCTTCCCACAAAAAATTCTCAAGCAGTATCCTTTCCCCACTAGGGCCAGGATGTGATGGGAATCTTCCCCTAGGGTGTCCCGTTTGCCCAGAAGGTAGCACTAGCTATTCTCAGGGATCCTGCAGATAGCGTGCACATTCTAGTATACTACTCAGACCGGCGATTGTGTCGGCATGGGTTTATAGCGCTGTGGCAGCGTGGACAGGTACCTTATCAGCAGAGATTGAGACCCTAGTATGCATATAGATATATATATATATATATATATATATATATATGTATATATATATAAATATATATATATTAAAGATGCTGTCTTAAGTGATAGGTATATATATATATTAAACATGCCCAAAGAGACATGAGTATACTGGGTCCTAGAGTCAAAGCTATGTCGATTTCTGCTTGACGTGTCCTGTAGAATATGCAATGGACAGATGATGCCGACTTAAGAGGCATTTGGAAGGCTGAGGATTGTGTGGAGAAGGGTTCTCGGACCTGGTCTCCACAGCTATAGCTGGTAATTCTGATATTTTGCCGTATATTCCTGCACAGCCTAGGAAAGCACGACATTATCAAATGCAGCCTTTCGAATAAAGAAACAAGAAAGTCCGAGGTGCGTCCTTTCTTGCCAGAGGCGGGGGCAGAGGAAAGAAGCTGCACAACACAGCTAATTCCCAGGTACAGAAGTCCTCCCCGGCCTCTACAAAAATCCACCGCATGTCGCTGGGGCTCCACAGGCGGAGCTAGGCCCGGTGGGGGCACGCCTTCGTAAGTTCAGCCACAAGTGGGTTCACTCCCTGTTAGATCCCTGGGCAATAGATATTGTGTCTCAGGGATACAAGCTGGACTTTGAGAAGATGCCCGCTCACCGACGGACCTGCCGGCTTCCCCCCACGAGAGGGAAACCGTGTTAACTGCAATTCATAAATTGTATCTTCAACAGGTGGTGGTCAAGGTTCCCCTCCTTCAACAAGGAGGGGGTTATTATTCGACCATGTTGTAGTCCCGAAACCAGACGGTTCGGTCGGACCCATATTGAATTTAAAATCCCTGAACATATACCTGAAAGGGTTCAAGTTCAAGTTGAAATCGCTAAGAGCGGTGATTGCAAGCCTGAAAGGGGGAGATTTTATGGTGACTCGGGACATAAAGGATGCATTCCTTCATGTCCCCATTTATCCACCTCATCAGGCGTACCTCAGAATTGCGGTACGGGATGGTCATTACCAATTTCAAACGTTGCCGTTTGGTCTCTCCACGGCCTTGAGAATATTCACCAAGGTAATGGCGGAAATGATGGTGCTCCTGCGGAAGCAAGGTGTCACTATTATCACGTACTTGGATGATCTCCTCATAAAAGCGAGATCAAGAGAGCAGTTGCTGAACAGCGTATCACTTTCTCTGGAAGTGAAACGGCAACACGGCTGGATTCTATATATTCCAAAGTCGCAGTTGGTTCTTACAGCTCATCTGCCTCTCCTAGGCATGATCCTAGACACAGTCCAGAAAAAGGTTTATCTCCCGATAGAGAGAGCTCAGGAGCTCGTGACACTGGTCAGGAATCTATTAAAACTAAAACAGGTGTCAGTGCATCACTGCACTCGAGTCCTGGGAAGGAGGGTGGCATCATACGAGGCCATTCCCTTCGGCAGGTTCCATACCTTCCAATGGGACTTACTGGATAAGTGGTCCGGATCACATCTTCGGATGCATCGGTTAATCACCCTATCCCCCAGAGCAAGGGTGTCTCTCCTGTGGTGACTGCAGAGTGCTCACCTTCTCGAAGGTCGCAGATTCGGCATTCAGGACTGGGTCCTGGTGACCACGGATGCAAGCCTCCGAGGGTGGGGGGCAGTCACACAGGGAAGAAATTTCCAAGGGCTGTGGTCAAGGCAGGAGACTTGCCTTCACATCAATATCCTGGAGGCCATATACAACGCCCTAAGTCAAGCGGAGACCCTGCTTCGCGACCAACCGGTTCTGATCCAGTCAGACAATATCACCGCAATGGCTCATGTAAACCGCCAAGGCGGCACAAGGAGCAGGGTGGCGCTGGTAGAAGCCACCAGAATTCTTCGCTGGGCGGAGAATCACGTAAGCACACTGTCAGCAGTGTTCATTCCGGGAGTGGACAACTGGGAAGCAGACTTCCTCAGCAGGCACGACCTCCACCCGGGAGAGTGGGGACTTCACCAAGAAGTCTTCACGCAGATTGCAAATCGACGGGAACTGCCACAGGTGGACATGATGGCGTCCCGCCTCGACAAAAAGCTAAAATGGTATTGCGCCAGGTCAAGGGACCCTCAGGCGATAGCTGTGGACGCACTAGTAACACCGTGGGTGTTCCAGTCGGTCTATGTGTTTCCTCCTCTTCCTCCCATACCAAAGGTGCTGAGAATTGTAAGAAAAAGAGGAGTGAGAACAATACTCATTGTTCCGGATTGGCCATGAAGGACTTGGTACCCGGAACTGCAAGAAATGCTCACAGAGGACCCATGGCCTCTGTCTCTCAGACAGGACCTGTTGCAACAAGGGCCCTGTCTATTCCAAGACTTACCGCGGCTGCGTTTGACGGCATGGCGGTTGAACACCGGATCCTAGCGGAAAAAGGCATTCCGGAGGAAGTTATTCCTACGCTGATAAAGGCTAGGAAGGACGTGACAGCAAAGCATTATCACCGTATATGGCGAAAATATGTGCTGGTGTGAGGCCAGGAAGGCCCTACAGAAGAATTCCAGCTGGGTCGATTCCTGCACTTCCTACAGTCAGGAGTGACTATGGGCCTAAAATTAGGGTCCATACAGGTCCAGATTTCGGCCCTATCCATTTTCTTTCAAAGTGAACTGGCTTCACTGCCTGAGGTTCAGACGTTTGTTAAGGGAGTGCTGCATATTCAGCGCCCTTTTGTGCCACCAGTGGCACTTTGGGATCTTAACGTGGTGTTGGGTTTCCTGAAATCCCACTGGTTTGAGCCATTTAAGACTGTGGAGCTAAAGTATCTCACGTGGAAAGTGGTCATGCTGTTGGCCTTAGCTCCGACTAGGCGTGTGTCAGAATTGGCGGCTTTGTCATGTAAAAGCCCCTATCTGGTTTTCCAGATGGACAGGGCAGAATTGCGGACTCGTCCGCAATTTCTGCAAAAGGTGGTGTCATCTTTTCATTTGAACCAACCTATTGTGGTGACTGCGGCTACTTGTGACTTGGAAGATTCCAAGTTGCTTGACGTAGTCCGGGCTTTGAAGAATTATGTAACCAGAACGGCTGGGGTCAGGAAGACTGACTCACTGTTTATCCTGTATGCTTCCAACAAAGTGGGTGCTCCTGCTTCAAAGCAAGCTATTGCTCGCTGGATCTGTAACACGATTCAGCAGGCTCATTCTGCGGCAGGATTGCCGCATCCAAAATCAGTGAAGGCCCATTCCACAAGGAAGGTGGGCTCTTCTTGGGCGGCTGCCCGAGGGGTCTCAGCATTACAGCTTTTCCGAGCTGCTACTTGGTCGGGTTCAAACACATTTGCAAAATTCTAGAAGTTTGATACCCTGGCTGAGGAGGACCTTGTGTTTGCCCATTCGGTGCTGCAGAGTCATCCGCACTCTCCCGCCCGTTTGGGAGCTTTGGTATAATCCCCATGGTCCTTACGGAGTCCCCAGCATCCACTAGGACGTTAGAGAAAATAAGATTTTACTTACCGGTAAATCTATTTCTCGTAGTCCGTAGTGGATGCTGGGCGCCCGTCCCAAGTGCGGACTTTTTCTGCAGTGCTTGTATATAGTTATTGCTTAAATAAGGGTTATGTTATAGTTGCATCAGGGTTTATCTGATGCTCTGTTATTGTTCATACTGTTAACTGGGTAAGTTTATCACGAGTTATACGGTGTGATTGGTGTGGCTGGTATGAGTCTTACCCTGGATTCCAAAATCCTTTCCTTGTAATGTCAGCTCTTCCGGGCACAGTTTCCTTAACTGAGGTCTGGAGGAGGGGCATAGAGGGAGGAGCCAGTGCACACCAGATAGTACTAAATCTTTCTTTAGAGTGCCCAGTCTCCTGCGGAGCCCGCTCTCCCCCATGGTCCTTACGGAGTCCCCAGCATCCACTACGGACTACGAGAAATAGATTTACCGGTAAGTAAAATCTTATTTTTGCTAATATTCTAGTATTATTCCTACTCAAATCTATTTGAAGGATTATGATATGATCAGTCTACTTGCAATAATAAATTGTCTAGTCAGCTGGTAAAGAGGAAGGCTATGGATTGGAGATGGGACATTGAAAGTAAACATTGGTAGTACTGATGTTTTTAACATTAGTCACAAAACTTTGTTTAGTCCTAAACATTGGTTCCAGAGCATCAGTGGTTTCTGATATTTACCTTTTGCCAGTGTCTAGGATTTGTCAGGATTCGGAGTAGGGTCCAAGGTTTATATATGCCTGCAAGCCGTATGATGGAAGCTTGGATGTTTAATGAGATCTCTGCTCATAGATAGTAAAATGGAACTTGTTTATTGAACACTTTATGATAAAATAGATATGATAGGGCACAATGTACAGCAGGGCTGGTGAATGTGATCAACACAGGGATTTGCGAAGAGTGCCAAGCACAACATAATGTAGTCTCTGTGGAAGAAACAGTCTATGGGGCCGGATGTAATGGATTGCGAGACGGCCAGAGCTTTGAGAGTCTGGCCGAACTCGTAATTTTTTTTTAAAGCAGTAAACATTTACAAGGCAAACCCAACGTGGTTTTGCCTTTTAAACGTTTGCAGCTTTAAAAAAACGTACAATTTCGTCCAGAGTCTCGGAGCTCCGGCCGTCTTGCAATCCATTACATCCGTCCCTATATGTAACAGGAGCCAATGAATATTAGATGACACAATGATGATTCTTATCAGCAGGCAGTGTAGTACCAACAGGATGGAGCAATACTGGAAGTCACCAGATTTTGCCTGAAATCTCTGAAAAGCGCTCACCAATAATGACTGATTCTAGTTGTAATATATAGTATATGGGGATGGGGGATGTCAAAGTCGAAAAATATCATGATTCACATGCCTTGTACTAACCCCATGCACATGCCCGCTGCGCGTGCACACGCTCTGCCGTGCGTACGCATATTCGCACTTTGCGTAATGGAGCTTCTACGGCCGTGCGCTTTGGCGCGTGGTATGCGCATTTACGGTAGAGTTTGTGAGCGTCTAGCGGGCGACTCGATCGCAACATATTTAACCCATATAGTGTGTTTTATAGATAATATTCCCCTAAACAATGTCAGCAAGTATGTTTGGTGTAAATGGTTCCTGGAACAGAGAGATTCTTCTTTACATGATAGGAAGGGTCAGATAAAGGTTGAAAGGTAGTGTCTAGTATCCAGCTGTAGGGTATTTTAAGGGTAATATTCCTATGATAGTTAGGAAAGATTCGCATATTCCTGCGCATAGTTATGTGCAGAAGTAGAAAATAGATATAAAATTGTATTTAAAATATATTACAAATGAGGAGATGATGAGAATGGAATTCACACATAAATTTCCCACAGACTCAGATACAATGGCCTTATTTACACTAAGCTTTGAGATTCTATGAAGAGGGCCTACACCTTTGTTTATGAATAGGGCCAGGTTTCTCTCCAGAATAATGAGTGCTGAGTTGCCATTGTCTCAACTGTAAGAGACATAACCAAGCATGAACAATATCTAGGAACAGAGTTTGTTTGGAAGATCCAAAACAATAGCTTTCCACAATATAACCAGACAGAGAGGAATTTAGAATACTAACAAGTCCTAGCCATCGCCCACTTCTTGAACTAACCAATGATCCCCGGTGCAGTACATGTCCCACCCCCTAACCAATGGAAAGAGAGCACACAGTGTCTATTGTATTATGTCTTGAGCTAGTGAATAAATATAGCTTGCAACAGGCTTTGACACACAAGACTCTCTCCAAAAGGCTTTCTTTTTGAATGCTGAGGGCTGGATCCAGGACGCGCTTGCGAATCATTCCCACGTGTGTAAGTTTCTCTGTAGCCATTTTGTTATCCTTTCTGTTTGCCATTTGTTCTCATTGTGTACTCATTCTGTTTCCTTGTGTTTGCGATCGTTCGCTATTGTTCATATTATTTCTCGTTATTCTGTTTAGATTTTTATGTTAGTTTTGTAGTGTATAAGCTGTACTGTTTTTCCCCTTTTTACTCAAATAGAATTATCCACTGGGTGTTAGAGCCTGAGTGGTTTTTGTATCCTAACCAGGTCTTGTGTTTTCACTAGTTACTGTAAAGGGTTTTCTGAGCGTCTCAATCGCTCAAGCAGCTTCTCACATAATCCAGGTTAATAAGCATTACATCGTTATAGTATTTCATTGCCAAGGTTTAAAGTGTAAAGCATACCCTTAAGGTGTGTGGTTACTAAGGGTTACTGTGTAACATTCTGTGAGCGTGCGTGTCGCTCGTGCGTCGCGCCCACGGCCTAGCGTCCGCTACGCTAGGTGCGTACCCTTACGGTACTCAGTGCGCCAATAGCGTACTTAGTCCAACATAGAATACAGCTTAATGTTTTTAGGTAAATAACTGACTTTATCAGGGACCTTGGATGCACACCCTAATTCTAAACATAATGAGAGGCGCTATCATGCTGAGAATTGTAGTTCCACATAGAAAAAAAAGAGAAAATGTAGGTGCACATTTGTAACCATTGGAAAAACAGATTCTTTAGGTGCATAGAGTTAGCGACAGGCACACAATATAACAATACAATATTGCTTTATTCTAATATGAATGAATTGTTTATCAATAAGCATTTGGTTATACTCAGCTTTAAGTAGTCTTAACTTCTCTTGGGATTTTCAATAAACAGTAGTATCCAGGAACCCCGTACCCAATCTGCACAATCTGGCTGGATAAATCAGGGAAAAAAATACTGTCCGTGCACGGGTCCAGTGGGTAGTTGGCTACTCTGCAGTGCACCTAAAGGTGCATATACACGGTGCGATTTTCCGTGGGATATGGACTATATAGTCCATATCGCACCGTGTGTATAAGCTTGTGATGCTGATGCGCAGTCCCGCGGGTCGGCATAGCAGGAAAATATAGTGTGTGCAGGCGGGGCCGATACTGACTACATGCCTCGGAGCACAATATAGTCAGTATCGGTCGCGACAGCCCATCGCACCGTGTGTACGCACGTTAACTCAATTTTCTTTCAGTTGACCCTGTGCTGATGCAGGCTCTGACAACCCACAAAGTGTATCTCCCAGACAGAGTTAATTATATTTCCACCGGCCAATAGTAGTTACTAACCTGATGTCTCAATCACTGTTGAAAACTCGGCAATCAGCCCTACCCCACAAGCTCGCTGCCTAGGTGTCATCCTTGACTCTGATCTGTCCTTTTTTCCCCACATTCAATCTGTCTCAAAATCATGTTACATGCTTCTAAAAAAACATCCAAAATACGACCATTCCTTACACAAGACACTGCTAAAACGCTAATCCATGCTCTCATTATCTCCCGCACTGGTTACTGCAATAGTCTCCTAACTCACTACAATCCATTCTGAATGCAGCTGCGAGGCTAATCTTCCTCGCTAGACGTTCATCGTCTGCAGATCCACTTTGTCAGTCCCTCCATTGGCTACCTGTATTCTACCATATTCAGTATAAAATACTTTTACTCACACACAAGGCAATCAACCAAACTACACCAATGTACATCACTTCGCTATCTCAAAATATCTCCCAACCCGACCTCTTCGCTCTTCACAAGATCTGCGTCATCCATACTCATTACTTGCTCCCACTCACGATTACAGGACTTTCTTTGGGCTACACCCACTCTGTGGAATGCCCTACCATGCACAATAAGACTATCCTCTAGTCTCCAAACCTTTAAGCGTTTCCTGAAAACTCACCTCTTCAGTCGTATCAAATTCCATAACCGCCCACATATCTTTCATAAACTTTCCTATCAAATTACATCCACTCTGCACAGTCCACACATATCCTCACGTCTTCTTATTCTTCACTTTCTCTTCCTCCTGACCGCAGTTCATCATTGCTGTGTGAACATATCATACAGCCCACCAAGAAACTTTGCAATCTGGTGGACAACTATGCAATAGATAGCATCTATCCTTGTGTACCAATGCCTATTTCCCTATAGATTGTAAGCTTGCGTGCAGGGTTTTCCTACCTCTATGACTGTTTGTTATTACCCAGTTTTATTATATCATTGTTACTTCCAATTGTAAAGCACAATGGAATTTGCTACGCTATATAAGAAACTGTTAATTAATAAATAAATAAATAATAAATTATGTCTATATAAGGTTATAAACACGATCCTTATGCATTTAATTGGTTAAAGCATCTTTTAGCAGTTACTGAAGAAATTAGATAGCAGGTACAAATAAAAGATCAGTTTAACGTAGACATTAACGTCACATAACTTTCCAACCCTGTCTGTATAGATTTTCGGTGCTCATATAAATAATATTTATCCTATTGTTTTAATGAGCTGCTCTCACAGTTTTAATCTAAGTCAGCTGGCAAGCAGGTCCATAGAAAGGTTCTACCCAGGAGTAAGTTATATGGGAACCTCCGAGCCCAGTAATCCTATTTTTATTTTTTTTACCACATAGTATTATTACAAAAGCATTGCCATACCTTGAATTTCAGTGCATCAGAAATTATGTCAATATTTCTTTCCCAAGTGACAAAAAATACATCCACCTTTATACAGTGACCTCTCTATACAATCCATGATTTCTACTCTTAAATTACATATGAGAGCATAAGAAAACCATTATGATAGTACCATTAATACAGATAAA
This sequence comes from Pseudophryne corroboree, assembly GCF_028390025.1. NCBI lineage: Eukaryota > Metazoa > Chordata > Amphibia > Anura > Myobatrachidae > Pseudophryne > Pseudophryne corroboree. The sequence goes on from NC_086448.1 coordinate 408,102,700, forward strand.
TCATAATGTAGCATGGATTATGCTGCTATGGTTAAACAATGGTTAAGAAAGGTGTAGTGTTTACTAGTTTCATAAATTGTCGATTAGAAAGCCGCAATAGCAATTGGTAACTAATTTGGGATTATAATTCTCACAACAATAAGTATGTTCTGATTAAGCAAAATTTAATCTATTTGACAAAATATGCAATTTACACTTCTCGCTATTACTATGTTGGTAAAACTAGCTTTATACCCCACTTTTTCTTGAAACAAGTACATCTTTTATTCTCTTTGCAATCTATGTTGATTGATCATATCCCACCATTACTAAGAAATCATATTGGACCACTTAAAACGGGTTTATACAGTTAAAAAACAGTTAAGGGATTAAAGGCTTTGCATGTAATTGCACATCTACTACATGGAATGTACAGACTTCCTCCTGTGGGTAAACACACACTCTGTCCGCAAATGTCGCTACCGAGTTCCAGCATGACTTCAAGGGCTGTTTAGCATGACTGCAACAAGGATATAAGAGGACACATCTGTATATTAAGTGTGTGCGGCTGAATCTGCATGTGAAATGCTATGCTACCGCATTTTTCCTAGTGCCGTTCTTCATGTTTGTGTGGGTGATATTTATATATTGCATACAGTATATCAGCGCATATGTATATCATTATATGTGTATCATTATGTTAAATAACAGTCACATTAAAATGAGAAATAATTACTTAAGAAATCTGTCAACTTTTATAAGATAATATCTGAACTCATATACTGTTTTGTCTCCTTTGAAGAAAGAATGGTATTTCAGACTTGAACAATAAAGATTTGTTGTGTGTCTCTAGATGTCTCTGTTGGAACAGAAGCTTCAAATAGAATTAGATGTCACTGCCAGAGTTGTTGCCTGTCGTTTTCCATTTCCACATTGGGTCCCGGATCACATATATGGAGAAGGAGTAGACACTGTGTGGGTATACGACTGGGAGACATTAAAGAAATCAAATATTTCTGTAACAGATGAACATGAGAAAATATAATTACATTTTATGTTAGAGACTATAACAGTACAATTTTCACTTTTCAGTAAAGTATCAAACAGTGGAGAATTTAATTTGAGTTTCTGCTTTGTTTCATAAGTGTGTTCTCCATGTAGTTTTTTTTTTTACATCAATAAAAGTACAGTATATGTTAAAGTTTTGTAGTAAACATCTTTGATAAATAGCATACGCCTAACAATATTCTCCTCTGTATGTGCTACATACAAATATTTTATTGTGCAATGAAATGGATGCTTCATGAAATAAATGAAGCTAATATAAGAATTTACCAATTTTTTTTGCAAAGCCAGTGAGACATAAGTGTTACAGGTTTACTAACTACAAAATATGCAGATCTACTGTTCATGTAACCGTTATCAGCTGTGCCTATGTGACCGCGTTGTTGCACTCCCACTGTTCATGTTAAGGGATTCCTTGCAGACAGTTTACACAAGTATTAGTAATATGTTCTTACTGTGTTTCAATAATTTGTACTCCTATACTCTCCAGGGAGCACCTCCACAACTAATAAAAACACACTATTCGCCTTACCAGGTACCTAAACACACCATACAGATGAAGCCGCAATCATGTAGTGCGGCTCCATCACATACGAGCGCTCCCGGCGTGACTAGGCGATCCGTGAGCGCACAGAGACGCTCATTCTAGTGAATGGGGTGCGTTACAGACGCACGCACGCCCTAGACGCAGAGATAGGCGCGCCACAGACGGGCTCCATCTGTATCAGTGGATATACCTACCCTTCTTTCTGCTGCGGGGTACACTGGGCTCCACAAGGATTGGACAATGGGGTGTAGAGTAGGATCTTGATCCGAGGCACCAACAGGCTCAAAGCTTTGACTGTTCCCAGAATGCACAGCGCCGCCTCCTATATCACCCCGCCTCCCAGCACAGGAGCTCAGTTTTGTAAGTTGGTGCTGCAGTAAGCAGGCACTTAACAGAGGGGCTGCTCCAAGCAGCCCTAAGAAAAGCTTTTTATGAGGTGAAAAGTGAAGACTTCAAGGGCAGCAGCGGTGGTAAATGTCTTGTGACATTCACTGCTGCAGCTCCAGCTCTCCCCAGCGGCGCTGTACACTCCCGAGCCCTGGTTGCCGGGTACCTACAGCGGAGGCTCCGGTTTTCTTCACGTTAGACACACACGGCTGGGGCTCTCCAGGATCGCGTGGCCGTGCTTCGGGAGGTGGTAAGTGGGTCCCGCTTGCGGGATCCGGTCTTCATCGCAATCCTGCGTGGTCAGTGGGAGGCGGGCCGCGCGCGCTGCCGGTGGACACTGTGGATACAGGCGATCCCACTAGATCACCAGGGCATGGGCGCAGGTCAGGTTTTCTCTCTAAACCAATTCTTATATCGCCCACAGTACCCGGTGGTTTTGCCAGCAGAGGTAATAAGGCTTAGACCTGAAGCCCCTCCCCCAGCCCGAGGGTGCCATTTCTAGCAAGTGTTCCCGCCCTGGAGCTGCATATCTGTATTTTCCTGTCCCCTGTCAGTGTCTGCGGCGCCATTATCCCTCAGCTCACTGTTCCTGGGACTGCTTGGGCAAATCCTCCTATGTAAAGCCGCCTGGTTGTCAGCGCTGTGCCATTACATAGTAACATAGTATCTAAGGTTGAAAAAAGACAATTGTCCATCGGGTTCAACCTATTTGTGGTCTCCTATGCACGATTATTTTGTATAAAATTTTGACTGAAGTTGCTGACTGCCGTTCCGATTAACCCCTCTTTTCAATAATAACCATAGTGCGTGACTATGCCCCGTAACCCTGATATCCTTATCCATTAGGAATTTATCTAACCCATTTTTAAAGGTGTTGACTGAGTTGGCCATTACAACTCCTTCAGGCAGGGAATTCCAAACACGTATCGTCCTTACCGTAAAATAGCCTTTACGCCGTATTGTGTGGAATCTCCTCTCCTCTAACCTGAGCGAGTGTCCACGAGTTCTCTGTGTTGATCTAACCAAAAACAGGTCCTGCGCAAGATCTGTATATTGTCCCCTTATATATTTGTAAATGTTGATCATGTCCCCTCTTGATCTCCTCTTTTCCAGTATAAACATGCCTAGTCTTGCAAGCCTTTCCTTGTATTCCAGCTTCTCCATACCCTTAATTAGTTTGGTCGCCCGCCTTTGAACCTTTTCTAGCTCCAGGATATCCTTTTTGTAGTAAGGTGCCCAGAATTGTACACAGTATTCAAGGTGTGGCCTCACAAGTGATTTATATAACGGGAGTATAATACTCTCGTCCCTAGCATCAATTCCCCGTTTTATGCATGCTAATATCTTATTAGCCTTCTTTGCTGCAGTCCTACTTTGGGTACTACTGCTTAGTTTGCTATCTATGAGGACACCTAAGTCCTTTTCCAGTACAGAATCCCCTAATTTTACCCCATTTAGTAGGTAGGTGTTATTTTTGTTCTTGTTACCACAGTGCATTACCTTACACTTGTCTGTATTGAAGCGCATTCTCCATTTTGCTGCCCAAGCTTCTAATTTAACTAAGTTATTCTGAAGCGACTCAGCATCCCACTCCTCATTTATAACTTTACACAAGTTGGTATCATCTGCAAAAATTGACACCATGCTCCCTAGACCTTCTGTTAGGTCGTTAATGAAAATATTGAACAATAGCGGTCCTAATACTGAGCCTTGCGGCACACCACTTAGTACTTCAGTCCAAGTTGAAAAAGATCCATTAACCACAACGCGCTGCTCCCTATTATCTAACCAGTTTTTGGCCCAAGTGCATATTGTGCTTCCTAGCCCTGATTCTTGTAGCTTGTAGATAAGTCTTGTGTGTGGTACAGTATCGAACGCTTTGGCAAATTCTAAAAAGATTACATCCACCTCTTTACCCTGATCTAGGTTTGCGCTTACTGTTTCATAAAAGCCAAGTAAGTTGGTTTGACAGGATCTGTCCTTCATAAACCCATGTTGATTCCTTTTAATGACCTTATTGACTTCAAGGAACTTCTGAATACTGTCTCTTAGAATACCTTCCAATACTTTCCCCACTATAGATGTAAGACTAACTGGTCTATAATTACCTGGTTCAGCTTTACTTCTCTTTTTGAATATAGGCACTACTTCCGCTATACGCCAGTCTTTGGGAACCATACCTGATATTACTGAATCCTTAAAGATCAAAAATAGCGGTTTTGCAAGTTCAGAATGTAGCTCCATTAGAACCCTTGGGTGAATACCATCGGGACCTGGTGACTTATTAATCTTTAAATGTTTTAATCGGTCACAGACTACTTCCTCGCTTAAATAAGTACCTATCAGTGGGATATTCTCATTATTGAAATTATATGTTAGTCCCTGAATTGGGTCCTCTCTAGTAAATACTGTTGAAAAAAAACTCATTTAGTGTGTTCGCTATGTCATTATCATTTTTGCTTAAGACTCCCAACTTGTCTTTTAAAGGGCCTATACTCTCCTTCTTTAATATCTTGCTATTAATGTATTTAAAGAATTTTTTGGGATTCGCTTTGCTTTCCTTTGCTACTAGTTTTTCAGTTTCTACTTTAGCCGCTCTTATTTCCTTTTTGCATATTTTGTTACATTCCTTATAGTGCTGAAATGACTCTGCTTCCCCGTCAGATTTGTATTTTTTAAATGCTCGCCTTTTCTTGCTCATAAATTCCTTAATCTTTTTGTTAAGCCACATCGGTTTAGGATTTTTATTCCTTTTTTTGTTGCTCGTAGGAATAAATTTGAGTGTATTTTTAGCTAGCAGGAATTTTAGTACCTCCTATTTCTCCGTAGTATTTTTTCCTAAAAACAAACCTTCCCATTCAATATCCCTGAAAAATACCCTCATCTTTTCAAAATTTGCTTTGCTAAAGTTTAGAGTCCTAGTTGAGCCAGTATAGGGCTGTTTATGGAAACTGATATTGAATGTGACCATATTGTGGTCGCTGTTTCCTATGGGTTCCCCTACTATAATACCTGATACCAAATCCCCATTGTTTGTTAATACCAGGTCTAAGATTGCATTGTACCTAGTTGGTTCCTCAATTAGTTGAACTAAGTAGTTATCATTAAGTGTGTTTAAAAACATATTGCCCCTAGCAGTATCACATGAATCGTTTTTCCAGTTTATCTCTGGATAGTTAAAATCTCCCATCACTACTATGTCTCCTACTCCTGCTGCTCTTTCAATTTGCTTTAGTAACAATTCCTCATCAGATGCGTTGATACCAGGCGGCCTATAGCATACACCCAATACTAACTTTTTTATTCCTTTTTCCCCGCATGCAATTTCTACCCATAATGTCTCGACAGTGTCTACAGTCCCCTCCTGAATATCTTCCCGTATATCAGGTTTTAAAAACGGCTTTACGTAAAGACACACCCCTCCACCCTTTTTATTTAGTCTGTCTCTCCTAAACAGTGTATAGCCCTCTAGATTGACTGTCCAATCATGAGATTCGTCCCACCAAGTTTCAGTAATGCCTATAATATCATACTGTTTGCTTGCTGCAAGTATTTCTAGTTCACCCTTTTTACCAGTAATGCTTCTGGCGTTTACATACATACAACTAAGATAAGTATTTTCCCTTGCGTTAGGGACATCTTTCACCTGTAATCGTCATTGGTTAGTGCTTTGGTAAAATTTCTTTTAGTACCCATGTTAGTAACCTTACCGCCTGCTCTTACCCTCCCCCCAACTTCTCCCCCATTTCGTTTACTACCGCCATCCCCACTATTCTCACTGCATAACCTGTAGTTTCTAGCTAAACCCTCCCCCCAAGCTCCTAGTTTAAAATCTCCTCCAACCTTCTAACCATGACACTTAAGTATTCTACCTGCCTTTTTAGACAGTGATTGTTAAGAAAGAGTGCACTTAGTCAGGGTTTTATAGTACAATTACCCTGTGATATACATCCAGTACTTACTGTGTACTGTTATATCTATTGTTATATAGCTGTGTAAGCTAGTCCAGTGCAGTATTATTGTCAGTAATAACCTCTGAATTGTACAAACTGTGACTTTCTGTGTGTGCATTTGATAGCTGAGTGGTGTCCATTTCGTGTCTTTCACTCAACCTGCTATCCCTATATTCCATAACCTGAGGGGGCTTGGTGCGTCAGGTGTTATCTAATATAGGATTTTCACAAAGATATACTGTATTACGTATTTTTCTCTGTGATTTAGTCACCATATCTCTCCTTTATCTCTGCTAGTGCTGACTACACTGCGCAAGGGTTTGGGTTCAGAGGTATAGTGCTGCTGATAATTGTACTCTGTGTTAACCTCATACTGCAAGTTATATCATGTCTGCTTCTGAGGGTAACTGTTCTGGGGCTGAACACACTGCCGGTGTTGCTGACGCCACGGGGCCATATGAGGAGAATATAGCAGCTGTTGGCTCTGGTTCTGGGGGCTCCTTGCCCCCCAGTGGGACTGTGGCAACAGAGGCATATACTGACCCACCATGGGCCGCTTTTTCCACGCTTCTGCATACGCTAGTTCATAAACTAACTCCCCCTATGAGACCCCCAATGCCGGTACAACCGTATATGGTCCCTGCAGCTAACCCGCCGTGGGCGGACGATTTATCTGCTCAATTAAAGAAGTTGAACCAGTCCTTTACTACTAAAAGTCTGACCAGCGCTCGCTTAAGTCCAAGAGGTCCTCTAAGCGAGCGCTTATCTCCTCACAATCCACTGCTGTCACTGACACCTCGTCTAATGAAGACGGCACATTTACTGACCCCTCAGGTTCTGACTCAGATATGGCTGATGGGGAGGGTAGTTCACATGTGGATGTTCCTGATCTTTTGGAGGCTATTAAGTTAATTCTGCAGATTACGGATGATCACGAGCCATCCGTCCCTCCTAAGAAACCAGATAGGTTCAAGCGTCAGAAGGTGGTTAAGCAAGTTTTACCTCACTCTGACCACCTAGTGGATATATGTCAGGAACCCTGGAAAAACCCGGGTACGAAGTTTGTGCCTCAAAAGTAGATGCTGGCTCGCTATCCCCCTCGCGCCAGAGCTGTCTAAAAATTGGGAAACGCTTCCTCCAGTCGACTCACATGTGGCTAGGATTTTGGTTTCCTCAGCTCTACCTGTCACTACCGTCACGTCTCTAAAAGAGCCTACGGATAAACGTGTGGAGGGTTGTCTAAAAGCGATTTCAACCATCACGGGTGCTGCACAAATGCCCACTATTGCAGCTACATGGGCTGCAGAGGCTATTGAAGCATGGGCCTTGGAGTTAGAAGCTGAAATCTCTTCTGACCATGCTAGACAATGCTTGTCATATATTGTCACAGCTTCTCGATATATTAAAGAGGCGGCTTCTGATGCCGGTATCCTAGCAGCCAAGGCCTCTACTACGTCAGTCCTGGCTCGACGGATATTATGGCTGAGATCCTGGTCTGTGGATCTGGACTCTAGAAAAACCCTGGAGGTATTCCCTTTCAAGGGAGATATTCTGTTTTGGGGAGGACTTACATAAGATTGTGGCTGACTTGGCTACTGCCAAAACTGCCTGTCTGCCTAATACCGCTCCTTCTGTGTCGAAGGCTAAAGGTACGTCCTTTCTCCCCTTTCGTCCTTCAGGTAAAGCAAAAGGTCAGGCGTACCATAAGCGGGCACGCACTTCCAAACCTGGTAAGCCGAAGCCCAAAAGAGCCTGGGCTGCCCGTCAGCCAGCTGCCAAGACCGATAAGCCTGCCGCATGACGGGGCGGGCCTCCCCCTGGGGGATCCCAGGGTGGGGGGCCGGTTTCTAGGGTATACCCAGGAATGGTTGAAGACCACTTCAGATGCCTGGGTACGGGAAGTCGTCACTCGATGTTACGCCATAGCCTTCAAATACCGACCCCTTCATCGATTTTGCCAGACAGGCGTCCCTTTGGACCAGACAAAGGCAAAGACTCTACACTCGATGGTACAGACCCTCCTGGATACAGGAGTCATAGTACAGGTGCCTCTTGCTCAGAGGGGCCGGGAGTACGATTCTCCGCTGTTTCTAGTCCCGAAACCGAGTGGGTCCTCCCGGCCCATTCTCAACCTCAAGGCATTGAACAGGTTTGGGAAGGTTTCCAAGTTCCGTATGGAAACCGTTCGCTGTATAGTTCTGGCCTTGGAACCTGGGGACTACATGGTCTCCCTGGACATACAGGATGCTTACCTGCATATTCCTATAGCAGTGTCACATCAACAATACCTGAGGTTCGCTATTGGCAACCTACATTACCACTTTCGGGCGTTACCTTTTGGTTTAACAACGGCTCCACGAGTCTTCACAAAAGGTATGACGGTGGTACTCCGCCGTCAAGGGGTCAGGATACTGCCGTATCTGGACGACTTGTTAATCCTGGCAAATTCCCCAGATCTTCTCCTGCGTCATCTGGATATGACGGTCCGGTTTCTTCAAGCCCACAGGTGGCTCATCAACTGGAAGAAATCCTCCCTGGTCCCTGCTCAGAGCATGGTGCACCTGGGAGCGTTGTTGGACACTCACAACCAGAGGTTGTTCTTGTCTCAGGAGAAAGTCCTGAAGACTCGTCCGCAAGTGTCGATACATTCGTCAATGCAGGTGCTGGGCCTAATGGTATCAGCATTCGACATGGTGGAGTATGCTCAATTCCATTCTCGCCCCCTCCAGAGGCTGATTCTAGCCAAGTGGGACGGCCTGCCTCACCGGATCAGATCTCAACTGATCCTCTTGACTCCGGAGGTCCGTCTGTCGTTACACTGGTGGCTCCGGGACCAACAATTGTGCAGGGGTCGTCCCTTCTGGATATCCAACTGGGTCCTGTTGACGACAGATGCCAGTCTAAGAGGTTGGGGCACGGTGCTGGAGCAACACTCCCTTCAGGGTCGGTGGACCAAGGAGGAATCTCTCCTCTTGATCAACATTCTGGAATTGCGGGCGGTCTTCAATGCGTTGAACCTGGCCCAGCATTTAATTCAGAACCGTCCTGTTCAAGTACAGTCGGACAACGCCACCACAGTGGCTTACATAAATCATCAAGGCGGCACTCGAAGCCGTTTGGCAATGAAGGAAGTCTCACGGATTCTACGTTGGGCGGAACGCCATCTACCGGCCATATCGGCAATATTCATTCCGGGAGTCCTGAATTGGGAAGCGGACTTTCTCAGTCGTCAGGACGTGCATGCCGGCGAGTGGGGCCTCCATCCAGAAGTCTTTCAACTCCTCGTGGAAAAGTGGGGTCTTCCAGACGTGTATCTGATGGCGTCTCGACACAATCACAAGGTTCCGGTCTTCGGAGCAAGGACAAGGGATCCTCAAGCAGCATTCATGGATGCGCTGGTGGTGCCGTGGAGGTTTCGGCTGCCGTATGTGTTCCATCCGGTGTCACTCCTGCCCAGGGTAATTCGGAAGTTCAAGCAAGAAAAAGGAAATATGCTTCTCATAGCTCCAGCGTGGCCCAGACGGCACTGGTTCTCAGACCTGCAGGGCCTATCGTCAGAGCGTCCAATTCTACTTCCACAATGCCCAGACCTCCTCATTCAGGGCCCTTATGTCTACCAGGACCTAGCCCGGCTATCTTTGACGGCGTGGCTTTTGAAGCTTCCGTCTTGAGGGCTAAGGGGTTTTCTGAAGGGGTCATTAAAACTATGTTGCGGGCCCGGAAACCGGCTTCTGCTCAGATTTATCATAGGGTCTGGCATTCCTACTTTGTTTGGTGCGCATCTAACAATTATGACGCTTCCAAGTTTAGTACAGCCAAACTTTTGGCTTTTCTGCAGCAAGGCCTAGATTTAGGCCTGCGTCTGGCCTCCCTCAAGGTTCATGTTTCTGCCTTGTCGGTGTGGTTTCAAAGAAAAAGTGCGACTTTACCTGATGTTCATACTTTCACTCAGGGTGTGTTGCGTATCCAACCTCCCTATGTCCCGCCTGTGGCTCCTTGGGACTTGTCGGTGGTTTTGGAGGCGTTGCAGGAGCCTCCATTTGAACCTCTTGGTTCAGCTGACCTTAAGTGGCTTTCCCTTAAGGTGGTGTTCTTACTGGCTATTGCCTCTGCTAGAAGAGTGTCGGATCTGGGTGCCTTGTCTTGTAGTTCCCCATATCTGATTTTTCACCGTGACCGGGCGGTTCTTAGGACTCGTCCCGGATATTTACCTAAGGTGGTTTCTTCGTTCCACCTTAATCAGGAGATTGTGGTTCCGGCCTTTGTCTCTCCTGATTTGTCTCCCAAAGAGCGGTCTTTGGATGTGGTAAGGGCTCTCCGTATCTATGTGAAGAGAACTGCTTCTGTTCTAAAATCTGATTCTCTCTTTGTTTTGTTTGGCTTTCACAAACGTGGCTGGCCTGCTCATAAGCAAACTCTGGCCAGATGGATTAGAATGGTGATTGCACATGCTTATGTGAAGGCTGGTCTCTCTGCTCCTGATCACATTAAGGCCCATTCTAATCGGTTTGTTGGACCTTCTTGGGCGGCCCAGGATGCTTCCTTTGGATGCCGGGTTCTTGTGCCCACTACAGTGCGTCCCCTCCCATAAGGAACTGCTTTAGGACATCCCCATTGTCCAATCCTTGTGGAGCCCAGTGTACCCCGCAGCAGAAAACGAGTTTTATGGTAAGAACTTACCCTTGTTAAAACTCTTTCTGCGAGGTACACTGGGCTCCACAAGACGCCCACCCTGACGCACTTAGCTTCTATGGGTTGGTTTGGCATTAGCTGCTGACACTTCTCCTGTCGTGAGAGTGTGGTGTATGTGGTTACTAACCAGGGACGTGCAGGCAGGGGAGGCAGTGCCTCCCCTGTCATAATGATTTAAATAATAAAAAGAAGATATTTATGACACAGCGTCTGTTATAAATATCTTCTTCTATTATTTTAATCATTGTCCCCTGTCACTGTGCTGCATCCTTGGGCTGGGAGGCAGCGGGAGAGGTGCCTCCCGCTGCTACCATTACAGTCCGGGCAGCGGGGGGCGGAGTGCAGCAATGGGCTGTGAAAGCCCATTGAAAATGCATGGGGAAGCGGCACCTATACTGGTGCCGCAATGACAGGGGCGTGCATTCAGCCCCGATGAATGCACGCCCCTGTCAGTCCCCCACATGTGATTGGCCCAGCGGATCCAGTGCTGGATCCGCTGTCCAATCACTAGCGATTCCCGGCTGCAGCAGGCGCCGTGGGCTGTGTGGGCGCCCGCTGCAGCCAGCGCCGCTACTATGGGAGAGACGTCATGATTCATGACGTCTCTCCCATAGTAGAGACGACCCGCCCGGCGGACGGAGACGGACAGCGCTGCAGGATCAGTAAGTAAGTATGTGTGTGTTTTTTTTTTTTTTTTTTTATGTGTTTGGGCTTTGGGGGGCACCGCCACAAGGGGTAATGCTACAAGGGGCACAGTGACTGGGGGGACAACTATATGGGGCACAGTGACTGGGGGCACAACTATATGGGGCACAGTGACTGGGGGCACAACTATATGGGGCACAGTGACTGGGGGCACAACTATATGGGGCACAGTGACTGGGGGCACAACTACAGGGGGCACAGTGACTGGGGGCACAACTATATGGGGCACAGTGACTGGGGGCACAACTATATGGGGCACAGTGACTGGGGGCACAACTACAGGGGGCACAGTGACTTGGGGCACAACTACAAGGGGCACAGCGACGGGGCACAACAACAAGGGGCACAGCGACTGGTGGCATGGCTATTGGGGGCAGAGCTACAAGGGGCACAGCGACTGGGGGCACAACTATATGGGGCACAGCGACGGGCACAACTACAAGGGGCACAGTGACTGGGGGCGGAACTACAGGGGGTACAGCTACAGGGGGCACTGCTACTCGGGGCACTGCTACTCAGGGCACAGCGACTGGGGGCACAACTACAGGGGCACTGCTACAAAGGGCACAGCTACAGGGGGCACAACGACTGGGGGCACTGCTACTCGGGGCACAGTGACTGGGGGCACAATCACAGGGGTCACAACTACTGGGGGCGCAGCCACAAGGGGCACAGCTACTGGGGGCAAAGCTACAGGGGTCACAACTGCTTGGGGCACAGCGACTGGGGGCACTGCTACTCGGGGCACAGCGACTGGGGGCACAATCACAGGGGTCACAACTACTGGGGCCACAACCACAAGGGGCACTGCTACAAGGGGCACAGTGACTGGGGGCACTGCTACTCGGGGCACAATTGCAGGGGTCACAACTACTGGGGGCACAGCCACAAGGGGCACATGGGGGCAAAGCTACAGGGGTCACAACTACTCGGGGCACAGCGACAGGGGGCACAACTACTCAGGCACTTCTACTGGGGGCACAGCTAGAGGGGTCACAACTACTGGGGGCGCCTGCTCCATCCTCCCAGCCAGCAGCAGCACTCTCCCCTGTCTGTGCTAACGTCCTCCCGCATCAGCGAGTGCATAATATTAATTAATTTCTCTCTCTCTCTCTCTCCTGTTTGTAAGTTACTTTGTAAGTTTAATGTTCATTTTTACAGGTACCGGCCCTATTGGATTCTACTGGACAAGTGGACGTGACCGGCGTGGGATGTGGGTAAGTAATCTCTCTCATTTTTACAGGTACCCCTATTGGATTCTACTGGACAAGTGGACGTGAATCTCAGCGTTGGATGTAGGTAAGTATGTGTGAGTGTGTAAGTGTGTTTTAATAAATTTTTACTTACACGGTGTGTGTGTTGTGTTTTTATTTGGGTATTTTTTTTGTTGTAGAAATACAGGTACCAGCGGGCCCGTTATTTCCCCACATGCTGGTACTTGAGGTTCTCCAAGTACCAGAAAGCGGGGGAGGCTTGCTGGGCCTTGTAGTTCCACAACAAAAAACAATATTCTTTTTTTACAAACTTATGGCTATCAGCCCGGCACCCACCGCCCAGGGGTGCTGGGGACAGCTTCGGGCTTCACCCCTGGCCCTTGGGTGCCTGGAGGGGGGGACCCCTTGATTTAAGGGATCCCCACTCCTCCAGGGAACCCCGGCCAGGGGTGACTAGTTGGGGGGGTAATGCCACGGCCGCAGGGACCTACATAAATGTGTCCCCCGGCTGTGGTATTATGTCCCTGGCTAGTGGAGCCCGGAGCTGGTTTTAAAAATACGGGGGACCCCTACATCTTTTGTCCCCCATATTTTTGGAACCAGGACCGGACTAAGAGCCCGGTGCTGGTTGTGTAAATACGGGGGAACCCCTGTCCAATTTTTTCCCAGTATTTATACAACCAGGACCGGCTCAAAGAGCCCGAGGCTGGTTACACTTAGGAGGGGGGACCTCACGCAATTTTTTTTTTTTTTTACATTTTTTAACCCATTCAGACCGTTCTCCATTAAGTTAATGGAAGCCCTGGACAACAAAATTGCATTTGTGTCCTCCTCCCACTCCTTTCCCAGTACCAAACACTAATTATTATTTTTATTTTCTATAAAAATGTACAATATATCACATGTATGGTGAGCAGGCAGGCAGCGGGCATTGGCGGCATCGGACTGAGATGCAAATTAGTAGCGGAGGGCTGGGTCAGTTGATGGTGGGCAAGTTTGTATGCCATTGGCGGTGGTAGCGGGCATCAGCTCAGGGGCAGTAGCGGGCATTGGCTCGGCAGCGGTAGGGGTCATCGGCAGGATCCGGTGGACATTATGGCTGTAGTGCCTCACCAGCCACTGACCTCACCGCACGCCACTGTTACTAACCGTTGTCGTCACTTTTCCTGCTACTGCATTGGGCTGGTTAACTAAAAACTGAGCACCTGTGCTGGGAGGCGGGGTGATATAGGAGGCGGTGCTGTGCATTCTGGGAACAGTCAAAGCTTTGAGCCTGTTGGTGCCTCGGATCAAGATCCTACTCTACACCCCATTGTCCAATCCTTGTAGAGCCCAGTGTATCTCGCAGAAAGAGTTTTAACAAAGGTAAGTTCTTACCATAAAAAAAGTTTTTTCAAATTGAATAATTACTGGTTTGTTTAAGACACCAGTGCTCCGGTCCTCTCTAAACCCCTACCCTACAAATTAGTAATATGTTGCCAGATGGGAACAAGAACAAAAAACATAATTTAAAAATGTGATTGTGGGGGTGTGGCCTGACTGCAGAAGAGAGCTGCCTGTTCTCCTGGGCTGTCCCTGCTTAGCCACTTTTCTGAAGTCAACTGGAGTCCTTATCTCTCTCCTGCCCAGTACCTATCAGCGCTTGTCTCACTGGGTGTGGACAGCCGGCAGCCGGAGTTGTGGAGCAGAGTACTGCAGTTTCCCGCTGCATTCTAACCTACTCACACAGACCTTGGACTGTAGTTCCGGCTGTGGAGGCCCGTGGTGACGGACAGGCCGACGCTTGGCTTGTTTCAGAGCTGGCATCTTCCGGACAGCTACTAATTGCTGGCCAGGCAATGCAGCTTCTCACCATACTGCTGACAAATAGTTATATAGTTGACAAAAGTGATTGCATACTGACAACAAATAGATCAATATTTTATTGACGTTAGTACTTTGTAGGCCCACCATGTGCAATGGTTACTGCAGACACCCTTCTTAGCAAACTGTCCACAAGATCCTGGACAACAGCAGGCGGTATGTTTTCCCATTCTTTCTTAAGTACAGTGACCAACTGTGACACTGAAGAAGTTTGAATCAGCCTAGAACGCACCCATCTCTCCAATTCGTCCCAGAGGTTCTAAATGGGATTCTGGACACTGAGCTAGCCAGTCCATCTGGGTTATCAACCTATGTATACCAGTTCAGCATCGGTCTGGAAACATGCCATTGCACAGCCTAAAACAGAGGTTCTCAAACTCGGTCCTCGGGGGCACACATAGTGCATGTTTTGCAGGTAACCCAGCAGGTGCACAGGTGTAGTAATTACTCACTGACACATTTTAAAAGGTCCACAGGTGGAGCTAATTATTTCACTTGCGATTCTGTGAGGAGACCTGCAAAACATGCACCGTGTGTGCCCCCGAGGACCGAGTTTGAGAACCTCTGGCCTAAAATTATCCTCTTTTTAAACACTGTTAGCTCCTTCCGCCAAGCCACTTTTCGTTAGCAAATGATCTAATCAGTGCTCCTCTACCCATATAATACCTTTACGAACACGGGTTGTTGCTGGAGGACACACTTTCACTTGGGGGAGTCCTATAACTATTGTGTAGTGTACAACATGGTAAACTAGATGGTGGGCTCCCTTTTAATTTGCTATGGGGGGGGGGGGGGTTCTCCTTTGGTCTGCATCGATGTATCATGACACGTTGTTGCCCTTACTGTTAGATTGTTTGCTTTTCTTTTTATTGATACATTAGTCTGACCCTTGCTGAGGAGTGCCGGATTCTTTATCACCCCTTAATGCACAGCTGGATTTTGAATTGTACTGTTTCCAAAGACACTCTGGCGTTATCTGTACTGCTCTGTATATTGTCATATGTCAATAAAAGATGAATGTTCAAAGAAAACAGCTTGTTTCCTTTTTATTTTGACATGCTTGGGAGAATGTTGACCTATCAGCATAAGAATGATCCCAAGCGCAAGACCAAAAGCAATTCTGGCATGGTAGAACAACAAAAGGTGAAATCACTTCCTAGCAGTGTGAAAACCTAGTAGAAACTTACAAACTGCAATTGCTGGAAAAGGTATATCTACAATGTAGTATTGCCAGGATTAAATACGCAAGTGACAATTTTATAAAAATTTTTTAAATTACATAGGGTTCTATTGCAAGAAAGCAAAGACTACTAAGTTACCTCTTTTGGGGGGGCACTCTTTATCTCATATGTTTGTAGTTTAAAATATTACTTTCTCTAACGTCCTAGTGGATGCTGGGGACTCCGTAAGGACCATGGGGAATAGACGGGCTCCGCAGGAGACTGGGCACTCTAAGAAAGATTTAGTACTACTGGTGTGCACTGGCTCCTCCCTCTATGCCCCTCCTCCAGACCTCAGTTAGAATCTGTGCCCGGACAGAGCTGGGTGCATTTTAGTGAGCTCTCCTGAGCTTGCTAATAAGAAAGTATTTTAGTTAGGTTTTTTATTTTCAGAGAGCTTCTGCTGGCAACAGACTCTCTGCTACGTGGGACTGAGGGGAGAGAAGCAAACCTACTAACTGCGGCTAGGTTGCGCTTCTTAGGCTACTGGACACCATCAGCTCCAGAGGGATCGAACACAGGAACCTAACCTTGGTCGTCCGTTCCCGGAGCCGCGCCGCCGTCCCCCTCGCAGAGCCAGAAGACAGAAGCCGGCGGGTTGAAGCAAGAAGACATCAAAATCGGCGGCAGAAGACTCCTGTCTGCATATGAGGTAGCGCACAGCACTGCAGCTGTGCGCCATTGCGCCCACACTAACCCACACACTCCGGTCACTGTAGGGCGCAGGGGGGGGGGCGCCCTGGGCAGCAATTAAGTACCTCCTGGCAAAAGCAGCATATATACAGTTGGACACTGTTATATGCATGAGCCCCCGCCATTAATTTCACACAAAATCGCGGGACAGAAGCCCGCCGCTGAGGGGGTGGGGCCTTCTTCCTCAGCACTCACCAGCGCCATTTTCTCTCCACAGCTCCGCTGAGAGGAAGCTCCCCAGGCTCTCCCCTGCAGACTCACGGTAGAAAGGGTAAAAAGAGAGGGGGGGCACTTAAATTTAGCACATTAATCATATATACAGCAGCTACTGGGTAAACACTAAGTTACTGTGTGATTCCTGGGTCATATAGCGCTGGGGTGTGTGCTGGCATACTCTCTCTCTGTCTCTCCAAAAGGCCTTGTGGGGGTCCTGTCCTCATATAGAGCATCCCCTGTGTGTGTGGTGTGTCGGTACGCGTGTGTCGACATGTTTGACGAAGAGGGCTATGTGGAGGCAGAGCAAGTGCAGATGAATGACGTGTCTCCGCCGACGGCGCCGACACCTGATTGGATGGATATGTGGAAGGTGTTAAATGATAATGTAAACTCCTTGCATAAAAGGTTGGATAAAGCTGATGCCTTGGGACAGTCAGGGTCTCAGCCCATGCCTGATCCTACAGCGCAAAGGCCGTCAGGGTCTCAGAAGCGCCCACTATCCAAAATTGTTGACACAGATATCGACACGGATTCTGACTCCAGTGTCGATGAGGATGATGCAAAATTGCAGCCTAAAATGGCTAAAGCCATCCGCTACATGATTATAGCAATGAAGGATGTTTTGCACATATCAGAGGTAAACCCTGTCCCTGACAAGAGGGTTTATATGTATGGGGAGAAAAAGCAAGAGGTGACTTTTCCCCCTTCACATGAGTTAAATGAATTATGTGAAAAAGCGTGGGATTCCCCCGATAGGAAAGTGCTGATTTCCAAAAGTTTACTTATGGCGTACCCTTTCCCGCCAACGGACAGGGTGCGCTGGGAATCCTCCCCTAGGGTAGATAAAGCTCTGACACGCTTATCTAAGAAGGTGGCCCTGCCGTCATAGGATACGGCCACCCTAAAGGATCCTGCAGATAGGAAGCAGGAAAGTATCCTGAAGTCTGTTTATACACATTCAGGTACTCTACTGAGGCCGGCAATTGCGTCGGCCTGGATGTGTAGTGCTGTAGCAGCATGGACAGATAATCTGTCTGAGGAAATGGATACCTTAGACAAGGATACCATTTTACTGACCCTGGGGCATATAAAAGACGCTGTCCTATATATGAGGGATGCCCAGAGGGACATTTGCCTACTGGGCTCTAGAATAAATGCAATATCAATTTCTGCCAGAAGGGTCCTGTGGACTCGGCAATGGACAGGTGATGCCGACTCCAAAAAGCACATGGAGGTTTTACCTTACAAGGGTGAGGAATTGTTTGGGGACGGCTTCTCGGACCTAGTTTCCACAGCTACGGCTGGGAAGTCAAATTTTTTGCCATATATTCCCTCACAGCCTTTGAAAGCACCGTATTACCAAATGCAGTCCTTTCGATCACAAAGAAGCAAGAAGGTCAGAGGTGCGTCCTTTCTTGCCAGAGGCAGGGGTAGAGGAAAGAAGCTGCACCATACAGCTAGTTCCCAGGAACAGAAGTCCTCCCCGGCTTCCACTAAATCCACCGCATGACGCTGGGGCTCCACAGGTGGAGCCAGGAGCGGTGGGGGCGCGTCTCCGAAATTTCAGCCACCAGTGGGTTCGCTCACAGGTGGATCCCTGGGCTATACAGATTGTGTCTCAGGGATACAAGCTGGAATTCGAAGTGATGCCCCCTCACCGTTACCTCAAATCGGCCCTTCCAGCTTCCCCCATGGAAAGGGAGGTAGTGTTAGCAGCAATTCACAAGTTATATCTCCAGCAGGTGGTGGTAAAGGTTCCCCTCCTTCAACAGGGAAGGGGATACTATTCCACAATGTTTGTGGTACCTAAACCGGACGGTTCGGTCAGACCCATATTGAATTTAAAGTCCCTGAACATTTATCTGAAAAGATTCAAGTTCAAAATGGAATCGCTCAGAGCGGTCATTGCAAGCCTGGAAGAGGGGGATTTTATGGTGTCTCTGGACATCAAGGATGCTTACTTGCATGTCCCCATTTATCCACCTCATCAGGAGTACCTCAGATTTGTGGTACAGTACTGTCATTACCAATTCCAGACGTTGCCGCTTGGGCTCTCCACGGCACCGAGAATATTTACCAAGGTAATGGCGGAAATGATGGTGCTCCTTCGAAAGCAAGGGGTCACAATTATCCCATACTTGGACGATCTCCTCATAAAGGCGAGGTCCAGAGAGCAGTTGCTGATCAGCGTAGCACACTCTCAGGAAGTGTTGCAACAGCACGGCTGGATTCTGAATATCCCAAAGTCGCAGCTGATTCCTACGACGCGTCTGCCCTTTCTGGGCATGATTCTGGACACGGACCAGAAGAAGGTGTTTCTCCCGGCGGAGAAGGCTCAAGAGCTCGTGACTCTAGTCAGAGACCTCTTAAAACCGAAACAGGTGTCGGTGCATCGCTGCACGCGAGTCCTGGGAAAGATGGTGGCATCATACGAAGCCATTCCCTTCGGCAGGTTCCATGCGAGGATCTTTCAGTGGGATCTGTTGGACAAGTGGTCCAGATCGCATCTTCAGATGCATCGGCTGATCACCCTGTCCCTGAGGGCCAGGGTGTCTCTTCTGTGGTGGCTACAGAGTGCTCACCTTCTCGAGGGCCGCAGGTTCGGCATACAGGAATGGGTTCTGGTGACCACGGATGCGAGCCTCCGAGGGTGGGGGCAGTCACTCAGGGAAGAAACTTCCAAGGGTTGTGGTCAAGTCAGGAGGCTTGTCTGCACATAAATATCCTGGAACTAAGGGCCATATACAACGCCCTGAGTCAAGCGGAGCCTCTGCTTCGCAACCAACCGGTGCTGATTCAGGCAGACAACATCACCGCAGTGGCTCATGTAAATCGCCAAGGCGGCGATGGCGGAAGCCACCAGGATTCTTCGTTGGGTGGAGAATCACGTGCAAGCACTGTCAGCAGTGTTCATTCCAGGCGTGGACAACTGGGAAGCAGACTTCCTCAGCAGGCACGACCTCCACCCGGGAGAGTGGGGACTTCATCACGAAGTCTTCACTCAGATTACAAATCGATGGGAACTGCCACAGGTAGACATGATGGCGTCCCGTCTCAACAAAAAGCTACAAAGGTATTGCGCCAGGTCAAGAGACCCTCAGGCGATAGCTGTGGACGCACTGGTAACACCGTGGGTGTTCCAGTCGGTCTATGTGTTTCCTCCTCTTCCTCTCATACCCAAGGTGCTGAGAATCGTAAGAAAAAGAGGAGTGAGAACAATACTCATTGTTCCGATTGGCCAAGAAGGACTTGGTACCCGGAACTGCAAGAAATGCTCACAGAGGACCCATGGCCTCTGCCTCTCAGACAGGACCTGTTGCAACAGGGGCCCTGTCTGTTCCAAGACTTACCGCGGCTGCGTTTGACGGCATGGCGGTTGAACGCAGGATCCTAGCGGAAAAAGGCATTCCGGAGGAAGTTATTCCTACGCTGATAAAGGCTAGGAAGGACGTGACAGCAAGACACTATCACCGTATATGGCGAAAATATGTTGCCTGGTGTGAGGCCAGGAAGACCCCTACAGAGGAATTCCAGCTGGGCCGGTTCCTGCACTTCCTACAGTCTGGAGTGACTATGGGCCTGAAGTTGGGGTCCATAAAGGTCCAGATTCGGCCCTATCCATTTTCTTTCAAAAGGAACTGGCTTCTCTTCCTGAAGTTCAGACGTTTGTTAAGGGAGTGCTGCATATTCAGCCCCCTTTTGTGCCACCAGTGCCACCTTGGGATCTCAACGTGGTGTTGGGTTTCCTGAAATCCCACTGGTTTGAGCCACTTAAGACCGTGGAGCTAAAATATCTCACGTGGAAGGTGGTCATGCTATTGGCCTTAGCTTCGGCTAGGCGTGTGTCAGAATTGGCGGCTTTGTCATGTAAAAGCCCCTATCTGGTTTTCCATATGGACAGGGCAGAATTACGGACTCGTCCGCAATTTCTGCCGAAGGTGGTGTCATCTTTTCATTTGAACCAACCTATTGTGGTGCCTGCGGCTACTCGTGACTTGGAGGATTCCAAGTTGCTTGATGTAGTCAGGGCTTTGAAGATCTATGTAGCCAGGACGGCTGGAGTCAGGAAGACTGACTCCCTGTTTATCCTGTATGCATCCAACAAGCTGGGTGCTCCTGCTTCAAAGCAAACCATTGCTTGCTGGATCTGTAGCACGATTCAGCAGACTCATTCTGCGGCTGGACTGCCGCATCCAAAATCAGTGAAAGCCCATTCCACAAGGAAGTGGGCTCTTCTTGGGCGGCTGCCCGAGGGGTCTCGGCATTACAGCTTTGCCGAGCAGCTACTTGGTCGGGTACAAACACATTTGCTAAGTTCTACAAGTTTGATACCCTGGCTGAGGAGGACCTTGTGTTTGCCCATTCGGTGCTGCAGAGTCATCCGCACTCTCCCGCCCGTTTGGGAGCTTTGGTATAATCCCCATGGTCCTTACGGAGTCCCCAGCATCCACTAGGATGTTAGAGAAAATAAGATTTTACTCACCGGTAAATCTATTTCTCGTAGTCCGTAGTTGATGCTGGGCGCCTGTCCCAAGTGCGGACTTTCTGCAATACGTGTACATAGTTATTGCTTAATAAAGAGGTATGTTATGTGGGCATCCATTGTTGATGCTCTGTTGTTGTTCATACTGTTGACTGGGTAAGTTTATCACAAGTTATACGGTGTGATTGGTGTGGCTGGTATGAGTCTTACCCTGGATTCCAAAATCCTTTCCTTATAATGTCAGCTCTTCCAGGCACAGTTTCCTTAACTGAGGTCTGGAGGAGGGGCATAGAGGGAGGAGCCAGTGCACACCAGTAGTACTAAATCTTTCTTAGAGTGCCCAGTCTCCTGCGGAGCCCGTCTATTCCCCATGGTCCTTACGGAGTCCCCAGCATCCACTACGGACTACGAGAAATAGATTTACCGGTGAGTAAAATCTTATTTTTATTCGGTATGTATGAAAATAATGTATCTGATTTACTCCTGTGTGTCAAAATGCAATTTTTTGACCAATTCCACTGCTATACTCAAAGAGAGCTGAAATAGTATACAGTGTATTAACCTTTCACCTATTTTTTGTGTCTTGGAGGTATGGTTGTGGATGTATATCAACCCGGTGAAAATATTGGCTATTTCTTCGTTGGGTTCCATAGGGATCCACAGGGATAAGCATAGGTGACAGGATCAGCCTGGGCACCATACAGTTAAGCCTTTTTTTTTTAATAGAGTAATTTTTTTTTATTGACGAGTAGGCAGTACATGCACAAATTAACAATGCAAAGGAGACAAGCCGATGCAAATACACAATGGCAGAGCAACAAATGACAATATGTATCATATACATAATCACATCCAGAAAATAATAAAGTGTTGTATGCGCATACTCATAATCTCCTCAATAAAATGTAGCATTTTTTTTTCAACTCCTCTAAACCGCCAACAAAACACCTAAAAAAATAAAATAGATTGCTTTCTGAAACCTCAAGTGCTCCGCAACACCCTAAACTGTTTACACATTTTAGGTCAGTATATAATATCTCCATATAACGAAAAAGTAAAGTTATGTAGGAAATTCCGGCATAGAATAAATACAGGTTGAGTATCCCATATCCAAATATTCCAAAATACGGAATATTCCGAAATACGGACTTTTTTGAGTGAGACTGAGATAGTGAAACCTTTGTTTTTTGATGACTCAATGTACACAAACTTTGTTTAATACACAAATTTATTACAAATATTGTATTAAATGACCTTCAGGCTGTGTGTATAAGGTATATATGAAACATAAATGAATTGTGTGAATGTACACACACTTTGTTTAATGTACAAAGGTTTAAAAAATATTGGCTAATATGACCTTCAGGCTGTGTGTAAGGTGTATATGAAACATAAATGCATTCTGTGCTTAGATTTAGGTCCCATCACCATGATATCTCATTATGGTATGCAATTATTCCAAAATACATAAAAATCCGATATCCAAAATACCTCTGGTCCCAAGCATTTTGGATAAGGGATACTCACCCTGTACTATCAAGCCAGAAAGACCACATTTTTTCATACCTAGTACTAGCGTTATTTTGCATATAAACATAGTGTTCCTTAAGCACAGTATCATGAACCAATAATTTAAAAGAGGATAACGTGGGTCCCGTGGGCGCCATCCACTTCCTGGCAATACACACTTTAGCTAAAGGGCACATATTATGTAGATCTAGTTCCTCCCATTTAGAGAGGAAGTCAGAGACACCCGAACCAAGGATACATGACCACGGAGTAAGCACCACTGAAGGGATACCCGTATCCTCCAGAATTGACCTGACCCCCCTCCAGAATGCTTGTAAGATACGACATTCCCAAACCAAATGCCAGAAAGTTCCCTGAGGAGCATTACATTTAGGGCATACTGTGGAGTGTTTAGGTCCAATCTTGCTCAGCCTCACAGGGGTCATATAGGTCCTGTGAAGAATATAAAACTGAATTTGTTGAAATCTGAGAGACTTTGTGTTAGGATTCTGTTCAGTATGTATCTGATGTCAGCTGATCCCTCTGTGTGTTCTGTTCCTTTGGCTCTGTGTACATGCAGCTCAGCAGGTGCACTGGGTTTGTAATTAGAGTTAACACTCCCAGTCTGGGTTCGTTCATTGGTTAGTGTGGCTGTTAAAAACCAGCTAGCTGAGTTCTCAGACGCTGGTGATATTATACTACTTTCCTGCCTGAACTATCTGCATTGCCTGGTGTCTTAGTCCTAGCTCCTGTTCATGCTGAGAAGCCTGGTCTGCCAGGTCATGTTATCCTGCCACAACCTGCCAGGACTATCTAGCTAAGTATTATGGACTTTTACTGTGCCCTGTGGATTCTCTAGCATTCATTACTTGTGTTACATATTACTATGGACTTCCTCGATGCCTGCATGCTGTTCAGCTTTATTGTGCAAATCCTGCAATCTGAGTTCCGTGGATTATATTACTCTGGTTCCTTGTTCAACTATCTCATTACTCTGCTGCAAGTGTCAGTCTGAAAAACCATTTACTCTCTGCTCATATTGTACCCTGGATTGTTACTGTGATTCCTCTGCCATACCTTATTATACCACTGCTATAATAAAGCACTTAGTATTCCTGCACTTCTGTGGACATTCATTACCTGCAACAGTGATTGTGATACATTCTAGTCCTGTATTCAAGCCCTGGCTCATAGCTGTGTTATTATTACTCATCTGCTGTCCATAATCAGTGTAAAGTATGGTGCTGCACATTCCAGTATTAAAGGGAAAGTCCATAGTCTGCTAAACTTTAATTCTGCTACAACTCGCTCAAGTTATTACAGTATTCCACAGTCAAGTCTGGTTAACCATTTCTATGTCACTCTGCACCTGCCTACACCTCCAGTAGTAATCCTCTCCTTGTAATTCACCTGCCAAACATTAGAGGTAGGTGAATTGTAACATTATCACCGGCCACAAAACACACACTACTGGAGTAGTATGCTCAGAATGCACCCTGTCGTGTCAAGACCAGTCCAGATCTCAGCCGGTCAGACTCATGTCGCAGATCCAGTTCCGGGTCTTCTGAGCATGCTGCAGAACTTTGAGAGTATACAGACACTGCTGTTACAGGCCTTTTTAGGAATGTCTTCTCGTGTGGATCTGCTGCAGCAGCAGAGTATTCCAACCTCCCAAAGTGTCCTGGATGCAGTTAATCCTTGCCATAATCAGCCTGGTGAGGACAATTTTGTTGGTACATTTTCTTGCAACTGTTCCAGGTCCTCTCAGTCCCACGGTGGAGGGAATCCTGAGCGACTGAGTATTTTGTTCTTGAAAATTGAGCAGTTACAAACATTTTTTTTTTTTTTTTTTTTTTTTTTTAAACACTGTTTATTGAAGTTTTTTCAGAATACATTGGAGGAAGGGGGTGGGAAAGACAGAAGGAAAGAGGGAAAGGGGGGAGGGGGGGATACAGCAATGCAAGCATTTGTTATTCATTTTGTAAGTATATTAGAAACCGAATGTCAACGGAGGAGGGCATTTGAAGTGTGCCAACCATGGGGACCAGACCTCAGTGAAGGTTTCCGCCCTGCTTTCGATTACGCTAGAGAGGAACTCCATGTGATATGTATCCCATACAGCCGCAATCACCGCCGCAATGGAGGGGATTGTATGCGATTTCCAGTGAAAGGCAATCTTACATTTCAGTGCGGTCGCAATGTGCCAAATGAGTCTTTGTCTAGGTTTTGGAATTCCGGGGAGGGGCCTTGGAAAGATGAAGAAAGTTGGGGAGAAGGGCACCGTTACTCCGGTGATTCGTAATATCAAATTCCGAATGGCTTTCCAGCGCGGTGTTATCCGGGGACAATCCCAGAATATATGGAGCAGGGTACCCTCCGACCCGCAATTCCTCCAACACCTGTCTGATGCGGAAGGAAATATTCTACTCAGACGGGACGGTACCAAGTACCATCGGACATAAATTTTAAACAAATTTTCTCTATGTCTGATTGAGGTCGCTGAGGATACTAGGTTTTGTTTAATTTGTTCCCAGGTGTCTGGTTCTAGGTGGTCCTGTAATTCAGATTCCCAGGCTATTTCATGAGGGGTCCTTGTGGGAAGATCATGAGTAAGCATGAGACGGTAAATAGATGACAGAAGGCCCCTTGAGGGAGAGCGCAGCAAGCATAATGATTCAAGAGGTGAACGTGTTAAGGAACTATGTGAATGTAAGTATGCAATGTGAAAACTACGCAGTTGTAGATATTGGAAAAAGCAGTGTGGAGGGAGATTATATTTACTCTGAATATCGGAGAAGGCTGGGAAAGAGCGAGATGGTGCTATGTCGTTGATGAACAATAGGTCGTGCTTCTGCCAGTGTTGGAAAGTACGAGTGAACTGTCCCTCGGGGAACAACGGGTTGTTCCAGAGGGGTGCCAGAGCGGGGGGGGAGGACAATAAGGAGAAAGTCTTAGTGAGTCTGTCCCAAAGTGTGACAGTAAATGCTATTGACGGGAAATTAGCGCTTTCTGGAGGTCTATCAGTTCGTGGGATCCAGAGGAGGGTGGAGATGGATCTCATACGTACGAGTTCGGATTCCAATTGAACCCATCTACGTGACGTTGTCTGTGAGTGCCATAAGACGGCCTGAGATAGGTGGGCCGCGTAATAATATAATTTAATGTTAGGTACTCCAAGTCCACCCTCTCTGTTCCTGTTGTAGAGTGTCTTGAAGCGAACCCGGGGTCTTTTACCTGACCACAGGAAGTGTGAAAATTTCTTCTGTAAGTCTGCGAACACCTTTGAGGGTATTCGTATCGGGAGTGCCTGGAATAGGTATAGGAGACGAGGCAGGATGTTCATTTTCAGGGCGTTGGCTCGTCCGGACCAAGAAATATACTGATCTGACCATTTCTGCAGATCTCTAGTGACATTATGAATAAGTTCAGGGTAATTGGCTTTAAATAGTTGGGAGTGTTGTCTGGTGAGGAAAACGCCTAAGTATTTTAGGTGAGATTTCTTCCAATCAAACTTGAAATTACTGTGCAAAGATATCTTTAACTGGGCATGGAGATGAAAGTCTAGCACCTCTGTTTTAGCATCGTTAATTTTAAAGTTTGAAATGAATCCAAATTCTTGTATAACGTGTAGAAGGTTTGGGAGGGAGATGTGGGGGTTCGAGAGAGTAAGCAAGATATCGTCTGCATATAAGGAGATCTTAAACTGAGAAGATCCAATTGTAATCCCTGAGATATCCGGGCAGCCGCGGATCCTCGACGCCAATGGTTCCATCATCAGCGCGAAGATTAAGGGTGACAGAGGGCAGCCCTGTCTTGTACCATTCGCAATCGTGAATGGAGGGGACAGTTGACCATTTACTAGAACGCAGGCTGAAGGGGAGGAGTAAAGGGATTCAATGCCCGTGAGGAACCGGCCCGTGAATCCAAAGCGTCGGAGAGTGCGGTCCATATATGCCCATGATATGCGATCGAACGCCTTTTCAGCGTCCAGCCCCATCGCTAAGGAGGGAATTGCGGAGGCGTCTGCGAAGTGTAGGGTATCAATAGCTCTTCTGATGTTATCAAACGCTTGTCTGCCTGGGATGAATCCGACTTGGTCCGGGTGGACCAAAGAGGCGATCATCACCGCAAGGCGATTAGCGAGTATTTTTGCGAATAACTTCAGATCTGAATTCAGTAATGATATCGGGCGGTAGTTACTACACTCCGTGGGATCGCGGCCGGGCTTGGGGATGACAACTATTTCCGCTCTAGTGGTGGCGCTGTCGAAGGGCGTACCAGCCAAAATAGCATTGAACAATATCGTCAGGGCCGGGGTCAGTGTTCCACTGAATTTTTTATAGTATAGGGCCGGTAGACCGTCTGGACCGGGAGCTGAGGTATTCCTCAGTGTTTTAATTGTGAGATCAACTTCTTCAGAGGAAATTTCCTGATTAAGTGAGTCTATCTGTAGCTGAGATAGGGTTGGGAGGGAGCAAGTAGAAAGGAAACTATCTATACGTTTTTGCAAACTAGTGGGGTCCTCAGGGGTGGGGAGATTGTATAGGGATTGATAATACTTCTTGAAACAATGGGCTATTTGTTGAGGATCGTACGTCAGTTTGTGCTGTTGGTCTTTTAGGGAGAGGATCCTATTTCTCTGTTTGCGGGCCCGTAGGCGAGAGGCCAAGAGGGAGTCCGCCTTGTCACCCTTAGAATAAAATTTGTGTTGTAGCCACCGCATGGTCTTAGCAGCTTTGGCCGACAGAATTTGATATAGCTGGCCTTTAAGAGCCAGGAGTTTGTTATAAATCGTGCGTTTGGGGGTACGCTGGTGTCGAGCTGTGAGTTCTTTAATTTGGTTCTCGAGATCCGCGACCTCCCGGAGGTCCTTCAGTTTTTGCGCTTTAGTTAGGGAGATGAAGTGACCTCGAATGGAAGCTTTGTGCGCTTCCCATATTATTGCAGGTGAGATCTCGTCAGTGGAATTTAGAGTAAAGAATTCTTTCAAGACTTCGGCAGTCTGGGTAAGATATTCTTTTTTCAATAGGAGGGCCGTGTTCAATCTCCAGCGGAAAGTTGTGGGGAGTGCAGGGGAGGAGTCAATGGTCAGGGACACTGCTAAGTGATCCGACCACACCACCGGGGAAGCTGAAGTTCTGACCAAACCCTGCACAGTGGAGGAGTCTACCAAGAATAGATCTATTCTGGAGTGTAAATTGTGGGGGACTGAGTAGTGAGTGTACGTGCGTTCACATGGGTGTAGTACTCTCCAGGCGTCGTAGAGGCCCGAAGATGTTATGTAGTCTGTCAGTCGTCTGGATTCCCTGATTGTCGATGGACTGGGGTTACTAGATTGGGTGCGGTCCCATATCAGATCTGGCACTGCATTAAAATCTCCACCGACGACAACTCGTCCTTTTGTTATTTTTTCCAGTTGAGGGCGGAAGTCGCTGAGGAAGGCACCCTGCTCCATATTGGGGGAGTAAATTGAGGCCACAGTTAAGAAAGAGTTTCCAAGTTGAAGTACTACTATATTGAAGCGGCCCTTAGGATCTGAAAAGGAGCTCTCAACAGCGCAATGGAGTGAAGCGCGGAGTAGAATGGCGGTACCTTTACGTTTTTGGGGGGTGGTGGAGTAGAAGGCCTGGGGGTAAGCTCTCGAGGCAAGAGAGGGGTGTATCGTTTTGAAATGTGTTTCTTGTAAAAGAATTATGTCCGCCCTCTGTTTTTTAAAGTATTGGATGGCCATAGTACGCTTTTGGGGGGAGTTGAGTCCGTTGACATTCAGTGACACAATTTTAAGAGTCATGGGGGATTCCAGAGCCGGTTTCGGCTTAGGGAGGGTCTAACCCTCGCGGGGGTAGCGCAGAGCTGTGTAGGGGGGCTGTGGGCGGGACGGGAAAAGCTGGGAGAGCAAAACAAGGGAGATTGGGGCCTTGCGGCCATCCAAGTATCCGGGTATGGTCGTAGTCTTAAAGACACGACATACAACACCACTGATGGACTCCATCCGTATGGGAGGGAGGTCCGGTGTTGTGGGGGCGAGACCTGGGGGTGACCAGAGGAACGCCTGGTGTCAATCGAGCACAGCAACACAAAAAGGGTTGATATGAACTTGAGCATGGGGAGGGGGTAATCTGCACGGCAGGGAGGGGGAAATACCCCAATATCTTTTAGGTAGGGTCTGATTGAACCGCAGGAGTCGGTGGGTTATCCCGACGTCTGCATGATCTTAGTATTAGGAAAGGTGATACCCTAGCGTGTACAATTGAAATATCACAGTTTAAGATTTGAACATGGGTGAACTTAAACATGGAACAGTTAATGGAGATAAACAATCCTTAAGCATACAAGCGAACGCGTCATCGTGCCATCGCCGGGCGCCCGGGCGAGGCCACCCCGGGGCACCCCACCGTCCAATCCGCAACGCCGTCAACTCAGGGCGTCGGGAAGACGGTCCATGGGGGCCCCGACGGGGGGCCCCGCCCCGGCACCCGGCGAGACCAACAGACAAACATCAACATTTACAC
This sequence comes from Pseudophryne corroboree, assembly GCF_028390025.1. Classification (NCBI taxonomy): domain Eukaryota; kingdom Metazoa; phylum Chordata; class Amphibia; order Anura; family Myobatrachidae; genus Pseudophryne; species Pseudophryne corroboree. The sequence goes on from NC_086448.1 coordinate 408,131,738, forward strand.
AGACAATGATTCCAAAACATTAATCTATGGAAAGGAAAACCTTCTGTTCATCCATGAACTAGAAATCCTGGGAAATCAGCGGGCGGTCGACCACTCAGCTTGAGGGGGGGTTCTCGACTTCGGGTTGTCCATTGAGTCTGAAGAAGATTCAGGGGGAGAGGTCGAGAAAAGTCCCAGTCGTCTTAGTACAGACAGTCCATCATCGGGATTCTTAACTGAGTGGGTTCGGCCGTTGAACGTGAACTGTAGGGCAAACGGGAATCCCCACCTGTAGAGGATCTGGCGGTTACGTAAGGCCTTAGTGACGGGTAACATTTCTCTCCGTTTTTTGAGGGTGGAGGGAGCAAGGTCCTGGAAAACAAGGAGATTTAATCCCTTGTATGGGATAGCCGGGGTGCCTCGGCAAGCGTTGAGCACTTTAGTTTTGACGTGGAAAAAGTGCATGCGGAGGATAATATCTCTAGGTGGTTGATCTGGAGGTGGTTTTGCGCGGAGGGCTCTGTGCGCTCGATCCAACAAAAATTGGTCGTCCGAGAGATCCGGGAGTAGCTGGTGAAAGAGGCCCATGAGAAATTCCGGCAGTGTAGGGGTGTCCACAGACTCGGGTACATTGCGTATTCGCAAATTATTTCTGCGCAAGCGATTTTCCAGGTCCTCTACTTGTTCGCGTATGAGGTCGACTTCCGATCGTAGTTCCGAGACCTCCTGGGTGACCACATCTTGATAATTGCAGATGTCATCGGTCTTGCGTTCTAACGCGTCGGTGCGGGACCCCAGGGAGGACATTTCTGTCTTAAGTTCTTGGATAGCTGCGCGCAGTTCAACTCTGAATGTGGTCGCTATGCGCTGCACTAAAGAGTCGTATGGATCCGCATCGACCGTAAGGGCTGAGTCAGATCTAGACGGAGAGGATCCCGTATCTTGTGGGTTTCCGGGTGAAACCGGGTGTTGATTCGTATTTTTGCCTCGTTTAGGGCCGAAGAATGACGCTGAGTCACCCGGGGGTGCTTTACGGTTCCTGTTAGACATGATCCTTTTGATCTAGGGTGACGCTGTGCAGGTGTATAGGAAAAATTCAAAAACTGAGAAGCTGATGGGGTATTATCCCGTGCCGTGCAGCAGAAGGGAGGTGAATTACATATACATCCCGGGGGCTTTTTTCAGAATATAAAAGACCGCATAGGTAGGAGTGACAGCCACAGGTATCTGTTCAGACAGGTGTCCAGATCACGGCTGCAGGGTTGCTTTTAATAGATGCCAGGTGACCCCGGGATCGGAGTATATGATAGTGAGTGAGACCTCCGAGTTCTTTCAATCAGGGCTGCCTAAGGATCCAAGATGGCCGCCGTGGTACATGCAGGTCTGAAGAACCACTGATTAAATGCTGACCCAGTGCCTTTTGGGCTGTGTGGCCCCGTCTGGTAGGTGACTGGGGGGTTGGGATTGGATGTGGAGCAATGTGGGGCAGCGGAGGGTACGCTGGGCGCCGCTGTGGGTCCCGTTTCAGACTCCTCTTGGGTCTGGAGCTCGCGGTCGGGGAGATGTGAAAATCGAGGCCCTGGTCTCTTATCAGTGTAGGCCCCGATTCCGCCTGAGGTGTGCGGACCTCCTGGATTAGCCCCGTGCACGGGGGGGTGTCTGCAGCTGTGTGCAGGGTCGGGTGAGAGGGTAAGAGACTGTAGGGGGGCCGGCAGGCAGTGAAGGGACTTACTTGTATGCAGGCCGCCGGGCGTCCGTCCGGTCCGTTCCCGGCCTTCTATCTCCGGGTCCCCGGGCAGATGGAGCTCTAGGAGTGCTTGGCCGGCAGTGGGAGGGTCCTCCTTAGCTGCTGACAGCGAGTTATACCGGTTTTGGGCTCCGGAACGAGTCCGAGACGCGGTCCGCGAGTTCCTGGAGCCTTCTTCGGAGAAGCCTGAAAATCGAGGCCCCGGCTTCGTCTGGTCTGTAGGCCGCAATCCGCAGGAGCAGTAAAAACTGCTCCCCGATTCTGCGGCACCTTTAGGGACTCTGTAGGGGGGCCTGGGGAAACAGTGAGGGTCGTTGTGTGCCCAGGGAGGCTTGTAAGAGGGGTTAAACTACTTTTAATCCCCTGTAGTTAGAGGAGCTCTGCAACACTGCTTCTGACTCCATTCGCAGCCAGGCCACGCCCCCGTTACAAACATTTTTTACTGGTATAACTCAATTGATAACAGAAATTTTTGGGAGTTTTCTGGACATTTTCAAAGCTTACTCTCAGGTTTCTGAGACCAATTTGACTACAGACTCTTGCTCCCCCACTACTGAAATTTCCTCGTCAGGTTGGAGTGAAGGGAGATTTCGGAGTTACCTGCGACCCAGGCTCTCTGAAGCCGAATGCCAGCGGCGTATGGAGAATGGTCTCTGTCTCTATTGTGGGAGTGCTGAACACCTGATTAAAGACTGTTCATTATGCAAGTCCAGAAATAGTAATAAACTTCAGCCTTCCAGGGTTCATGCTGATAAATCACTCAATGTTCTTCCAGACCCTATTACTCCCAAAAAGGTTGCCCAAAAGAAAACTCTTATTTACAATTGGAGTCCTGTGATGAGGGGCTCAGAACTTAAATTTGGGAACCAGCAGGAGACGATTAAGTCTCTTATCAGCAGTGAGGTGTTCACCGCCTGTGCCCCAGGAGGGGTTTCGAGTGGCTGTGCCCCAGGAGGGGTCTCGAGTGGCTGTGCCCCAGGAGGGGTCTCGAGTGGCTGTGCCCCAGGAGGGGTCTCGAGTGGCTGTGCCCCAGGAGGGGTCTCGAGTGGCTGTGCCCCAGGAGGGGTCCCCACTGCCCTTGCCTCGCGGCATGGTGTCCCACTGCCCTTGACTCGCGGCATGGGGTCCCCACTGCCCTTGCCTCGCGGCATGGGGTCCCCACTGCCCTTGCCTCGCGGCATGGGGTCCCCACTTCCCTTGCCTCGCGGCATGGGGTCCCCACTGCCCTTGCCTCGCGGCATGGGGACCCGTCTGCCCTTGCCTCGCGGCATGAGGACCCGTCTGCCCTTGCCTCGCGGCATGAGGACCCGTCTGCCCTTGCCTCGCGGCATGAGGACCCGTCTGCCCTTGCCTCGCGGCATGAGGACCCGTCTGCCCTTGCCTCGCGGCATGAGGACCCGTCTGCCCTTGCCTCGCGGCATGAGGACGCTGTTTTCCCTTGCCTCGCGGCATGAGGATGCTGTTTTCCCTTCCATCGGGCAAGTGAGGACTGCCATGTCCACAGTCAGTCCAAATGTTGTCTTGTCTTTCAGGGTCACTCAGTCATTCAAGTCTGCCTTGCCAGAGGTCCGTGAGGTGCCTGCCTTGCCAGAGGTCCGTGAGGTGCCTGCCTTGCCAGAGGTCCGTGAGGTCCCTGCCTTGTCAGAGGTCATGCCAAGGCCTGTCCAGCCCCAGGAGGGGGCTCTGCCTGTCTAGATTCCAGAAAGGGTAGTTGATGGCCTCTCACCAAAAGGGTCATCAAACCCTGAAGTCCCAGGATGGGTTCCAGTTTTTGTGTCCAGTTCTGAAACCCCTGGTGGGGCATCTGATCCTGCAGCCCTAGAAAGGGCATCTGATTCAAGTACTAGTGTTGATTTCCAGTGTGAACACAGCTTTCTCAGACTGTATCCAAAATGCCTCCAAACACTATCATGTCGCATCTGTTAGTTCCAAAAAGATCTCCATTGTAATACTCCAGGGAATATTGTCTTTGAAGGAGATCTTGCCCAATTCCGTGCCCTGGCTCGTTAGTATCTCATATACATCGAATCAGACTCGTCAATCAGCATCACTCCTGCCAATGCAGTTAATTATTTCCTCAGATCCCTTCAGAGGGGAAGCTTTGGACTGGGCCAAGCCCTTCATCAAGTCCAAAAATCCATTGCTCACTGATCTTCCTGCCTGCGGTACAACAAAGATTCACCCCAAAATCAGACTGTCCAAAGTTGTCTATAGATTCAAATTCTGTCATATCTATTCCAGTCAAAGTCTGCCTGTTTCGGTCCATAAAGTTAATTTAACTGTTTCTGATAATGAGTCTCTATGTCTTGCTGATCCTAAAGAGAAATTTCCTGCCCTACCGGTTCCTGGGAAAAACCTTAAGTTTCGTAAGTCTCAAGTAGGGGCTTCATGTCCTGTTGGTCCTGAGAAAGTTCTTCCTTCTGTCAAGCCTGAAAAGAAAGTCCAGTCTGCTGGTCCAGCTAAAGACTCATTCTGTTGATCCTGTCCAAGACCCAGACCCTATTATTTTTAATGGGAGGTTGGAGCAATTTCGAGATCTGTTACTTCAAGTTCGGGAATTGGGTCCATGCCTTTCCTCTGATGCTGAGATAATTCTATTCTTGGGCATGGCCTTCAAGGGGGAGGCTCTGGAATGGCTTAAACCACTCATCTCTTCCAATGACCCTGTTCTTCAAGACTTGAAAGCCTTCAGTAATGCTGTTACTAAAAGATTTAGTTGTCCTGAAATAGATTTTTCTGAATGTTCTGGGAGTCCTGCCTTGTTCACGAAAGAACCTTCTATAACTGAAGTTGGATCACCTTTGAGGAACCAGCGCACGAATGACTCTTCATCTCACAAAAACGGCAGCCTTCCTAAATCTTCTCCAAAACAACAAACCAAGTACATAACTTCTGTCTGTATGTCATTCTCACCATACAATTGGTCTTCTGAAAATTCCTGTCATTGGAACCCATCATCTGCTCAGTCTGTCAAGTTTTTATCTCCTGCTAAGAAAGCTGTGGTTTTGCCTTGTGACGTTGACTCCAATTCGGATTATGACGAAGAAGCTCTGTTACTGGAGTCACCTGTAAGCTATGACAATGTCTTAAAGCTTCCAGTGGTAAAGCCAAAACGGACCCGTAAGAAGAAGTATCGTCGGAGATCATGAATTTATGATTTATCTCTAAGACTTTTTGTTTCCCTTAGTCCTGTTCGGGTGGCCGGAGTCCACCCTGAAGGGGAAGGGCGGGGGGGACTGTTTGCATTCTGTTCAGTATGCATCTGGTGTCAGCTGATCCATCTGTGTCTTCTGTTCCTTTGGCTCTGTGTACATGCAGCTCAGCAGGTGCACAGGGTTTGTAATTAGAGTTAACACTCCCAGCCTTTCCTTGTTCATTGGTTAGTGTGGCTGTTAAAAACCAGCTAGCTGAATTCTCCCATGCTGGTGATATTATACTACTTTCCTGCCTGAACTATCTGCATTGCCTGGTGTCTTAGTCCTAGCTCCTGTTCATGCTGAGAAGCCTGGTCTGCCAGTTCATGTTATCCTGCCAGGACTATCTAGCTAAGTAATAAAGTCGATATTATCTTAAACCATAAAGCTATACCTCTAAATACACTTTTACCTTGGAGCCGCTATGGCCGCTAGACTGAATATGCACGCTACGCACTTTGCACGCTATTTGCGTACAGAGTCCCGTAAGTTGTACGGTCTTACCGTACCAATGCCGCGCTGGAGGTACAAAGTACACACAGCGCGCGCACACTCAATAGATAACCTTTAAAACCTTATTAGTAATACAATGTAATGACATGATTATACTTTAAACCTTTATGCAGCAAAGCACTGCAATGATGTTATACCTTAAACCTTAAGTAGCGCTGACGGTATAAAGTACCCGCAGTGCGTACACCTTATCAATACACTCTTAAACCTTATATAGTTAAATACGCTTTAAACCCTAGCAGGGAAATGAGGGCACAACACCGATATGTAGTTAACCACAGGGTTCTAAGGCCACAGTGGATTATTTCAAAAGGGATAACAGTACAATTTATACACTACAGGCTAACAAGATAAATCTACAACAGAATAATGGCTACAGAAAATGTACATACGTGAGAATGTTCGCTTGCGCACCTGGACCAGTCCTCCGCTCATCAGGTAGATGGCGTTCAGAGTCTTCTGACCAGCCGGGCAGCAACAGGCTTTTTATACACAACTTCCATACACAATATAATGGTCACTGTAATCTCATTGTCCATTGGACACAGATGCATCTTTACATTACAGGAGAGGTCATAGGTTGATTTGAAAAGGTGGGCGATGTCTTTCTCAACTGCTCTTGGGGGTGGTATCCTCTCGATTCCCGACGCACACATAATATACAGTAAATACAGTTTATATCTATATTCTACTTATGCACAGGCCTATACGCAGGAACATGCGATCTTCCTCTAACCAACACCGGAATGTTACCCTTAAAATACCCTACCGCTGGATACTAGACATCACCTTCTAACCTTAGTCTGTCCCTTCCTATCATGCAAAGGCGAATCCCTTAGCCCTGGAATCATTTAAACTGTTGATACTTGCTGATGTGGTGCAGTGTGGCTATGTGTAAAATATGCACTATTTGGGTTAAATATGTAATATTCTGATAACCGTCTATGCGCTCACAAACCCCGCCGTAAATACCCATACCACGTGCAGGAACGCGGGAGCGATCATACGCAAATTGCGGATATGTGCACACACGTCTAATCACAACCTTGGCTCTATTGATGGGTCATAAATTAAATCTGCTGCTGTACCAATGCCCCTGCTCCTTAAACTCATCACTTTGGTACCGTGCTTGCGCCGCGTTAAAATTCGAACACACCTAAATATCAAGCCAATAATTATGACGACTCCCAGGATACAAAGGAGAAACTTTCCTACACTCATGATAACATTTTGAGCCCATTCTCCTAAACCTGAGAACCAATTGCGTGGGTTCAACCATGAGACCCAGCCGGTCAGTTCATTACTCACAGCAGTAAGGGTAAGGTTGTGTCTCCTTCGGAACTCCCACTTCAACTGCAAGATATCGTCCATCTTTTGATCTATGACCTCGGTTGGGTCATCAGTGCTGTTTGTAATATACGTGCAGCACTTCACACCATACTGAGTTGCCAAAGTGACACAGTACCCGCCTGTCACCGCTGTGATATAATTGAGGACCATCCTGTGCTGGATCAGTTCCGTTATGTAAGCTTGCAACTCCCTTCCTGTATACCTGAAGGTGTCATCATACATCTCTGTGATATTATCTATCAGGTTCGCTAGCGCGTGGATATACCTATAATTTATAATTCCTCTGGCGGTGCGGGTGATGTCTAGCGCGAGTAGGAATTGAATCCCGGTGGATTAAATCAGAGGCTGCGTGCTCTGTCCTATCTATGAGGTGTCTCTTAACGATGTGTTCATAGTGAGTATGAGTATAAGGAGCTTGAGCACTGTGGTGAACGTCTTTCATCTTATCATGGGTTATGGTCATTACTTCTGGCAACACTCTTCCAATGTAACACAATCCCTCTGAGTTTGGGGCAAGCCACTTCCTCCCGCATATGAAATAGGTATCATCGGGGAGAACATATGGGACAGAATATGACATTACCATATTGCAAACTTTCCAAGTGAAAAACCCAATCCCTAGTTCTCTCATCTGTTCAATACAAGTATCAGGCTGTATGATATGCGCGCAGTACCCTGGTGATACCTCTCCAACCCAATACCTATACCGAAAATACCTTCCACCGTCGGCTATTTGGCGTATGAGTTCAGAGTCTACGGGTATCCTATCAGCTCTGTGTAAAAATGCCATGGTCTGGTTATTCCATGTCACCTCCCAATTTCCCGGCTTTCGGGAATTGGAAATGTTGAAACACACTAAGGATCTATCTACATGGTACTGGTGGAGCTTCAAACTAGGGGGCCTAGAAATATTACATTTCTTGTCCACCGGTCTCCCACCCCGTAATTCGAGTACCTCATCTATTGCTAACGGGTACGGTACTAGTCCTGACTTGCTCTGACCTTGAGGTACTTGTGAGCACACCCAGCATTCTGTTTGGTTTAAAACCTTACCCACTAGTGAGTGATAATCACTCAATGGATGACGGCCCATGTTGATATTAAGGCTGGACTGACATCTCTGGATGCACCCGTCCTCAACTATGTTTTCACAATTCCTACAAATACAATTTTCCTCAGCCAATAATCCTTCACATTGCCTCCTAGTTTCCTGACTACCAGATCGTTTTCTGATGCTCGCCTTTGCTCGATGGATGTGTTGCTCTTGGAATCCTACAAATCCGTCCTTGCCATCAGAACCCATTCCAGATCCTTTCTCGACCTCTCTGGTACTCTCACCGAAACAGACTGCTTTGGTCAACAACAGGGTCAACAGGAAAACCCGGAACGCAGTCTCTTGGGGTAAGTCCATCTTGTTAAGGGGAGAGAAAAGGGAACAAGAAGGGGGAGGAAAGGAGGGTAATGGGAGATGGAGAAAATAATAAAAAGGAAAAAGAAAATTGGTGCGACAACCGCCTCTGGTCTTGTTGTTCTCCGTGCTTAGGTGCCGTGACAACAGTCCTGCCTCTCAACCTTCCCGGAACAGACACTCCAGTGATACGATGTTCTCTACACTCTGCTCTTTGTCACGGGTTCTCTCTGGGTCAGCGACCTTCTTACAGTGGGACGAGTGGACCCAAGTCTCTCTTTCGGCAACCTTTAATGCTGTCGTGCTGGTTAGTAAGACTTGGTACGGTACTTCGCACCTGTCAATAAGGCAACCTGAGCGTAGAAAATTTTGAATCATTACATAATCCCCAGGTTCAATGTCATGACAATTACTGTTCGGTAGGTCAGGAATCACCAGCTTTAGATTTCTGTTTTGATTCCTCAGCTGCTGGCTCATCTTAACCAAATATTTTACAGTCACCTCATTATTGCATTTCAAATCATCCTAGGGGTCAATCATTACATGGGGTTGTCGACCAAAAAGAATCTCAAAGGGTGATGGGTTAAGAGGGGACCTGGGAGTGGTTCTGATGCTGTACAATACAAGTGGCAAAGCTTCTGGCCACAACAATCCAGTTTCAGCCATCACTTTGCTCAGCTTGTTCTTAATAGTGCTGTTTACTCTTTCCACCTTCGCACTTGCCTGTGGGCGGTACGGAGTATGCCGCTTGCTATTAATTCCCATCAGTTTGCACATAACCTGAAAGACTTCACCTGTAAAATGGGTACCCCTATCGCTTTCAATTATCCTAGGGATACTATATCTGCACACAAATTCCTGCACAATTTTCTTTGCAGTGAACGTAGCAGTATTTGTGGCAGTGGGGAACGCTTCTACCCAATTGGAAAACACATCAATACAGACTAACACATATTTTACATTTCTGCAGGGTGGTAACTGTATGAAATCAATCTGTATTACCTGAAAAGGGCCGTCTGTTGGCGGGATATGGGATGGTTCTGTTGGTATTGACTTTCCAATATTCTTCCTCAAGCAGATAAGACATGTCATTGCTCTCTTACCCGCATGAGGAGAGAATCCTGGTGCACACCAGTAGGCTCTCACCAGCTTACACATACCCTCTTTGCCCAGATGAGTCAGACCGTGTGCCGCCTCAGCTAAGCTTGGAAGATATGCTCTGGGGGCTACTGGCTTACCCTGTCCATCTGTCCAGAGTCCTGAGGACTCCTGGCCATACCCCTTTGACCTCCAGATTGCCTTTTCCTGTGGAGAACACAAATTTTGCATATCACTTAATTTTTGTGTATTGACGGTGTTGAATATCATCAGTGATGTGATATCTGTTTGTATGGGGGTGCTGGCTGCTGATTTAGCAGCTTCGTCTGCCCGGCTGTTACCAAGTGACACTGGGTCTTGACTGTAAGTGTGGGCTTTGCACTTGATAACAGCCACTCTGTCAGGTTCCTGTATCGCTGTTAGAAGCCTTTTTACGTGGGATGCATGCGCTACAGGTGTGCCAGCTGCCGTCATGAAATTTCTTCGGCGCCATAGGGCCCCGAAATCATGCACTACTCCAAAGGCATACCTAGAATCTGTATATATATTGGCTGACTTACCCTTAGCCAATTCACACGCTCTGGTCATACCTACTTGGCTGTTGTAAAGCAAACCGAAGACAAATTCCTAGTATACGCAAGTATACCTGGCCAATAAACCTGATTCTGATTCTGGTTAGGGCGACCAGCTCAGCAACTTGTGCTGAGTGCGGTGGGCCCAGGTGCTCGGCTTCTATGATACCTCTGTCATCTACGACTGCGTATCCAGTACACAAGTCTCCCGAGTCCGTCTGTCTGTGGCAACTACCGTCAGTGTAAAAAGTAAAATCTACCGTCACTAATGACGGGTCTTGCAGTGAAAGTTTGGTTCAGATATTCCATACAATCATGTGTGTCAGTGTCTATACTAAATCCTCCTTCACCATCATTCTCATCTTCCACCCTTTGTGCCTGTCCAGGCACACCTGGCAGATAAGTTGCAGGATTTAGTGCGCTGCATCTCTTTATGGTGATGTTTACAGGGGCCATTAGTGCTAATTCCCACCTTGTAAACCGTGCTGATGAGACATGTCTGGTTTGGGCAGAGTTCAGTAAGGCTGACACTGCATGAGGTGTATGGATGGTCAGGTTGTGTCCTAACACTACGTCTTCGCTTTTACTCACTAGCAAAGCTATTGCTGCAACACTTCGCAAGCATGTGGGGAGAGACCGTGCTACGGTGTCCAACTGTGCACTGTAGTAAGCTACCGGCCTGCTGGCATCACCATGTCTCTAGGACACCTGCCGCACACCCAGCACTTTCCGTACCGTAAAATTCAAAGGGTTTCCCATAATCTGGCATGCATAATGCAGGTGCCTGTGATAGACATTGTTTAAGTCTCTCAAATGCCAGTTCGGACTCATCTGTGTGAGAGATCCGATCCGGTTTGTTCGAGGAGACCATTTCCTGCAAAGGTAAAGCCAAGCAAAGGTAAAGCCAGACACCCTCAGGAGTACAATATATGACACACCTCATCTTACACAATAATTCTCTCCCAAGTAGATTAGTCGGAGCCGATGCAGCTAGCAAAAAGGAATGCTTGGTCTGCAAAGGCCCTATCGTAATCTCCGCTGGTCTACTTAAAGGGTAGTGTTGCACTATTCCTGTTACTCCCATTGCTGAAATTGTTTTACCCGTGGTTTTCATACCTACCATTGAATTTAACACTGACCTGGCCGCCCCTGTATCTACAAGAAAAGGTAGTGATCTACCAGCTACATCAACTGTGACCTCAGGTTCACTACCAAGGCTAGCAATCAACTTCACTGGCTGCAGACTACAGGTGTGGCCTAACCCCTATTGTATGTTGTGACGCTCCCGCAGCGCGCTGGCAGCTACAATATGTGAGGGGGGTAGCTGAGAATTTTCAAAGGTCTGCCAGTCCCTCCTAGGTAGGTACCTCCTACCTGCATGTGGCTCATAACTCCTCCTATGCGATCCCTTATCCCTATTACGTATATCATAATGTGGTTCATGTTCTGGTCTAGGGGGTCGATATACCTTATGTGTGCCTTTATAATTACAGTTCCGTGCGTAATGTCCTTCCCTCTGGCAGTTATAACATTTTACTACATACGACTTACCATCAGGGGTCTGGGGTTTTGGCTGATGCGGCTTTGTTGTAAGGGCTTTTATACTTACTGTCATCAGCTTATCCCCCTGTGACTCCCTGTGCTTAATGATGTTCCGATCGTGCTCAATAGCGGACTCTCTTAATGCAGCCACCGAGATACCTCTCCAGTTAGGTTGAGTGGTTTGTACCCTTGTTCTCAATGTTTCTTTTAACCCGTCCATTAATACTGACACAGCTACCTCTCTATGATGTACATTTTCCTTAATGTCCTCGACCCCAGTGTATCTAGCCATTTCTTGCAGTGCTAGATGGAAATATTCACAAGCAGTTTCACCTTCTTTTTGTCTTATGGAAAAGATTTTATTCCATTTGACAACAGTAGGGAAATATACTACTAATTGTAGATTAATCTGTCGTACATTCTCCTGAGTGTATTCATCAGTGATAGGTACTTCTATGTCCAATTTACAATCAGTAATGAATTTCACGGGGTCAATATTGGAGGGTAAACATGCCCATAGCACTGTTCGCCAATCTTTGTTTGTAGGTTCGGTGGCGTTACCTAATTCTCTAATAAACCTCTGACATGCGGCTAGATCCTTTCTGGGATCGGGAAATTCAGACATAATTGTCCTCAATTCTGTCCGGGACCAAGGACAATGCATGGCAATGTTCCTGATGGGAGTGATTCCCTGAGCGTCAGTCTTCCCATTGGGGACTGCGATCACCCTGACAGGATTTAGTTCAATTACATCATTTTGTGTTGACTCTACAGTCTGAGGTGCTATTGTCTCTGCATAATGTACGGTACCATACTTACCTGTGGACACGACCTCACCTGTCCCTCCGCTAGGGGCCTTTGCTACTGCTCTTACTGGTTGGGCCGTGCCCACTTGGGTGTCTTGTATGGTGGCTGCTAGAGAGAGTGCCGATATCGTGCTGGGCTCATCTTCTTGCTCGCAGTCCTGAGGGAAGTTTAAAATGGGATACAACTTGCACAGGTTAGCATTAATACATTTATCAAGTTCACCCTTATCATATATCAGTATGCCATTGTCTGTAGCCACTTTCTCCCCTGTAATATACGGTGGTGGTGGTGCGGTTGCCATCAGATTCCTGCTAGGTTTGGTACCGGCTGTGTGAGCTAGTTCCCTCTGCATATCGCCCTCTTGCTGCCATAAATGTAAACAGTTTGTGTCTGACCCTTTGTTTTTGGGATTTTATCAGACATATCCAAAACCTTAAATTCTGCAACACCTCTGGTTCAAAACTGCCTACCCTAGGGAATGGTTCCCTATCTTCCGCAGTCATACGTTCCCATTCATTGCATAAAACCTCTGTGTGTGATCCATACTTCTCACACATTATGTACCTCGCCGACCCCTTGGGCCGCGGAATATCAACCTGAACCCTGGTTGATCGTCCCTTACTTGAGCAACTGGCCCCCATATTTTGCAGGTATTGCCTTCTCAGGTAATTCCTACAAAAAAAAAAAAAATACTCAATATAAGGCAACGGTGAAAGTTCAACGAGTGCTCTCACCCACTCACGCCCACGTTGGCCAATACTACCATACACTGTTGATAGCGCAGGCAATGTACCCAACCTAGGGCCCCTGTGTAACCTCTATTCACTGAAAGTATCTGGGAGTGACTTACCCTTTCCAGTAAATATTGATTGTTGGAGATTTCCTGAGTGACCAGCGAAACTCCCTTAAAACAAAAAAAACTTTTTGCACAAATCACGCTTGCGTATACTACACCCAGCGCTAATGATCCCGCGATTTTATGCAAAGCTCGTAAGAAGGGTATCACGTTGCGCTAAGTATTGTACCCACGAACGCGCGGTCCAATCGCACAGCGTATAGGTAACTGTTACTTATACGCCGTACGACCAATGGAATCGTTTTTCAGGCTGCGAAACCTCAGCCGGAGCGTATCTAAATGGGCCTATATGGGTTCTTCGCTAACCCCCTGGGCTGCGGTATCTAAACAAAAACCTCGCTGACCTTTGGTCTGCGGTACTCTAAACCTTTGCTGACCTTTGGTCTGCGATATCTACTACCTTGCTCCTTTGTACTTTAATCAATGTTAACGTGAGCAAGCCACTCTCACGCCACCAAGTGTCCACTCACCTGGTGTGGTCTCCTACGGGATCCCGAATTCCCTGGGTCCACAAAACCTTTATTATTTGCACACTCACGCTCGTTCACTCATATACACTTTGGTTTTTCTGTACAGAATATTAACTTTCATTCAGATAAACAGCCTTAGTACCAGAGGTAATACAGTAAAAAAGGATTTATTTAAACTAAATCTTGGACACTGAGCAATTTGTGCTATTATCGCGTGGCTACCGTCTCGCGCCTAAAGTAAACAATGCTATTGTGTAATTTGTACTTAGCGGTCGTACCTTTACGCACGTTTGCGTAAACACATACGCAGTCCCGTACTTTGTCCGAGACACGTGTACAAAGACCGTACGTCCGCAGTAGTACAAATCCCACACTTCTATAAATGTAAGCGATATTAACTATAATCGCTCACTTAACACCACACACAGTTTCTTCTGTATAAACCTTTACAACTAGGCCAGGCTGCGTATGCGTCTTACACTTATTTCCTTAATATCTTAACTCTATATTTTAACTAAATAGCAACAAATTTCTCAGCACAGGTCAAAAAAGAATCTAATAATCAATACTTATGGCAACAATGCGAGCAGATATGCAAAGTACAAAATACAGGTGTATGCGTGTGTTGTGTGCGCATTTGGCGCCAAACAGAAATTTACAGACTTTAAAAATAGCTTTGCGTTCTTACCTTACGGATCTCACCAGCATCCCTACAAACCATGCAGAGCAGACGCCATCATATCAGCAATTGAGGTAGGGTTTATCAGTGTATTCCACGACCAGGAAAAGGCTTACGTAGGATACCTAGACACCTTTCCGCCCTTTGCTTATAGATGAGGTCTGCTTTAACCTGCTAGGCTGTGGGTATGAGGAAAAACCGGACGATGCGCCCAATTGATAAAGTCGATATTATCTTAAACCATAAAGCTATACCTCTAAATACACTTTTACCTTGGAGCCGCTATGGCCGCTAGACTGAATATACACGCTACGCACTTTGCACGCTATTTGCGTACAGAGTCCCGTAAGTTGTACGGTCTTAACGTACCAATGCCGCGCTGGAGTTACAAAGTACACACAGCGCACGCACACTCAATAGATAACCTTTAAAACCTTATTAGTAATACAATGTAATGATATGATTATACTTTAAACCTTTATGCAGCAAAGCACTGCAATGATGTTATAGCTTAAACCTTAAGTAGCGCTGACGGTATAACGTACCCGCAGTGCGTACACCTTATCAATACACTCTTAAACCTTATATAGTTAAATACGCTTTAAACCCTAGCAGGGAAATGAGGACACAACACCGATATGTAGTTAACCACAGGGTTCTAAGGCCACAGTGGATTATTTCAAAAGGGATAACAGTACAATTTATACACTACAGGCTAACAAGATAAATCTACAACAGAATAATGGCTACAAAAAAATGTACATACGTGAGAATGTTCGCTTGCGCAACCTGGACCAGTCCTCCGCTCATCAGGTAGATGGCGTTCAGAGTCTTCTGACCAGCCAGGCAGCAACAGGCTTTTTATACACAACTTCCATACACAATATAATGGTCACTGTAATCTCATTGTCCATTGGACACAGAGATGCATCTTTACATTACAGGAGAGGTCATAGGTTGATTTGAAAGGTGGGCGATGTCTTTCTCAACTGCTCTTGGGGGTGGTATCCTCTGGATTCCCTGCCGCATACATAATATACAGTAAATACAGTTTATATCTATATTCTACTTCTGCACATAACTATACGCAGGAACATGCGATCTTCCTCTAACCAACACCTGAATGTTACCCTTAAAATACCCTACCGCTGGATACTAGACATCACCTTCTAACCTTAGTCTGTCCCTTCCTATCATGCAAAGGCGAATCCCTTAGCCCTGGAATCATTTAAACTGTTGATACTTGCTGATGTGGTGCGGGGTGGCTATGTGTAAAATGTGCACTATTTGGGTTAAATATGTAATGTTCTGATAACCCTCTATGCGCTCACAAACCCCGCCGTAAATACCCATACCACGCGTAGGAACGCGGGAGCGATCATACGCAAATTGCGGATATGTGCACGCACGGCGGAACAAGTGCACGCGCAGCGGGCATGTGTATGGGGTTAGTACATGGTGTATGCATTACAATATTTTTCGACTTTGATATAAGTATTATGGACTTTTACTGTGCCCTGTGGATTCTCTAGCATTCATTACTTGTGTTACATATTACTATGGACTTCCTTTTATGCCTGCATGCTGTTCAGCTTTATTGTGCAAATCCTGCAATCTGAGTTCCGTGGATTATATTACTTTGGTTCCTTGTTCAACTATCTCATTACTCTGCTGCAAGTGTCAGTCTGAAAAACCATTTACTCTCTGCTCATATTGTACCCTGGATTGTTACTGTGATTCCTCTGCCATACCTTATTATACCACTGCTATAATAAAGTACTTAGTATTCCTGCACTTCTGTGGACATTCATTACCTGCAACAGTGAATGTGATACATTCTAGTCCTGTATTCAAATCCTGGCTCATAGCTGTGTTATATTACTCATCTGCAGTCCATAATCAGTGTAAAGTATGGTGCTGCACATTCCAGTATTAAAGGGAGAGTCCATAGTCTGCTAAACTTTAATTCTGCTACAACTCGCTCAAGTTATTACAGTATTCCACAGTCAAGTCTGGTTAACCATTTCTATGTCACTCTGCATCTGCCTACACCTCCAGTAGTAATCCTCTCCTTGTAATTCACCTGCCAAACATTAGAGGCAGGTGAATTGTAACACTTTGTAACTGTACGAGTGTATTTTCTAGCAAGATCCCACTCCTCGTCATCCATAGGACCCAGGTCAGCCTCCCAGCGCACTCGGAGATGAGAGAGAGGATCCGTGTGAAGCTGAGCAATAAGAAAGGAGTTAGCCAAAGAGACAGTCCTAAGACGTCCAAGGCTGAGAAGAAAGGTTTTAGTAGGGAAACCATTAATTGAGGGTGGGGAGACCCCAAATTGCGTTTGGAGAGCATGCCTGAGTTGAAGGTATCTACAGAAAAAGGAGTTGGGCAGACTAAACTCTCCCTTAAGTTGTTGAAACGATTTTAATACGCCATTACAATACACCTGGGATAAGGACACGACAGCCCTAGGGGCCCATGACGACCGTCCTTCAAAAGAGGTCAACTCAGGAAGCCAACGTGAATGTCAGAGGGGGGTGTCTGGGTCCAAATCCGTAAATCTAGCTAATTTACAGAGTGTCTGCCAAATTTCAACAGATTGGAAATCGATAGGGGGAGAGTATGTAGATACAGATCCACTCAGTAAAACCTGCATGGGAGTGAGTACAGTAAAAGTGAATAAACTCACAATGCAGTGAGCAAGCTTTCGTATCCTGTAACCAAACCCGTATATGCGACATTTGAGCAGCATAATAATACAATCGAAAGTTGGGGAGTGCCAGCCCCCCATCCTCCCTGGGCCTAGTGAGAGTAGCCAACTGAATTTTAGGCCTTTTATTGGCCCATACTAAAGAGGAGAGCACACTAATCTGCTTCCTACAAAAAATAAGGGAATACGTACACCGGAGACTGCAAAAGAAGATACAAAATTTTCGGTAATATCACCATTTTAACTAAGTTGACCCTGCCGGTTACCGTCAAGGGTAGCTTGCACCAAACTTTGGACCTTAGTATGGTATACTGCATTAAGGGATCCAAGTTCAAAGGAACATACTCGGCAGGGATATTTGTAACCTGAACGCCCAGGTATTTAAATTGAGAGGTCCAGCATAAAGGTAGAGAAATCTTCGGGGCAATGGGAGGAGGACCCACCACAGGCATTATATAAGACTTATTCCAGTTTATGCGGAGACCCGAGTAGTTACCAAAATTGTCAATAACCTGCAGGACGAAGGGCATGGAAAGGACATAGTCATGCAAGAATAAAAGGAGGTAATCTGCGTAAAGAGCCACTTTATCAGATCTGGTTCCTGTGCTCAATCCCACTATATCTGAGTGAGACCGAAGCAGACATGCAAGTGGTTCAATGGCCAATGCAAACAATGCCAGAGAGAGAGGACATCCCTGCCTGGTGCCACGGGACAGTGTAAAGGGAGGGGAGACAAACCCATTCACCGAGATCCTGGCACAAGGATGTTGATATAGCAATTTAACCCATTTAATAAATCCAGGACCAAAACCCAAAGCTCTCATAAACCCCCAAAGATGCGGTTACTCCACACTAATCGAAAGCCTTGGCCGCATCAAGGGAGACCAAGACGGGTACACATGGGGAGACTGAAGCAAGGTATACATACGACGTAAATTGATAGAGGTAGACATACCGGGCATAAAACCAGATTGGTTCGGATGTATAATGGTAGATATAACTGCATTAAGTCTAATAGCTAAAACTTTTGCCAGGATCTTTGCGTCTGTAGGGATGAGGGAAATCGGCCTGTATGAATCTGGGGAGGTGGGATCTTTCCCGGGCTTAGGGAGTACAATTATAATTGCCTCCGCCATAGAAACAGGCGGTCTCTCTGTTGCAAAGAACTCTGAATATAGTGCAGAAAGTTTTGGGACAGTTAAGCCTTTTAAGATATCCCTTGTTGCCTGGTTGCTTTCCCTATAACCCAACCTCCATGCTCAGGCATGTCAGTTTTTTGTATGGTGCAGCACCTTTTTACAGGGGGCTGCTATATAGCTGCCCCAAGTACTTTTTTATTTTTTTCTATTTTTACACTGAGCCTGTCACTGCTGGATGTCTATTGGAGCCTGTGTGCTGGAGTCTAACACTCCCCGTCGGGGCCAAAACTCCTGCATGGCCTCTGCCAAGACGGGTACTTACGGCAAGGCCCACACCAAGCGACTAGCACCGCTTTTGCTGGCAACCCCTGGACTGCATGGCTTTCCATTGGGGAGCAGGTAGGAGGGTCCCTGTCTCTGGGACCCGCACTTAAATCGTGGTCCGCCGCAAGTCCCAGGAGAGGGATGCCAGCGCTGGCTGTGGACACTGGCGTCAACCATCTAGACCATCAGAGCATATTTACTATGGGCCTCCCAGAACCAGTGGTTAAAACGCCAGCATAGGGGAGAGAGCGCCAGCCTGTAACCACACCCCCAGCTTTGGGTGCCAGTCTACCGCAGACTTCCCGCTATTTCGCTGTAGCACCATACCCTCCTCCCCTCAGAGGCTCCGGCAGCCATACCAGTGCAAGCAAGACAGGTCTCCAGGAACGCTGGCTGCAGTCTCCCTGTAAAAAGATCACCAAGAAGTCAGGTTTTTACATCACTTATATCCTACCTGCTGAAAAACAAAGCGGAGTAGTTGATAAAGTGCTCATTGCAGTTATATCATTGTATTTCTCTGCATTGTATGTGATTTGTGCTAGTTTCTGCTGTCTAATTCCCAAGTAAGGGCATAATAGTAACATAGTAATTAAGGTTGAAAAGAGGCAATTTGCCCATCGTGTTCAACCTGTATTAAGTTGTGATGAATCTTCATACCCGTTGAGTAATGTTTTATGACTAGTTAACTACTATAACTCATATAACCCCCGGATTAACCATTTTGATATTTTAAATATTACAACCTTGGATATAATTTTCCATCAGAAATGTATCCTTTCCTTTTTAAATCCATTTACAGAGTCCGCCATTACCACCTTCCCTGGCAGGGAATGCCCCATCCAAATTGCCCTAACAGTGAAGAACCCTTTCCTTCGTCGCGTTCGGAACTTTCTCTCCTCCAGCCACAGCGAGTGCCCACGTGTCCTAAAAGAACTGTGTTCTTTAAATAAATAATTCTTCTGATAAATCTTTGTAATGCCCCTTTACATATTTGAAGATATTAATAATATTCCCTCTTAGACGCCTCTTTTCTAGTGTAATACATATACAACCTATTAAGCCTTTCCTCATAATCCAGTCCCTCTAGGCCTTTAATCAATTTAGTAGCTCGCCTTTGGACCCTTTCGAGTTCACTGATATCTTTTTTATACAGTGGTGCCCAAAACTGAACACAATATTCCAGGTGCGGACGTACCAATGCCTTATACAGCGGCATGATTACATCCGAGTCCCTTGTCTCAGTTCCCGTTTTATGCACGCTAGCACCTTACTTGCCTTCATTACTGCGCTTTGACATTGTGTATGGTTATTAAGCCTATTATCAATGAGTACCCCCAAATCCTTTTCCAAATCTATTTTACCTAGTTGTTCCCCATTTAGTATGTAGGCTGCAAGTTTGTTTTTAGTCCCGAAATGCATAACCTTGCATTTGTCTGTATTGAACCTCATTTTCCATTTAGACGCCCAGAGTTCAAGTTTAGATAGATCTTTCTGTAAGGACTCCACATCCAATTCTGAGTTAATTACCTTACACAGTTTAGTATCATCTGCAAAGATTGACACTGTGCTTTCCAGGCCTATTTCTAGGTCATTGATAAATATGTTGAACAGTAGTGGACTGAGTATGGAGCCTTGTGGTATACCGCTGACTACTGGGGACCAGGTTGAGTACTTCCCGTTGACCACTACTCGCTGTACCCTGCTATCCAACCAGTTGCTTATCCATGTGCAAATAGTTTTTCCTAGGCCAAGCTCCTTTAATTTGATGATCAGTCTCCTGTGAGGCACTGTATCGAATGCTTTTGCAAAATCTAGGAAGACTACATCCACTGCTTTTCCCTGATCAAGATTATTGCTCACTTCCTCATAGAAGCTAATTAAGTTAGTCTGACATGACCTGTCCCTCACAAACCCATGCTGGTTCTTGCTAATAATCCTAGCGGACTGTAGATACTCCTGTATGCCGTCCCTTAAAATTCCTTCCAATATTTTCCCCACTATAGATGTTAAACTAACTGGTCTGTAGTTTCCCCGAAAGATTTTTGGATACCTTTTTAAATAATGGCACTACCTCAGCTATACGCCAATCCTTCGGTACCATGCCTAATCTAATTGAACTATTGAAAATCAAGTATAGGGGTCGTGCTAGTTGTGAACTAAGCTCCATAAGAACCCTCGGGTGAAGCACATCCGGACCAGGTGATTTATTAACCTTAATTTTACTTAGTCTCTCCCGGATTACTTCTTCACTTAAACAAGTTTCTAACCATGGATCTTTACTGTCACAAATGTTATGCTCTACTCCCACCAACAGTTCTTCTCTGGTGAATACTGATGAAAAAAAATTGTTCAGTATTTCCGCTTTTTTTCCGCCATTTATCAATTCTCCAAATTCATCTTTTATGGGACCTATATTCTCCTTTTTTAGCCTTTTACCGTTTATGTATTTAAAAAAAAAATTAGGATTGGTTTTACACACTATAGCAATTTGCTTTTCATTTTCCATTTTGGCTGCTCTTATTGCTTTTTTGCATTTCTTATTACATTCCTTGTAATACTTGAAGGACTCTTCCTTTCCATTAGATTTAAATGCTTTGAAAGCCCGCTTTTTTTATCCATTTCTGCCTTAACCTTCTTGTTAAGCCACATCGGCTTGGGTTTAATATTCCTGCGTTTACTGCCCAAGGGATAAATTTATGAATATTGCTATCCAGCAACCCCTTTAAAACATCCCACATTTCCGAAGTATTCTTGTTATTAAACAAAATCTCCCACTTTATGTCATTAAGTGCACATCTAAGCATACTGAAATTAGCCTTCCTAAAATTAAAAGTTTTGGTGGAACCCCTGTAGCTATGTTTCCTGAAACTGATGTCGAATGTGATCATATAGTGGTCACTGTTACTCAAGGTCTCCCCAACTTTAGTGTTTGATATAATATCCGCATTATTAGTAATTACTAGATCCAAGGTAGCTTTACCCCTAGTTGGGTCCTCGACTAATTGAGATAAATAGTGATCCTTTAACATATTTAAGAACCTATTGCGCCTCGTTTTAGCACATGAATCATTACTCCAGTTTATATCCGGGTAATTAAAATCCCCAATCACAAGGGTGTCCCCCAATCCCACAGCCTTTTCGATTTGTTGCAAGAGTTGTTCTTCCTCCTGTATGCTAATATCCGGCTGTTTGTAGCACGTGCCTATGACTAGTTTCTTTGCATCAATACCCCCATGAGGTAAACCAGCACACCACCTTATAAAGTGCAAAACAGCAATATTTTAATGCATCAAAAAGGCAATGAGCCTCTGTATTAGCAGCATCAGCCAAAAATAAGCGCCTTTACATTAGCAGCATTATTGTAATCCATAACAAAGACATCATATTGTTATCAACATACTCATTCATATCTAGGACATCTGTGTAGCTGCACATGGCCATCCCAACAGACCGTTTCGGTTATTTCCTTCATCAAGGGTCAGCCACACAATTAAGCATGCTTGTATAGGTGTTTATACCCAATCTATAACTGCAAATATCACCCACCTGTGTCACAAGGATGCCATCTTTCAGCACAGAATGCCTCTGGCTGGGGAGAACCAAAGATGCTCACCATAGTTCTGCTGTGCCGGAAATGACGCAGCGGAACCGCGACTGTCACCAGGCAACAGGGAACAAACAGTGAGCCTCCGAAGAAGCGCGGAGTTAATCTAATCCACACCTCCGGAAGTGACCACGCGGCTTATAGCAACACTATTCATTCAATAATCACAATAAACAAACATATACTTAATATGCAAAACAGTACACACAAAATACAAACAGAAAAAATAAATAATTTACAATGAAACAGTCCACCAGTATATATCACTATTAATATATAGTGTGAAGGACACAGATGATCCGCATCCATTTATTTAGTCTATAGGTAAGTAGCAGCTTGCATATATGCATGTGTATGAAGATACAGTATGCATAATCAGAGTGTCCTCTCATATATGAAATAAATAGCTATCTTATATATACTGATCTAGATATTCAAAATCTGCTAGACTGTCACATTATAAAGTCTTAAATTGTGCAGTATCCATAATCAAAAAAGGATCTGGACAGAGAAAGACGAAAGAGACTAAAATATGCTCAGGGACCATAAGCATGGAAATGTAACAGCAAAATAAAGTCACATGCGTAAATCTCCATGTACTCCAATTCTACTTAACCGCTGGTGCATAAGTATTCAACAATAAGAGAAATGTACATAAATGTAGTTCAAATAAAGGACGAAAAGGACAGTTCCTCGTTAAGTCTATTGGGTGCAACACTTTTCAGTTTATATATCCATTCACATTCCCGTTGGAGAAGTCGGTGCCTATCACCTCCTCTACGCAAAGGGGGATTGTGATCCACTGGCATAAATTTGAAGTCATTGATGTTATGTCCACAAGCCAAAAAATGTTTTGCAACTGGTGTGCTAGGATCTACCAAAATAGCTGTTTTTTTTTTAATAGAGCTGCAATGCATACCTATACACTCTTCAAGCATGTGTATGGTCTTTTTTACAAGGACAAGAAATAGTATAGATAAGTTGTTCTCAAACTGTGTGCCGTGGCACCCTGCAGTGCCTCGGAACACTAGCAGGAGTGCTTTGGATTGGTGGTCCAGGACCAATTCAATTTTTTTATGGTCTGTGTAATAGGCAAAAACCAGTGCTGGTGGCTGTTAATTTCAAATATGTGTACAAACAGAAGCAAAACCTGTTCCACAGCACACAACTGAACCTAAGGATGACCTATAAACACAATTTACTTCATGTAATTACATAGTTACATAGTCAGTGAGGTTGAAAAGAGGCAAAATGCCCATTGGGTTCAACTTCCTGCTGGAGTAATGGTTTAGTACCAATTGACAGCTATAAATCGTACTACTCCCATATAATTTAATGTCAATATGTTAAAAGCTAAAGCCCTGGATACATTTTTCAGTTAGAAATTTGTCCAATCCGTTTTTAAATGCATTTACAGAGTCTGCCATTATTACTAGAGATGTGCACCGGAAATTTTTCGCGTTTTGTGTTTTGGTTTTGGGTTCGGTTCCGCGGCCGTGTTTTCGGTTCGAACGCGTTTTGGCAAAACCTCACCGATTTTTTTTTGTCGGATTCGGGTGTGTTTTGGATTCGGGTGTTTTTTTCAAAAAACCCTAAAAAACAGCTTAAATCATAGAATTTGGGGGTCATTTTGATCCCAAAGTATTATTAACCTCAATAACCATAATTTCCACTCATTTTCAGTCTATTCTGAACACCTCACACCTCACAATATTATTTTTAGTCCTAAAATTTGCACCGAGGTCGCTGGATGACTAAGCTCAGCGACCCAAGTGGCCAACACAAACACCTGGCCCATCTAGGAGTGTCACTGCAGTGTCACGCAGGATGGCCCTTCCAAAAAACACTCCTCAAACAGCACATGACGCAAAGAAAAAAAGAGGCGCAATGAGGTAGCTGTGTGACTAAGCTCAGCGACCCTAGTGGCCGACACAAACACCTGGCCCATCTAGGAGTGGCACTGCAGTGTCAGGCAGGATGGCCCTTCCAAAAAATACTCCCCAAACAGCACATGACGCAAAGAAGAAAAAAAAGAGGCGCAATGAGGTAGCTGTGTGACTAAGCTCAGCGACCCAAGTGGCCGACACAAACACCTGGCCCATCTAGAAGTGGCACTGCAGTGTCACGCAGGATGGCCCTTCCAAAAAA
Source organism: Pseudophryne corroboree (assembly GCF_028390025.1). NCBI lineage: Eukaryota > Metazoa > Chordata > Amphibia > Anura > Myobatrachidae > Pseudophryne > Pseudophryne corroboree. Next base: position 408,155,878 of record NC_086448.1, read on the forward strand.
CACTCCCCAAACAGCACATGACGCAAAGAAAAAAAGAGGCGCAATGAGGTAGCTGTGTGACTAAGCTCAGCGACCCTAGTGGCCGACACAAACACCTGGCCCATCTAGGAGTGGCACTGCAGTGTCACGCAGGATGGCCCTTCCAAAAAACACTCCCCAAACAGCACATGACGCAAAGAAAAATGAAAGAAAAAAGAGGTGCAAGATGGAATTGTCCTTGGGCCCTCCCACCCACCCTTATGTTGTATAAACAGGACATGCACACTTTAACCAACCCATCATTTCAGTGACAGGGTCTGCCTCACGACTGTGACTGAAATGACGGGTTGGTTTGGACCCCCACCAAAAAAGAAGCAATTAATCTCTCCTTGCACAAACTGGCTCTACAGAGGCAAGATGTCCACCTCATCATCATCCTCCGATTCATCACCGTGTACATCCCCCTCCTCACAGATTATCAATTCGTCCCCACTGGAATCCACCATCACAGCTCCCTGTATACTTTGTGGAGGCAATTGCTGCTGGTGAATGTCTCCATGGAGGAATTGATTATAATTCATTTTAATGAACATCATCTTCTCCACATTTTCTGGTAGTAATCTCGTACGCCGATTGCTGACAAGGTGAGCGGCGGCACTAAACACTCTTTCGGAGTACACACTTGTGGGAGGGCAACTTAGGTAGAATAAAGCCAGTTTGTGCAAGGGCCTCCAAATTGCCTCTTTTTCCTGCCAGTATACGTACGGACTGTCTGACGTGCCTACTTGGATGCGGTCACTCATATAATCCTCCACCATTCTTTCAATGGGGAGAGAATCATATGCAGTGACAGTAGACGACATGTCCGTAATCGTTGGCAGGTCCTTCAGTCCGGACCAGATGTCAGCATCAGCAGTCGCTCCAGACTGCCCTGCATCACCGCCAGCGGGTGGGCTCGGAATTCTGAGCCTTTTCCTCGCACCCCCAGTTGCGGGAGAATGTGAAGGAGGAGATGTTGACAGGTCGCGTTCCGCTTGACTTGACAATTTTCTTACCAGCAGTTCTTTGAACCCCTGCAGACTTGTGTCTGCCGGAAAGAGAGATCCAAGGTAGGTTTTAAATCTAGGATCGAGCACGGTGGCCAAAATGTAGTGCTCTGATTTCAACAGATTGACCACCCGTGAATCCTTGTTAAGCGAATTAAGGGCTCCATCCACAAGTCCCACATGCCTAGCGGAATCGCTCTGTGTTAGCTCCTCCTTCAATGTCTCCAGCTTCTTCTACAAAAGCCTGATGAGGGGAATGACCTGACTCAGGCTGGCAGTGTCTGAACTGACTTCACGTGTGGCAAGTTCAAAAGGTTGCAGAACCTTGCACAACGTTGAAATCATTTTCCACTGCGCTTGAGACAGGTGCATTCCACCTCCTATATCGTGCTCAGTTGTATAGGCTTGAATGGCCTTTTGCTGCTCCTCCAACCTCTGAAGCATATAGAGGGCTGAATTCCACCTCGTTACCACTTCTTGCTTCAGATGATGGCAGGGCAGGTTCAGGCGTTTTTGGTGTTGCTCCAGTCTTCTGTACGTGGTGCCTGTACGCCGAAAGTGTCCCGCAATTCTTCTGGCCACCGACAGCATCTCTTGCACGCCCCTCTCGTTTTTTAAATAATTCTGCACCACCAAATTCAAGGTATGTGCAAAACATGGGACGTGCTGGAATTTGCCCATATTTAATGCACACACAATATTGCTGGCGTTGTCCGATGCCACAAATCCACAGGAGAGTCCAATTGGGGTAAGCCATTCTGCGATGATCTTCCTCAGTTGCCGTAAGAGGTTTTTAGCTGTGTGCGTATTCTGGAAAGCGGTGATACAAAGCGTAGCCTGCCTAGGAAAGAGTTGGCGTTTGCGAGATGCTGCTACTGGTGCCGCCGCTGCTGTTCTTGCGGCGGGAGTCCATACATCTACCCAGTGGGCTGTCACAGTCATATAGTCCTGAGTCTGCCCTGCTCCACTTGTCCACATGTCCGGGGTTAAGTGGACATTGGGTACAACTGCATTTTTTAGGACACTAGTGAGTCTTTTTCTGAGGTCTGTGTACATTTTCGGTATCGCCTGCCTAGAGAAATGGAACCTAGATGGTATTTGGTACCGGGGACACAGTACCTCCAACAAGTCTCTAGTTGCCTCTGCAGTAATGATGGATACCGGAACCACGTTTCTCACCGCCCAGGATGCCAAGGCCTCAGTTATCCGCTTTGCAGCAGGATGACTGCTGTGATATTTCATCTTCCTCGCAAAGGACTGTTGGACAGTCAATTGCTTGGTGGAAGTAGTAAAAGTGGTCTTACGACTTCCCCTCTGGGATGACCATCGACTCCCAGCAGCAACAACAGCAGCGCCAGCAGCAGTAGGCGTTACACGCAAGGATGCATCGGAGGAATCCCAGGCAGGAGAGGACTCGTCAGAATTGCCAGTGACATGGCCTGCAGGACTATTGGCATTCCTGGGGAAGGAGGAAATTGACACTGAGGGAGTTGGTGGGGTGGTTTGCGTGAGCTTGGTTACAAGAGGAAGGGATTTACTGGTCAGTGGACTGCTTCCGCTGTCGCCCAAAGTTTTTGAACTTGTCACTGACTTATGATGAATGCGCTGCAGGTGACGTATAAGGGAGGATGTTCTGAGGTGGTTAACGTCCTTACCCCTACTTATTACAGCTTGACAAAGGCAACACACGGCTTGACAAATGTTGTCCGCATTTCTGTTGAAATACTTCCACACTGAAGAGCTGATTTTTTTGGTATTTTCACCAGGCATGTCAATGGCCATATTCCTCCCACGGACAACAGGTGTCTCCCCGGGTGCCTGACTTAAACAAACCACCTCACCATCAGAATCCTCCTGGTCAATTTCCTCCCCAGCGCCAGCAACACCCATATCCTCCTCATCCTGATGTACTTCAACACTGACATCTTCAATCTGACTATCAGGAACTGGACTGCGGGTGCTCCTTCCAGCACTTGCAGGGGGCGTGCAAATGGTGGAAGGCGCATGCTCTTCACGTCCAGTGTTGGGAAGGTCAGGCATCGCAACCGACACAATTGGACTCTCCTTGTGGATTTGTGATTTCGAAGAACGCACAGTTCTTTGCTGTGCTTTTGCCAGCTTAAGTCTTTTCATTTTTCTAGCGAGAGGCTGAGTGCTTCCATCCTCATGTGAAGCTGAACCACTAGCCATGAACATAGGCCAGGGCCTCAGCCGTTCCTTGCCACTCCGTGTGGTAAATGGCATATTGGCAAGTTTACACTTCTCCGACGACGATTTTATTTTAGATTTTTGAGTCCTTTTTTTACTGATATTTGGTGTTTTGGATTTTACATGCTCTGTACTATGACATTGGGCATCGGCCTTGGCAGACGACGTTGATGGCATTTCATCGTCTCGGCCATGACTAGTGGCAGCAGCTTCAGCACGAGGTGGAAGTGGATCTTGATCTTTCCCTATTTTTGGAACCTCAACATTTTTGTTCTCCATATTTTAATAGGCACAACTAAAAGGCACCTCAGGTAAACAATGGAGATGGATGGATACTAGTATACTTATGGATGACGAGCGACTGCCGACACAGAGGTAGCTACAGCCGTGGACTACCGTACTGCATCTGCTAGTATAGACTGGATGATAATGATATAAAAAATATATATATATCACTACTGCAGGACAGGTATATATTGTATAATGACGGACCTGCTGGACACTGTCAGCACTGCAGACTCCTAAACTACTAGTATGAAGAAGATAGAAAAAAAAAAAACCACCACAGGTAGGTATACAATTATGGACGAGCGACTGCCGACACAGAGGTAGCTACAGCCGTGGACTACCGTACTGCGTCTCCTAGTATAGACTGGATGATAATGATATAAAAAATATATATATATCACTACTGCAGGACAGGTATATATTGTATAATGACGGACCTGCTGGACACTGTCAGCACTGCAGACTCCTAAACTACTAGTATGAAGAAGATAGAAAAAAAAACCCACCACAGGTAGGTATACAATTATGGACGAGCGACTGCCGACACAGAGGTAGCTACAGCCGTGGACTACCGTACTGCGTCTGCTAGTATAGACTGGATGATAATGATATAAAAAATATATATATATCACTACTGCAGGACAGGTATATATTGTATAATGATGGACCTGCTGGACACTGTCAGCACTGCAGACTCCTAAACTACTAGTATGAAGAAGATAGAAAAAAAAAACCCACCACAGGTAGGTATACAATTATGGACGAGCGACTGCCGACACAGAGGTAGCTACAGCCGTGGACTACCGTACTGCGTCTGCTAGTATAGACTGGATGATAATGATATAAAATATATATATATATCACTACTGCAGGACAGGTATATATTGTATAATGACGGACCTGCTGGACACTGTCAGCACTGCAGACTCCTAAACTACTAGTATGAAGAAGATAGAAAAAAAAAAACCACCACAGGTAGGTATACAATTATGGACGAGCGACTGCCGACACAGAGGTAGCTACAGCCGTGGACTACCGTACTGCGTCTGCTAGTATAGACTGGATGATAATGATATAAAAAATATATATATATCACTACTGCAGGACAGGTATATATTGTATAATGACGGACCTGCTGGACACTGTCAGCACTGTAGACTCCTAAACTACTAGTATGAAGAAGATAGAAATATAATGAATGACGGACCTGCTGGACACTGTCAGCAGAATGCGTTTATAGAATAAAAAAAAAAAACACCACACGAGTGTTTAACTTTTTCAGGCAGACAATATACTGGTGGTCACTGCTGGTCAGTCACACTGGCACTCTGGCAGCAAAAGTGTGCACTGTTAAATATGTACTCCTGCTATAACTGCTCCCCAGTCTCCCCCACAATTAAGCTGTGTGAGCAGTGAGCACTATTCAGCACAGTCAGATATACATAGATGATATTATCATGCAGCACACTGAGGCTGAGCACAGATATGGTATGTGACTGTGTATCGTTTTTTTTCAGGCAGAGAACGGATTATATTAAATGATAAATAAAACTGGTGGTCACCACTAGTATAACTATCAGCAAAACTCTGCACTCTCTGAGTACTCCTAATGCTCCAGTAAATCAAGTGTCTCTGTCTCACTCTCTATCTAAACGGAGAGGACGCCAGCCACGTCCTCTCCCTATCAATCTCAATGCACGTGTGAAAATGGCGGCGACGCGCGGCTCCTTATATAGAATCCGAGTCTCGCGATAGAATACGAGCCTCGCGAGAATCCGACAGCGGGATGATGACGTTCGGGCGCGCTCGGGTTAGCCGAGCAAGGCGGGAAGATCCGAGTCTGCCTCGGACCCGTGTAAAAAGCGTGAAGTTCGGGGGGGTTCGGTTTCCGAGGAACCGAACCCGCTCATCTCTAATTATTACCTTCTCCGGCGGTTAGTTCCAAATCTTAATTGCCCTTACCGTGATGAACCCTTTCCTACGATGTGTACGGAATTTTCTCTCCTCTAGCCTCACGCGTCCTATACAGAGTTCTTTTAATAAACAAATATGCTGCTAGCTCCTTGTAATGACCCTTTACATATTTGAAGATATTAATAATGTCCCCTGTTAGTCGCCTCTTTTCTAGTGTATACATATTTAACCTAGTGATATATGTATTATATCTGTTCAAATTTCTCCAAAGGAAACTTCTGGCCTAGAGGTGCCGTGAAAAAAATTCAGATACTCTAGGGCGCCTTGATTCAAAAAAGATTGGGAACCACTGGTATAGATGATATATTTTGACTCTCAAGTCATCCGATGTTTTAAACTATAGCACTTTATTGGATACAACAGATCAGTAAAAATTTGTCAGTTAACACAACGTGAAGATCCTTTTGTAAAGACAGCCAATTTGAAGACTTACTCATTCCCGAACTAATATCTGAGTATGTTAACCGTTCTATAAGATTGCGGTTTCTTTTGTAAAAAAAAAAAAAGTGGTGTTGACTCGCATTTAGAGCCAATCACTGGATCAGATTGGAGTATACAGTATGCCAATGTTTCAGTATAGCTTTTCTGATCTGTTCCCAGGAAATGCAATATGTGGTAGGGAACATCATCCTATTTCCCATATCATCTTTTACTTTGGGAATCAGTAAATCATTTCTTGAAAGTTGTAAACACTTGTCTATTGCTTCCTGTACCTGCTTTTTGTCATAGCCTCTTTGAACGAAATTCTGACCCATGTTGTTCAGGGCTTTTGAGAATTTAGCTTCCTCAGAAGTCATCCTCACAATCCTTACCAGCTGTGAGAATGTTAACCCTTTTTTAAGAGGGTATGGATGGAAGCTCGCTGCTAAAAGGAGAGTATTTTTGTCGATTGCTTTTCTAAAAATGCCAGTCTTAAAGTTGCCATCCTCAATTGATACTTGAACATCGAGGAACTCAATAATTTCAAAACTACTCTTATAAGTAAATTTAATTTCTCTAACGTCCTAGTGGATACTGGGTAATAGTATATTACCATGGGGTATAGATCAGGTCCACAGGAGCCTGGCACTTTAAGAAATCAATAGTGTGTGCTGGCTCCTCCCCTCTATGCCCCTCCTAGCAGACTCAGTTTAGAAAATATGTCCAAGGACCGGGCGCATTCTGTTAATCTCCAGAGAGTTTTCTTCAGAAATTTATTTTAGTTTAGTATTTTCAGGCACACTGGTTGGCAACATGTCTACCTGCGTCGTGGGACTTAAGGGAGGGACCAAACCAACTTCCTAAGAGTCATTGGTTCGTAATACCAGCTGACAGGACACTGAGCTCCTGAGGTGATGTTTCTCACACTCCCAGAGGATGAGCCCATGCCGGTAGTATGCCACCACCCCTTAACAGATGCCGAAGACAGACGCAATGCAAGATGGCGGAATGAAGGGACGGAGATCACCCAGCTACGAGCCGTGGTGCTCATTGGAAACCCATACTGGCAACATGGTAAACGGGGGCTGCGGGCTCTTGTTTTACACTTTAATGGAGAAAGCCAGTATAAAGAAAGTACACAGACCGCGCGCCATTAAGGGGGTGGGGCTTCCTGGAGAGCGGGACCTGAGGCTAAACGGCGCCATTTCCTGCTGCTACTGATAACCGGCTGCATACCTGTTTTGTTGGACAAATGGTCGGGATTTCACCTGCACATGCATCAGCATGTAACTCAGTCACTGAAAGCAGGAATATACCTACTTTGGTGGCTACAAGTTCCCCATCTGATGGAGGGTCGGAGTTTCAACACCCTGTCCTGGACACTGTTGACAACAGATGCCAGCTTCCGGGGTTGGAGGGCTGTGACTCAAGGAGCGCAGTTCAAGGGGATGTTGTCCTTTCAGGAATCTGCTCTTCCAATCAACATCCTGGAACTTAGGGCAATTTACAACGCTCTCATACAGGCCTCATCCCTCCTTCGGAACCAGGCCAAGTGCAGTCGGACAACGCCACGGCAGTAGTGTACGTCAACCGGCAGGGAGGAACCAGAAGCAGGGCCACAATGCGAGAAGTGTCAAGAATACTCCTCTGGGCGGAAACCAACGCAAGGGCCATCTCAGCCGTTTACATCCAGGAGTGGACAACTGGGAAGCGGACTTCCTAAGCAGGCACGGCCTCCATCATCAGGTGTTTCAACAACTCGTTCACCGTCTCAACAAGAAGCTCCGTTGTTACTGCTCCAGAACGAGGGACCCGCATGCAGTTGCGGTAGACGCTCTAATGACACCATAGAATTACCAGTTCGTTTACCTGTTTCCTCCAATTCCTCTAATCCCGAGAGTTCTAAAAAGACTCAAAAAGGAATGGGTTCAGGCAATTCTCATTGCCCCAGATTGGCCTCGACGGGCCTGGTATGTGGACCTCCTTACCCTGTTATTGAAGGAACCCTGGCCTCTGCCACTTCTCAAGGACGTTCTTCAACAAGGACTGTTCATCTATTCAGACTTACAGGGGCTACGTTTGATGGCCTGGAGGTTGAGAGAGAAATTTTAACCAGGAAGGGTCTTCCATCCAAGGTGGTTTCCACTATGGTTCAGGCCCGTAAGGTGGTTACCTACAAACATTACCTCCATTTTGGAATAAGTGTGTTTCTTGGTGTGAGTTTTCTCCTGTGGAATTTTGTCTGGGCCGGTTTCTACTGTTCCTGCAAGTAGGAGTGGATAAGGGCCTATGATTAGGCTCCATTAAAGTTCAGATCTTGGCTCTCTATCTTCTTCCAGAAACAACTGGCGGTATTTCCTGAAGTACAGACCTTTCCTTAAGGGGGTGTTGCACATTCAGCCACCCTTTGTTCCTCCCACTGCTCTGTGGGACCTCAATGTGGTGTTGACTTTTTCTACAGTCAGATTGGTTTGAACCCTTGCATAAGGTTGACTTAAAATACCTGACGTGGAAGACAGTTATGTTACTGGCCTTGGCTTCGGCTCGATGAGTGTCGGAATTGGGGGCCTTGTCCTGCAAGAGCACATACTTGGTGTTTCAGGAGAATAGGGCTTAGAACTCACCCACAGTTTTTGCTGAAAGTGGTATTGGCTTTTCATGTAAATCAACCAATCGTGGTTCCTGTCTTATCCAACATTTCAGTTGATCCAAAGTCCCTGGATGTTGTTAGGGCTTTGAGGATTTACATCAAAAGGACTGCTCGTCACAGGAAGTCTGACTCACTTTTCATCCTTTATGATGCTACGAAAATTGGTCGTCCTTCCTCCAAGCAGTCCATTGCTCGTTGGCTCAAATTGACTATCCAACAAGCCTATGCGTCGGCTGCTCTGCCGCTGCCGAGTTCGGGTTCAGGCCCACTCCATAAGGTCGGTGGGTTCTTTCTGGGCGGCTGTCCGGGGTGTCTTGGCCTTACAGTTGTGCCATGCAGCAACTTGGTCTGGTGTGAACACCTTTGTTAAGTTCTACAGGTTTGACACCTTGGCCAAAGATGACCTTCAGTTTGGTCAGGCGATTTTGCAGGGGTCTCAGCACTCTCCCACCTGTTCTGGGAGCTTTGGGACGTCCCCATGGTAATATACTATTCTATTATTATGTGGAATTTATATCTGGTTACGGTTATCATTCAGGGTGCTGGGGGAAACAAATGCCCTTTTTTCTTGCTTAGAAATACCCCTCCCTTTCGAGCACCTGAATGATATCACTAAGCTAATTGAGCATCTACCAATATATATGTTTGTTGTGAGAGGCAGAGAGGTTCCTGCATTAGGAGGAGGTGCAGGCCCTGATATGCCACATGGAGCATTATGGGGTTGCTCCAAGGTAGGTAGCTCTTAGCTTAGACATATTGTAGTAAGGAGCCATTATCATGTGGCTCCTTGCTGGTTAATCTTAGACCCAGATTGGGGTAATGGAGGTGTGAGGTGTGGTGCCTCTGGACTGGCTGAGCTGGATGGCCTTAGTGTGGCATACCTTTACATTCTATTAACACTTTTCACTTATTAATTTTTTAACACTATTTCTCTATTTTAATTGCATTTAATTTTTGTTTCACTTTCTCTATAGCTTCGGCTTCCTAAATACTAATTTATTAACACTATAGTTTTTTCACTGGTATGCTACGCTGGGCTTTCTGGCTTATGCTGGTGTTTTGGGGTGCCACACCCTGCACCTAGATATAGCGCTAGGGACCCCAAATATACAGAGACGCCTTGATGCGGCTTTGGGGCTTATTCACACATTTGCGCAAATATGTGTAACGAAGATCTCTGAATTCTATTATTATGTGGAATTTATATCTGGTTACGGTTATCATTCTGGGTGCTGGGGGAAACAAATGCCTTTTTTTCTTGCTTAGAAATACCCCTCCCTTTCGAGCACCTGAATGATAATGCTAATTGAGCATCTACCAATATATATGTTAATATACTATTCGCCAGTATCCACTAGGACGTTAGAGAAAATAGGAATTTAATACCTACCGGTAATTCTTTTTCTCATAGTCTGTAGTGGATACTGGGCTACCGCCTTTGTACTTCGTTTTCCTGCTTACCTGGTTGTAAGTGTTATTGGATGGGTTTGTTGTTGCTTCCCTGTTCCATGTTTGATTAGCGTTGCTATCCTTATATTGTTAGCGTTGCTTTCCTCTGCTCTGGTTAGCTCTGCTTTCTTATTGTTTGTGTGTTGGTTCGTTACCTCATCATTTTATGGGTTATATCCTTCTCTCAAAGTATGTCCGTCTCCTCGGGCACAGTTTCCTAGACTGAGTCTGCTAGGAGGGGCATAGAGGGGAGGAGCCAGCACACACTATTGATTTCTTAAAGTGCCAGGCTCACGTGGACCTGATCTATACCCCATGGTAATATACTATTCCCCAGTATCCACTACGGACTACAAGAAAAGGAATTACTGGTAGGTATTAAATTCCTATTTTTCACTTACTTCAAATTTAAAGCGCCAACAAAGAGTTCAAGTTCAGCTTGTGTTCCTATATACGGTTTATCTGTCCCCGTGTTTCTCCTACGTCCTAGAGGATGCTGGGGACACTTCAAGAACCATGGTATAGACGGGATCCGCAGGAGACATGGGCACTTTAAGACTTTAAAAGGGGTGTGAACTGGCTCCTCCCTCTATGCCCCTCCTCCAGACTCCAGTTAGATTCTGTGCCCAGTGAGACTGGATGCACTCTGAGGAGCTCTCCTGAGTTTCTCTGAAAAAGACTTTTGTTAGGTTTTTTTATTTTCAGGGAGAACTGCTGGCAACAGTCTCCCTGCTTTGAGGGACTTAGGGGAGAGAAGCAGACCTACTTCTGTGAGTTTCAACGCTCTGCTTCTTTGGCTACAGGACACCATTAGCTCCTGAGGGTCTGAACGCTAGGTACGCCTAGATGCTCGTTCCCAGAGCCCACCGTCACCCCCCTTACAGAACCAGAAGTCAGAAGACGGGTGAGTAGAAGAAGATCTGAAGACTTCAGTGATGGCTTTGAGGTACCGCACAGCGGCCGCGCTGCGCGCCATGCTACCACACACAGACGGCACTACAGGGTGCAGGGCGGGGGGTGGCGCCCTGGGCAGCATAAAAATCCTCAATATGGACTGGCAATGTGGTTTTTAAGTGCCTAGGCACTAAATCCGAACCCCCGCCAGTATAAATATTTTAAAAAATAGCGGGGCTGAAGCGCGCCATTAAGGGGGTGGGGCTTAGCCCTCACAGCTCACATCAGCGCCAATTTCTCTTCACAGAGCTGCAGAGACGCTGGTCCTTCCTCTACACTGCTGTACTAGTAACTGTGCAAAAGAGGGGGGGGGGGGGAACAGTTATTTTGGTGCTGTATATGTAATTATAAAAGTGCTAATGGGTCTGAGGCTTTATATAAGGGATTTCAGAACCGGGGTAAGCGCTGGGTTGTGAGCTGGCAAACTCCCTCTGTGTTTCTCTGACAGGCTTTACTGTGGGTCTGTCCCCTATATGCCCAGTGTGTTTGTGGGTGTCGGTACACGTGTGTGTCGGCATGTCTGAGGCTGAGTGCTCTTCCCAGGAGGACTCTGGATTAGGGAAAGAAACGGCTGCAGGAGTGACCCTGTCGGCACCGCCGACTCCTGATTGGGTAAATGTTTTGAGTGCTTTGAATGCGAATGTGGCTTTGTTAAATAAGAGATTAGATGAATCTGAATCTCAGAGCCAGGCATGGAAAAAATCCGTGGAGGAGGTGTTATCACAAGTTCAGACCCCCTCGGGGTAACAAATGCATTCATTTACCCAGTTAGCAGATACGGATACCGACACGGACTCTGACTCCAGAGTCGACTATAGTGATGCCAGATTAAATCCAAAACTGGCTAAAAGCATTCAGTACATGATTGTGGCGATAAAAGACGTGTTACATATCACGGAAGACCCTGCTGTTCCTGATACAAGGGTCTGTATGTTTAAAGGAAAGAAACCTGAGGTAACGTTTCCTCCCTCTCATGAACTGAACGCTCTTTTTGAAAAGGTTTGGGAAAATCCTGACAAGAAGTTTCAGATTCCCAAGAGAATTCCGGTGGCATATCAGTTTCCCTCTGGGGATAGGGAAAAGTGGGAGTCACCCCCCACTGTGGACAAAGCCCTATCACGGCTGTCCAAAAAGGTAGCGCTTCCGTCCCCTGACATGGCAGCCCTAAAGGAACCTGCAGATTGTAAGCAGGAAAATACATTGAAATCCATTTATGTCACTACGGGTACGCTGCTCAGACCTGCCGTTGCATCGGCCTGGGTGAGTAGCGCTATTCAAAAATGGGCAGATAACTTGTCATCTGAGATAGATACCCTGGATAGGGATAGCATTCTTTTGACACTGGGTCATATCTAAAGGAAGCTGCGAGGGATATTGGCCTTTTGGGATCAAGGGCCAATGCCATGGCAGTCTCAGCTAGGAGAGCATTGTGGATTCATCAATGGAATGCTGATGCTGACTCTAAGAAGGCGATGGAGTCTCTGCCGTATAAAGGTGGTGTCTTGTTTGGTGACGGCCTCGCTGACCTGGTATCTACGGCTACCGCGGGTAAGTTATCCTTTTTACCTTATGTTCCTGCACAACAAAAGAAAACGCACCACTATCAGATGCAGTCCTTTCGGCCCAATAAATACAAAAAAGGACGAGGGTCTTCCTTCCTTGCTTCTAGAGGAAGAGGAAAGGACACCGGCTGTGGCAGGTTCCCAAGAGCAGAAGTCCTCTCCTGCTTCTGCCAAATCCACCGCATGATGCTGGGGCTCCTCTGCGGGAGCCCGCACCGGTGGGGGCACATCTCAAACTCTTCAGTCAGTTCTGGTCTCGTTCGGCCCTAGACCCATGGGTTTTGGAAATAGTGTCCCAGGGGTACAAACTGGAGTTTCTAGACGTTCCCCCTCACCGATTTTTCAAATCGGCCTTACCAGCTTCTTCTCCGGACAGGTAGGTGGTATGCGAAGCAATACGGAAATTGTGTCAAAATCAAGTCATTGTCAGGGTTCCTTTGTCGCAACAGAGAGAAGGCTTCTATTCGAGCCTGTTCGTGGTCCCGAAGCCAGACAGCTCAGTCAGACCGATCCTAAACCTCAAATCCCTCAATTTCTACCTACGGAAATTCAAATTCAAGATGGAATCTATCCGGGCAGTGATATCCAGTCTGGAGGAGGGGGATTTTATGGTGTCGGTAGACATAAAGGATGCCTACTTGCATGTTCCCATTTTTCCTCCACATTATTCTTACCTGAGGTTTGCAGTGCAGGATTGCCATTCTCCGTTTCAGACGTTGCCGTTTGGTGTGTCCACGGCTCCGAGAATTTTCACCAAAGTAATGGCGGAAATGATGATTCTCCTGCGCAAGCAAGGAGTCACAATTATCCCGTACTTGGACAATCTCCTGATAAAAGCGAGGTCCAAGGAACAATTACTGCAGAACATTACGCTCTCCCTGACAATTCTGCAACAACATGGTTGGCTCCTAAACTTACCAAAATCGCAGTTGATTCCGACGACACGTCTGTCGTTCTTGGGTATGATCCTGGACACGGAATTAGAGTTTTTCTTCCAGTGGAAAAGGCTCTAGAAATTCAGATCCTGGTGAAACAGATTCTGAAACCAGCAAGAGTGTTGATTCATCAATGCACTCGGTTGCTGGGGAAGATGGTGGCGGCCTACGAGGCTATTCAGTTTGGCAGATTCCATGCCAGAGTGTTTCAATGGGACCTGTTGGACAAGTGATCCGGGTCCCATCTGTACATGCACCGACAGATAATCCTGTCTTCCAAGACCAGAATCTCACTCCTGTGGTGGCTGCACAGCTCTCACCTCCTAGAGGGACGCAGGTTCGGGATCCAAGACTGGATCCTGGTGACCATGGATGCGAGTCTCCGAGGCTGGGGTGCAGTCACTCAGGGGGGAAATTTCCAGGGAAAATGGTCAAGCCAGGAAACTTGTCTACACATAAACATTCTGGAATTAAGGGCCATTTACAACGGCCTTCTACAAGCGGAACATCTTCTTCGCGATCTGCCCGTCCTGATTCAGTCGGACAACAGCAGTGGCATACATAAACCGCCAGGGCGGAACGAAGAGCAGAGAGGCAATGGCAGAGGCCACAAAAGTTTTCTGCTGGGTGGAAAGGCATGTAAGCGCTCTGTCAGCAGTCTTCATTCCAGGTGTGGACAACTGGGAAGCAGACTTCCGCAGCAGACACGATCTCCATCCAGGAGAGTGGGGTCTACATCAAGAGGTCTTTGCAGAAGTGACAAGTCGTTAAGGAATTCCTCAAATAGACATGATGGCGTCTCGCCTCAACAAGAAACTTCTGAGATATTGTTCCAGGTCGAGGGACCCTCAAGCAATAGCGGTGGACGCCCTAGTGACACCGTGGGTGTTTCAGTCGGTATATGTGTTCCCTCCGATTCCACTCATTCCAAAAGTGATAAAGATCATAAGAAGAACAGGGGTTCATGCAATCCTCATTGTTCCAGACTGGCCAAGGAGGGCCTGGTATCCAGATCTTCAGGAATTGCTCGTAGGAGATCCCTGGCCACTTCCTGTACAAGAGGATCTGTTACAGCAGGGGCCGTGCGTGTACCAAGACTTACCGCGGCTTTGTTTGACGGCTTGGAGGTTGAACGCCGGATCCTAGCCCGAAAGGGTATTCCCAGTGAAGTCATTCCCACTCTTCTTCAGGCTAGAAAAGAAGTAACGGCGAAACAATATTACCATATTTGGAGAAAATATGTGTCTTGGTGTTAATCCAAGAAGGCTCCTACGGAAGAATTTCAGCTGGGCCGTTTTCTCCATTTTCTGCAAGCAGGTGTGGATGCGGGCTTAAAATTAGGCTCAATTAAAGTACACATTTCAGCCTTGTCAATTTTCTTTCAAAAAGAATTGGCCTCCCTTCCGGAAGTTCAGACTTTCGTGAAAGGCGTGCTGCACATCCAACCTCCCTTTGTGCCCCTGGTGGCACCATGGGATCTTAACGTGGTGTTGCAGTTCCTGCAATCTCATTGGTTTGAACCTTTACGTAAGGTAGAGTTGAAATTCTTCACTTGGAAAGTGATCATGCTGTTGGCCTTGGCCACTGCAAGGCGGGTGTCTGACTTAGTGGCTTTGTCTCACAAGAGCCCCTATTTGATCTTCCATGAAGATAGAGCGGAGTTGAGAACTCGTTAGCAATTTCTGCCAAAAGTGGTGTCATCGTTTCACATGAACCAACCTATTGTGGTGCCAGTGGCTACTGACACCTTAGCGGAATCAAAGTCTCTAGATGTGGTCAAAGCTTTGAAAATTTATGTAGCCAGAACGGCTCAGATTAGGAAAACGGAGGCTCTGTTTGTCCTGTATGACCCCAACAAGGGCCTATATTTACTAAAAATCCGAGTTTGCCCGATTTGTGTGTTTTTTTCTAAGTCCCAATCCAGAAATTCACTAAGCACCAATCTCTGCAGTGTTTGGACTATTCGTAATGGTTTGATTTGCAAAGTTCAGAAATACGAATGAATAGACCATCGGTCAAACGCGGCTGTTATTTCATACAATACGGGAATTCACTATTCATTCGTATTTGGGTGTTAGTCTCTGAGTGCTCAAATGCGGTCGTATTTTTTTGCGAATCGTTAAAAAAAGCGGCAAAAAAATAGACATGCTTTTTTCAGGCGTGTTTACATGTGTTGCAACTCAAAAATCAATCACACCTGAATACGGATGCCTATAAAAGGATGTTAGGCCCAATTCAATCCACCTACACTCAGAAATGGCAGCAGGACTGTGGACCAATGATATTTTGTGTACTGTGGGATTCCTCAGACTCAGACATCAGCCTATAAGTAACCAGGGCCAACAAACTGAACATGGTCAGCAGGTTGTACAGGTTCCGCGGAGGCTGCGCAGGCCTCGTTTTTTTAGGGGGCGTTTAAACTTGAACGCATTGTCCGATGATATGGTCATACAGATGTTCCGTCTAAATCGTAACAACATTTTCCGTCTGTATGACCTTGTCAAACTTGGCCTAGACCCTGAGATAGCACGCTGTCGCTCTGTCTCAGGCCTGCACAAACTCCTGGCTGTGTTGCACTTTATGGCTACTGGTAGCTTTCAGGCTGTGTCTGGGGATGTCATAGGAATCTCACAGCCCTCATTTTTGAGAATATTAACACAGGTGATGTATACCTAACTACCTCTTCTTCTTTTTTTTTTTTTTTATTTCTCGGTGAACAGTTCTGTCCTAAAATCTCATGTTTATTGTTCTTTCAAATATACACACAGGTGTTGGCTGTTTTGCAGCCCCACATCGATGCCTCAATCTGCTTCCCTACCCAGGAGTCTCAGTGGCATGCTGTCAGGGTAGATTTCTATGAGCTGGCTGGCATGCCCAATGTGCTTGGAGCCATAGATTGCACACACATTCAGCTGAGACCACCTAGGGGCAGGCAGCACATATATACTAATCGCCATTTCGAACACTCCACAAATGTGCAGGTGGTTTGTGATGCAAATCTCAAAATAATGAGTGTTGTTGCTGGTTACCCTGGGGGCTGCCATGACTCCTTCATCCTCAGTCAGTCATCCCTCTTTGATAAGTTTGAGGATGGACAAATGCCAGATGGATGGCTGCTGGATATGTAATTTGATATGTGTAGGCCTGCGTATACTTTGTCCAAATACAGGGGCAGATGTATTAACCTGTAGAAGGCATAAGGAAGTGAGAAACCAGTGATATGTGCAAGGTGATAAAGGCACCAGCCAATCAGCTCCAATATGTAAATGAACATTTAGGAACAGATTGTCCGCTGCCTTTATTACCTTGCATATATCACTGGTTTATCACTTCCTTATGCCTTCTACAGGTTAATACATCTGCCCCACAGTGTGTTACTTATGTGTTGCTGTATCTTAACATGAATCACGTTACTATATCTGTCTTTTAGGTGATGGAGGATATGGCTGTTTCTCTTGGCTTCTAACTCCATTGTCCCGACCTGATACCCCTGCTGAACATAATTACAATCATGCACATAAGTCCATGCGGAATGTGATAGATGTTTTGGTGTGCTGAAATCTAGGTTTCGGTGTCTGGATAAGTCTGGTGGCCTTTTGTTGTATAGTCCCTCGAAGGTGACTCAAATTGTGTTCTGCTGCTGCTTTCTTCATAACATGTGTTTGCAACAACATCTGCCACATGTTGAGGAGGAGGAGGAGGATGAAGAAAGCAGCCAGCAAGCAGAGGAATTAGAGACATCTGGTGATACTTGGAGTACAGATGTAGGGAGGCAGGTTAGGCAAGAGCTCATCACTCGCTATTTCTAAGGTAAGTTTGGTTTGCTTATTTCATTTATTGTGTAATCATAAAAAGATGTTGGCCCATTTTTATTGTAAAAACCATTACTCAGAATGTGTCTGTCTCCTTGAGACATACAAACATACCCTCGCTTTATGCAAAACTAATGTTGCATGTGTATTGTGTTTATTTTAAAAGTCAAAGCAACAGATTATGAGTGGCATGCATTAAGTCTTGATAAGTGTACGTAAACTTGCACTGATAATTTATTACAAGCACACATAATCCACATAGTAATTTATTTAGTATTTTACTTTATGATTGTGTGTAACGTCCTAATGCACAGGTTCTCAAACTCGGCCCTCAGGACCCCACACAGTGCATGTTTTGCAGGTAACCCAGTAGAAGCACAGGTGTATGAATTACTCACATACACATTTTAAAAGGTTCACAGGTGGAACTAATTATGTCACTTGTGATTCTGTGAGGAGACCTGCAAAACATGCACTGTGTGGGGTCCTGAGGGCCGAGTTTGAGAACCTGTGTCCTAAATAAACAGTCCTCAACATATAATATGTTAGCCTTGAGGAATACATGTGTCCCTATGTGTGATGCTCAATCATATTTAAGGGACACAAACTTACTCTCATCCAAAATAATTTATTTCGTAATGTTTGCTGCAGTAAACTTGCTGATTTGTAAGTAAATACACAGTTTGCCACATATATACATTATTATACACATTATTATTTTTTGGTTAAAAATGTATTATTTTTTGGTTTCTGCATCATGTGTAATAACATTATTACTCATTTTTAACACACACAAACATGGCCCAACAATAATGACATTCATTTTGGCAATGAATTATCTCAATTCAATGACAACAAATTAAAAGCTTTTTACGCAACTCAATTGTGTTATTCTTGTAATGTTGTATAGAGAAGAAAGGTAAAATAGTTAACAATCACATTGTAATGTAGATTGGCTGCAGGATAGGAGAATGATTGGAATCTAGAAAGAGTAATGATTAGAAAAAAAATCAAGTGGTATGGTTACTACCTGCTAACATCTATGTGCAGCTCCAACAACATTTCCCTCCTCCAAAAGAAAACAAAGATGGTAAAGAATAAATGTGCGTACTAATTTTATGCTGTTGTTTGTACCACTTATAATTAATGATGTATAAATTGTCAAGGAGCTAAGTGTTATATATATTTTGCCAAACATACACTTACTAACTATTTTGAATTACTTCTCAGAAATGTAAAATTGTTTGTTTTGTGTTATTTTTTTTGGCTGCCTGCTTGTCCTGCCCTTTGCCTTTAGCACTGTCATGTTGTCGTGCTCTGGTGGAGCGTCTTCGTGGTGATGAGACTGGCGTGATATTTGGAGTAGTCGTACCAGTACTGCTGCTTGTTTGCTGTTGGTGCATGGATCTGAGTGTTTCATTCAGGTTAGTGAGGGTGGCATTGAGTTCACGTGTAGCAGCATTTTGATTGTCTACAATTCGGAATAAACTTTCATGAATCTTTTGATTGTTTTGAAAAATGTTCATATAACTTTGCTGTTGTCTGTGCTGTTCTTCCATTAGTCTGTGCTGTTCTTCCATTATGCGCTGTAAGTTGCCCATGACCTGTGTAATGTCTGTATGCATGAGTTCCATGGTATTGCCAATTCTGGTTGTTTGTTCATTTTGTACTCATATTTCTGGTTATTCTTCTGAGGTGACATGGTAGGCTTGCAAACATTTGTGTCTACCTACGCAGGCAATCTTCATTAGTGGCCTGCTTTCTAGCCCAAATGGTCCAAAACACCTGATCAGGGCCTTGTGTTACTGGTGTTGTTGGGCTGTGTTGTGGTGGTGGTGTGCTTTGCTGTGGTGGTGTACTCACAGGTGCTGGGGGGCTGATTCCTTGGCTTAATGGTTGAATTTCTAAGATGATTGTCTCCTCCATGTCACTGTGTTGCTGTTGCGGAGGGATGCTGTTACCAGGACTAGAAGCTGAAATGTCGAAAAATTCGCCGTTAGCTATCTATATGTTTGATAAATGAAAACAAATCACTACACATGGAACACATGTCATTCACTGTTGCTTTCAGATATTCTGCCTAGCAACATCATCACTCATAACTTAAATACATACATATGCCTGTTTGTGGCAAATGTGTCTGGTTACTTAATTGTGAAAGCAAATACTTTAGTTTTATTGTAGATCAGACATACTCCACCATAAAAACACATTGCAATCCATAATGTGTCACCTTATAGCTTTTCTAAAACAAACATAGTAATGTTTTTATATGTATGTGGCAATGTGAGCTCAAACACACATGTGAAAATTTGTGTAAACAACCTTATTATTTGCAAACATTAAACATGAGTTTCTGTTGCAGCATCTTACACACTGTGCTACTGTATGGCTCAAGTGGACATACATATCTTTACTGGATGTGGACAAGGCCATTTTGCTTGGATTCCATTTCATGTTTTACTTACTTCGGTAAGTATATAAGTTTTTGATGTGTTTTGACTTAATGCGGTTAAGAAAAAGTTTGATTATGATCTAAAATTGTTTACATTTATTTCAGTTTGATACTCACAATCAAGATGAGGGGAGTGTGGATGACGTCTTGGAGGTGTGTCCAAAATTTGGAGTGGGGGGACTGAACATACTGTCGATTAATCTTCGTGGCGGGGTAGCCTGCTGTGGTTGGCCCTGGACATCAGGCCTTGCTTTCTTTGCTGCCACAGGTTTTTTGTGGTGATGTCTTACAGAAGTCCCACTTCTGCTGCTCCAGACTTCTTTTGATGGACCTATTAATGAAAGTGAAATTTTGTTATGGCCATTCCTTTACAAACATACCCCCTACTACAATGGACACTTTACCTGCTTCCGCAGCGTCATCATCATCAGATGTGCTGGGAGTTACTGGAGGACGTGTAGTACTGCTTTTTTCAAACACTGTAAAAAAAAAAAAAACACTCATGTATTCATGCTATTGTTGATACATCCACCCATTATGCTTATAAACATGTATTCTTTAAGAAATGCTTGCTTTATTTTTATGAAAAACATAAGGACCGGAAACAAAAAACCACTACATAAAACAATAAACATTGTCCAATAGCAGTAGCGGATCTTGCCATGGGCAAGCAGGACTTTTGCCCGGGGCGCCGCCTTCCGGAGGGCGCAGGGCGCCATCCGGAGGGCGCCGCACCAGGGCAAGATCCGCTGCTGCTGTGTGCCCACCGCTGCCCGCTGCCACTGTGAAGGGAATCTAGACGCGTACGCGTCTAGTTTCCCTTCGTGGAGAGGACCTTTGCTGTGCGGTGCGCGATGACGTCATCGCGCACCGCACATCATTTCAGTCTGTACAGGGGGTGTAAATTACCACGCCCCCTGTACGAAGCCACGCCCCCTATTGCCGCCTGGGGCGCTCAGAGCGCCAGAACCGGCCCTGTCCAATAGCCATATGCACTATGGAAAGTTCAACACAGGAAAACATGTACAGGGCGCTGACATAGGCCACAAGTAAAAATACATACATTAACAACCACAGACACACACATCTTCATTTTGTAATGAAAGGAAAAATATTACAGATGCAATATATAAATTGCTCTGTGATGTGGCACTCCAAACACACATTACCACTATATGACCCAAACAAAAAAAATTTTTTTTTTTTAAATTACACTGCAGTGTTGTCACGGTACAAATACAAACTCAAACTGAACAAACAAATAGTGTTTTTTTTTATAAAAAATAAAACATTCTGTAATAATGACATTACACATGTAAGTGGTTTCCAAACCACTTTCCACTACTCCAGCCTCTAACATGACAACCACTGTTTTTGAAACATTGCACATGGATAACCTAAATATAAAACATAGTCCAAATTAAAAAACAAAAAATGTCCAAAAGGAAAACATTATTGCAGGACAATTCAATGACACACCAAGTCCAAACTACACATGCGAAATATACTGGAAAAAAACACATGACATACAATAAAGTAAGATGTTACATTGGCTTTTGTATAAAACATTACCCAAAACAATGTATTTGCTGACACACACTTGAAGATGGGAGTAATATGCAACGTAACATGACACACATTTAAAAAATAAAATAAAAATAAAAATAAGGTCATAGAATGTTAATGCAAATACACATGCTCACCATTCTTCCTGGGCCTATCTGAATCCCGGACATGGGTTGCAGAGACTACTTCAGGAGGTATTACACTCCGCATGGGCTCCTCATACTCCAGATATCTTGCAATATAGGGCTGGCCACCACCGGTTTTTCGAGCCGACTTCGCCTCCTTGGCCATTTTGGACTTGACACGTCGCTTTATGTCATAGTACCGTTTGCGGCACGTGTCCTCCGTCCGCTTGACCAACCCCTCACTATTGACAGCAGCAACAACTTTCGCCCACAACACCGTCTTCCTCCGTGTTGGCACCTTGGCGGACTCAGGCCCAAATAGCTGCCTCTGATACTTCATCAGCTCACGCACCAATGCCACATTTTCAGCAAAACTAAACTTTACATTCCGCCCAGTCTTAGTAGTGGTGCATGGCTGCGGAGCTGTCTGACTGTCACTATCACTTGAGGCTGCTGCAGCAACCTCACCCACCTCCTCCACCTGACCGACCTCCTCCCCCTCACTCACACCCTCCACCTCACCCACCTCTGAGTCACACATAATTGTGTGTCTAAACACTTAACACAGATAAAAAAAATAGACAAACAACACACTCCTCCACTACCACTACAACTCTCACACACACACACACACACACACACACACACACACACACACACACACACACACACACACACACACACACGGGACTATAAAGAAAAATAACTTGGACAAAAAATGAGACAAAACCACAAAAAACAGGACTACAAGAATGACAAGACGACTTTCAAACACAATACCACACTCAGAAATCGCTACCAACATTCCTCACCAAACCACAAATTCACCTACCTCCACAGCACAACCTCCCTCCTCCTCACCACTAACTAAACCCACTAGGTGCGGACGGTTTGGTGCGTATTTATATGGTTGCGCACAGACACTACTACATCTGAAACACAACCAATCATGAACGGGGATGAAAAACGAAACTAAAAGTTAAAATGCGGCCGGGGTCTTAAAAAAACCCTGCCGCGTTTAACTTAGAAAAAATACCGGTAAAAGCAACCAAAAGACGTACGCAAATGACAATGACGGCCGAGAATGGCCCAAAAAAACCGACTGGCATCGACATCGGAAAACACGAAAACCATAAAGTCGACTGCTTCGTAACTTTGCGTATATAGGCCCTCATTCCGAGTTGTTCGCTCGCAAGTGAATTTTAGCAGATTTGCTCATGCTAAGCCGCCGCCTACTGGGAGTGAATCTTAGCATCTTAAAATTGCGAACGATGTATTCGCAATATTGCGATTACACACCTCGTAGCAGTTTCTGAGTAGCTCTAGACTTACTCGGCATCTGCGATCAGTTCAGTGCTTGTCGTTTCTGGTTTGACGTCACAAACACTCCCTGCGTTCGCCCAGACACTCCCCCGTTTCTCCAGCCACTCCTGCGTTTTTTCCGGAAACGGTAGCGTTTTTTCCCACACGCCCATAAAACGGCCTGTTTCCGCCCAGTAACACCCATTTCCTGTCAATCACATTACGATCGCCAGACCGATGAAAAAGCCGTGAGTAAAATTCCTAACTGCATAGCAAATTTACTTGGCGCAGTCGCAGTGCGGACATTGCGCATGCGCATTAAGCGGAAAATCGCTGCGATGCGAAGATTTTTACCGAGCGAACAACTCGGAATGAGGGCCATAGTTTCAAAAAGTTGCATGAAAATGCACCCGATACAAAACGAGTTTAAACACTACACAAACCGACTCAAACACGAATATTAGTAAATATTGCCCAAGATTGGGGCTCCTGCTTCCAAGCAGACTATTGCACACTGGATCTGTAATACGATTCAGCAAGCTCATTCTACGGCTGGATTGCCGTTACCGAAATCGGTAAAGGCCCATTCTACCAGAAAGGTGGGCTCATCCTGGGCGGCTGCCACGGGGGTCTCGGCATTACAGCTTTGCCGAGCGGCTACTTGGTCGGGTTCAAACACTTTTGCAAGGTTTTACAAGTTTGATACCCTGGCTAAGGAGGACCTCTTGTTTGGTCAATCGGTGCTGCAGAGTCATCCGCACTCTCCCGCCCGTTCTTGAGCTTTGGTATAAACCCCATGGTTCTTGAAGTGTCCCCAGCATCCTCTAGGACGTAGGAGAAAATAGGATTTTAATACCTACCGGTAAATCCTTTTCTCTTAGTCCGTAGAGGATGCTGGGCGCCCGTCCCAGTGCGTACTGTATCTGCAGTCATTGGTTATGGTTACACACGTGTTGTGTTGCGTTTATAGTCAGCCTGTTGCTGTCGTTATTCATGCCGTTGCATGCGTTGGGTTAAATGCCATGTTGTACGGCATGCTTGGTGGTGTAAGCTGGTATGTATCTCACCTTTGTTTAAATCAAAATAAATCCTTTTTCCTCAATGTCCGTCTCCCTGGGCACAGTTCCTATAACTGGAGTCTTGAGGAAGGGAATAGAGGGAGGAGCCAGTTCACACCCCTTTTAAAGTCTTAAAGTGCCCATGTCTCCTGCAGATCCCGTCTATACCCCATGGTTCTTGAAGTATCCCCAGCATCCTCTACGGACTAAGAGAAAAGGATTTACCGGTAGGTATTAAAATCCTATTTTTTCTATGCCCTGTGACCAACTGCTGTCAGGGGTTTTCATTAAACAGTTCAGCATTACTGCAGACAGTTGTCACATACTGTAACAGGATACCACACCCTTATTGTGTACTATGGGGGTCATTCCGAGTTGTTCGCTCTGTATTTTTTTCTCGCAACGGAGCGATTAGTCGCTAATGCGCATGCGCAATGCCCGCAGTGCGACTGCGCCAAGTAAATTTGCTATGCAGTTAGGTATTTTACTCGCGGCATTACGAGGTTTTTTCTTCGTTCTGGTGATCGTAATGTCATTGACAGGAAGTGGGTGTTTCTGGGCGGAAACTGGCCGTTTTATGGGTGTGTGCGAAAACGCTACCGTTTCTGGGAAAAATGCGGGAGTGGCTGGAGAAACGGAGGAGTGTCTGGGCGAACGCTGGGTGTGTTTGTGACGTCAAACCAGGAACGACAAGCACTGAACTGATCGTAGATGCCGAGTAAGTGTGGAGCTACTCAGAAACTGCTAAGAAGTGTCTATTCGCAATTTTGCTAATCTTTCGTTCGCAATTTTGATAAGCTAAGATTCACTCCCAGTAGGCGGCGGCTTAGCGTGTGCAAAGCTGCTAAAAGCAGCTTGCGAGCGAACAATTTGGAATGACCCCCTATGTGTGTGGGTGACTCCCTATCGTTGCAGCTATGTCTAGCAAAGCAAAAAGTCGCAAACAGCCTGACACCCCAGTATTACAGTCATGTAGATTGTGCTCTGCAGGTATAACTGCACAGGATGTAGTACAGAATGGGCTCTATGTAAACTGCTATGCACCTCCTGGCCAGTCAACATCCACAGCACCTACTCAAGAACCCCCATGGGCTTCTTTTACTCAGTTACTGGATACCTTAGTGGATCGGTTAACTCCCCCCATGTGATCCCCCTATGTTAGCACCGACTAATATTGTCCCTATGGCTAACCTACCTTGGATGGATACACTGAATACTATAGTTCAGAGCTTAGCCCAAACAACCTAAACATTACAAAGGATGTTACCCAGGACTAAGGACCTAATTAAGACCTGATCGTTGCTGTGCAAAATCGCACAGCGGCCAATTATGGAACGACTGCACATGCGTACGGATCGTAATGTGCAGGCGCGAGGCCAAAGCGTGAAAAAATCCTGCATCTTTTTTGATCGCTAGGTGAACGCAGGCTGATTGACAGGAAGCAGACATTTGGGGGTGGTAACTGGCCATTTTCTGGGAGTGTCAGGAAAAAACGCAGACGTTCGCAAGCATTTTTAGAGCGGGTGTGTGGCATCAGCTCCGGCCTGATCGGCCTGTTTTTTTTTAGCACTGTAGGAGGAAGTCCTGGGCTATGCACAGACTGGAAGAATCATTTGATGGTGAGTGAGTTGCGAACGGATTTGCAGCTGATCGGCAAGGCGTATGCAGACTTGCACAGGGCGGTTTTTTATTCTGTCTTGGTGGTGACTATCCAATCACAAACCTCTGTAAAGTGGCAGGGGTGCAATCAGGTCTGAATTAGGCCCTAAACCGTCCACTACTAGGATTCCTTCATCTCAGTCCACTGCTATATCAGACTCCAATGAGTCATCTGCTGAGGAATAGGAGGATACAGTCTTTCACTGACTCCTGCATTATGGCAGAAGATTCTCCCAACACAGTGGACGAGGCAACTTTAATTGAGGCAATTAGGCTTATTATATACTTCAACTCACTGAGGATGAACCTGAGCCAGTTGCTAAGAAAACTGACATTTTTAAGCGACAAAAAAGGTTGTTAAATCTGAATTTCCACATTCAGATCACCTTACGGAAATTAGACAGGAACCCTGGAATACTTCGGGTGAGAAGTTTTCTGTGTCCAAATAGTTAGCTTCCCGTTACCCTATTCCTGCAAAGGATTGTGGTAAGTGGGAGGCTCACCCTCTGGTTGATTTGCATATGCCATGTCTGGTTAATATTAGTGATGTGCACCTGAAATTTTTTTTGTCGGATTCGGGGGTGTTTTGGATTCGGGTGTTTTTTGTTTTTTTATTACAAAAAACCCTCAAAAACAACTTAAATCATAGAATTTGGGGGTCATTTTGATCCCATAGTATTAT
Organism: Pseudophryne corroboree; assembly: GCF_028390025.1. Taxonomy (NCBI): domain Eukaryota; kingdom Metazoa; phylum Chordata; class Amphibia; order Anura; family Myobatrachidae; genus Pseudophryne; species Pseudophryne corroboree. The sequence goes on from NC_086448.1 coordinate 408,182,002, forward strand.
TAATCTCTAACCATAATTTCCACTAATTTTCAGTCTATTCTGACCACCTCACACCATTATTTTTAGTCCTAAAATTTGCACCGAGGTCGCTGGATGACTAAGCTAAGTGACCCAAGTGCCCGACACAAACACCTGGCCCATCTAGGAGTGGCACTGCAGTGTCAGACAGGATGGCAGATTTAAAAAATAGTCCCCAAACAGCACATGATGCAAAGAAAAAAAGAGATGCTCGAAGGTCGCTGTGTGACTAAGCTAAGCTACACAAGTGGCCGACACAAACACCTGGCCCATCTAGGAGTGGCACTGCAGTGTCAGGCAGGATGGCACTTCAAATAAATAGTCCCCAAACAGCACATGATGCAAAGAAAAATGAAAGAAAAAAGAGGTGCAAGATGGAATTGTCCTTGGGCCCTCCCACCCACCCTTATGTTGTATAAACAGGACATGCACACTTTAACAAACCCATCATTTCAGCGACAGGGTCTGCCACACGACTGTGACTGAAATGACTGGTTGGTTTGGGCCCCCACCAAAAAAGAAGCAATCAATCTCTCCTTGCACAAACTGGCTCTACAGAGGCAAGATGTCCACCTCCTCCTCATCGTCCGATTCCTCACCCCTTTCACTGTGTACATCCCCCTCCTCACAGATTAATTCATCCCCACCAGGGGCGGATCCAGAAGAAACTGTCAAAGTCAGAAAAATATCCCCATGCACGTTGCCATATTTGCACCGCACACTGGTCTGCGCTGCGCATGCGTACGCTCTCCCGTGAAGGCGCATACCCGCAATAGCGTGCACCCGCGGGCGCACGGTATGCGTATTTACGGTAGAGTTTATGTAATCGTAGCGTGCGACTCATTCGTTACATATTTTCAGTAATAATGTAGTTTGTAGATCATGGTCCCTTTGATAGATTCTGAAAGTTTGGTTAATATAGAATGTCCCTGAGCTGAGGAATCCCTCTTTGTATCGTAGGAAGGGTCTAACAGGAGTCATGCAGTAGTGTTTGGTACCCATCGGAAGAGTATTTAAATAGCAATATTCCGGTGTTGGTTTGGAGCGTATTAATCGCTCGTGCGAATAGTTATGGACATAAGAAGTTTATGTCCATTTCTACTATTTACTCATACTCAGGTATGCGGCGGGAAACCTAGTTCCCCACCCACCTGAGCTGTTTGAAATCGTCACAGCCCACCTGTATGAATCAACCTATGACCTTTTGTTATGATGCAGGGCCGAATTCCGACGTCCAATGGACAATGGGATTGTAGGGACTGTAAGATTGCATTGTGTGTGGGGCATAAATAGGCAGGCCGACCACATCCAGCTCTCACTCTTCAACGGTTCTCATTGCTGAAAATCGGGTGCTGGATGTCCAGGCGCATGCGATCGTTTACCCTTGTGCGTAAGTTTCTCTCCGTAATCATTGTCTTTCCGTGAGCCATTTCTCTCATATATATCTCTCTCTCTCTCTCTCTCTTTTCCTTCTCTCGTATCTCCCATTGACTAGTATTGTATTGTATTAGATCAGCATAGTATTGTATTGTATTTCTTGTATAGTTATTTGGTTAGGAAGTCTCTGTTATATTGTAGTGTATCATTTGTACTGTAATTCTTTTTGCAAGTATAATAGTTATAATACAGATAATAGGCTTTGGACCCTAAACCAGTATCTGTGTATTTTCTCATAGTTTTAAGTGTTCACTTGAGCGTCGGTGACGCTCAAGCAGCTTTGTAGTTAGTCAGGTTACACAAGGTTGCACTTACACCCTGTATTCACATTAAGGTATTCTGTGTATTTCATTAATAATAGGTTTAGACATAAAGGTATAGCGTTGTGAGCGTCTGCGCCGCTGGTGATCTCCTCGTGGTCTCGAGCGTCCGCTACGCCATAGCGATTCATTACGTTAGTCATAGCCAACAGAGTGCTTGTCTGTGATCTCTGGGCCGTGAGCGAACGTGACGCTTGAGCGTCTCGCCTACGGCTGAGCGATCGTTACGCAACTTGCGTACCCTTACGGTACTTCTTAAGTAAACAGCGTACAGTGTTCTTAGACCTCATAAAGGGTTGTATATACGATAAATATTTAGTTTTATCAATTGGCGGCTCGTCCTGTCCTTCACATATCTGCACTAGGTAGATCAGCAGACATTATCCCTCAGCAAAGGGCGGGAGGTTGTCTCGTAGTGCTGACGGGATAAGCGTCTGCTTCGCTTAGATAACGAGTGCTGAAGGAATCCGGGAACCGGAGGTAAGAACAAAACGCTTGTGTTTTTTTTTTTTTTAAACTGTTTATTTTTCTTCTGTCTTGCGTATATACGCACGCATACATATATATATATCTGCACTTCTTTTCCATCTGTGTATTTCATTTGTCGTATATCACCATCCTGTCTGCCAGTTTTTATAGTTGATAGAAAAGTGCTAAAAGAGACTTGCTGTTATTTCATAGTTTAAGGATAGAGGTAATAGTTAAAAGTGTAGACAAACACACAGGTTTGCCTGGGAGATAAGGCAAAGCCAGTGGGGTACGCGGTAGATGATCAGGGATCGTTTACATTGATAAAAGTATATTGTGTTACGGTGGATCTTTGTTTTGCGTACACGTGTCTCTAACAAAGACTAGCGTACGCAATCCAAAGGCCGACGCACGCAGCGTTCATTACGCAACGTAGCGTCCGGTTACGCCCACGTAGCTCAAGTCACGATAAGTTGATTTTTAACGCAACGTGATAAGTAACGCACAGCGGTAAATAGCGCAACAGGCGGTAAATAACGCAAGTCTATTTTTGGAAATCCAAAAATTTAAATTAACAGATCCTGCTCCTAATTGGTAACACAGCTGGGTTGAAGAAAATTTTCTGCGCAGAAATAGAAATAGAAACAAAAGTGTACATATGATGAGTGAGTGTTTTTACAATTTTAAAGGTTGAACCACAAGAAAAGTCGAGTACTCGTGAGGTACATGCGTGTAAGTGACGTGCACGGTGGCTAGGGAGGCATCTCTGGTTAAATACAATTTTGAGCATTAGAGTATAGCAGACCAGGAGGTCATACTGTAACAAGACCAGGAGGTCATACTGTAACAAGACCAGGAGGTCATAACAGACCAGGAGGTCCAGATACAGCCGACAAGGAAGTCCGCTATACAGTTCACAGGCACAACACCGAAAAGGGTTGGTGCAACACCCATATAGGCCATATAAGCTCTGGCTGAAGGAATTCGCAGTCGTAAGTTTCGATTCCATTGGTCTTTCCGTACATAAGCTTAGTTGTTTGTGTACTGAACGACTGGACCGCACGTAAGTGTGTGCAGTAGTTAGTAATCTGACCTAATACCATTAGAGTAAAGGGGTCACAAACGCTATCTGTACACTCTAACGTGATTTGTGTAATTTTTTTTATTTTAAGGGAAGTTCGCTGCTCACTCAGGAACTATCCAGCAACCAATAGTTACTGGAAAGAGTAAGTGTTCTTCGGATAACCCTCACAGGTTCCAGTAAATAGAGGTTCAGGTCGCAGGGGCCCTAGGTCGAGTACGCCAGCACCATATCGGTGTGATCAGGTCGTATAGGTCGGCGTGGGCGAGTGAGTGGGGTACTCGGTAAACCGCCACTGTCAGCCTATTGTTGGCATTTGGTTTTTCGTAAAGGGTTGGCTAAATAAAGCAACACTTTCGAACTATGGGGGCCACTTGTTCAGGTAGGGGGCGATCAACCTCGGTTCGGGTTGATTCAGTGGTCCGGCCAATTGGGTCGGCCAGGTATATCATGTGTGAGAAATATGGAAGTCACACAGAAACTTTATGTGATGAATGGGAGAGAATGACTGTGCATGACGGGGAGAAATTCCCAAGAATAGGGAGCTTCAGCTCAGAAGTGTTACAAAATTTAAGGAGGAGGATATGTCTCATAAAATCAACAAAGAGACGAATTCAGCATTATGATTATTTACAGTTGTGGCAACAGGAAGGTGAGATACAGAGAGGTTTTGCTCAGGCGGCGGGATCTGGCACTAACAGAAAATTAATTGCCACGGCCCCGCCGCCACCATATATATCAGGAGAGAAGTTGATTACGGAGAGAGACGCACTAAGGTGTAACACAAAATCACTTAGTAACTGTGTAAATGTTAATGATAATGTTAACTCATTAACCCATGCAAGTATTAACCCGTGCAAGTTGTACCCTGTTTTGAACTTTCCTCAGGAGTGTGATCAAGAGGACGAATCGGCAACGATTTCAGCGCTCTCTCTAGCAGCCACCATAGCAGAGACCACAGTAGGCACAGCTCCACCCACGAGATTAGTAAAGGTCCCTAGCGGAGGGATAGGTGAGGTCGTATCAACTGGTAAGTACGGCACCATGCATTATGCTGAAACTAGTTCACCACAGCCTGTAGAATCTACACAGAATGAGGTTGTTAGAATCACACCTGTTAGAGTAATAGCAGTACCAAATGGGAAAACAGACGCATCAGGAGCCACTCCCATTAGGAACATCGCCATGTACACTCCATTTTCCCGAATGGAATTAAGGACCATAGTGTCTGAATTTCCTGACCCTAGAAAAGACTTAGTTGCCAGTCAAAAATACATCAGAGACTTAGGTAACACTGTAGAGCCCAACAACAAAGACTGGCAGATATTGCTGAGAGCGTGTTTACCCTCAAATGTCGACGCAACTCAATTTTTAGCTGATTGCGGACTAGATCATGATGTACCTCTTACAGATGTGTACAACCAAGATAATGTGAAAAGAATAAACTTGCAGCTAAAAGAGTATTTCCCAGCAGTAGCTAAATGGAATAAGATATTCTCCATTAAACAGAAGGAGTCAGAGACAGCTGCAGAGTATTTTCACAGAGCATTATTAGAAATGGCAAAATACACAGGTATAGAGGACATTAAAACAGACACAAACCATCGGGAAGTAGCAGTATCGGTACTGATGGATGGTTTAAAAGAGTCATTGAAGACTAGGGTACAGACCACGCAACCTTGTTGGCGAGGTCTGTCTGTGGCTACTTTGAGAGAGGCTGCTATTGATCACGACAGAAACATCACTAGACACAGGGAACAACAAGGTGACAAATTAATGTCAGTAAGTATACAGGCTCTGACCACAAGGCAGCCTTTGTTTGTATCACCAAATCCTGTGGGTAAGTCAAGTATGGTTACTTGTTATTCTTGTCACAAACAGGGACACATGGCACGAGATTGTAGAGTAAAGAATCCACGAAACTCATACCAAACCCCTAGACAACGACACGACACACGACATTGGGAGCAAGGTCCGCAGAAACGGAGTTATGAGCCACATACAGGGGAAACAAAAAGATATCCCCCAAACAGAGACTGGCATGCCTCTGGTAGTTCCCAACTATCTCCCTCACAAGTAGTTGCTGCCAGCGGGATTCAGGGAGGTCACCATACCCAATAGGGGTGTGGCCATACCTGTAATCTGCAGCCAGTAAAATTAATTGCCAACCTTGAAAGTGAACCCGAGGTCGCAATCAATGTAGCTGGTAAAACTTTAAACTTTCTTGTAGACACAGGGGCGGCCAAGTCAGTGATAAATTCGACAGTGGGCATGAGAACCACTGGTAGGACAATTCCAGCCATGGGAGTAACAGGAGTAGTCCAGCACTACCCTGTTAGCAAACCAGCCGAGATTACAATAGGGCCTTTGCATACCAAGCATTCCTTTTTGCTGGCTGCATCTGCACCAACCAATCTCCTGGGAAGAGACTTACTGTGTAAAATGGGGTGCGTCATTTATTGTACTCCTGAAGGTGTATTCTTGGACATACCTGAGAAACACGCTCAGGAAGTGCGAGACATGTTAGACTCCCCATCAAAATTAACGTCACATACCATTATGACAAATAGGAATCCATCCCAAATAGAAGAGATGACATCTCAGATACCAGAGTCACTTTGGACAAAAGACGGACAGGACACTGGATTAATGGCAAACGTAGCTCCAGTAGTGGTACAAGTAAAAAATGGTAGGATAGCTCCAAAAATCCCACAATATCCTCTGAAGCCAGAGGTGGAGTTAGGAGTTTACCCAGTAATAGAGCGCTTGCTACAACAGGGCATTCTAGTAAGAACGTCCAGCACTGCCAATAGTCCCATCTTCCCTGTTAAGAAGAGTGGGGGGAGGGGTTACAGGCTAGTGCAGGATCTAAGGGGGATTAACAAAATAGTTGAGAGTCAGTTCCCCGTAGTGCCAAATCCAGCTGTCATCCTAATGCAAATCCCTCCCACTGCCAAATTTTTCACTGTTATTGACCTCTGCTCCGCTTTCTTTTCGGTACCTCTGCACCCTGACAGCCAATATTTGTTTGCATTCACATACAGAGGAGTCCAATACACATGGACTCGGTTGCCCCAAGGTTTCATAGATAGTCCAAGTATATTTTCTCAGGCTTTGCATGATTGTTTACAGTCTTTCCAACCAGACAGTGGATCAGTATTGATACAGTATGTGGACGATTTATTACTGTGTTCAGATTCACTGGAAGCATCTCTGAAGGATACGAAACAGCTCCTGTTTCATCTTTCAGACACCGGACACAAGGTGTCCAAAGACAAGTTGCAATTATGCCAAACTAAGGTAAAATATTTGGGACACTGTCTAACACAAGGACTGAGACACCTGACCGCTGATAGAATCCAAGCAATTAGAGACATGACACTGCCACAAACCCAGCAACAGATCAGGACGTTTTTAGGAATGTGTGGGTATTGCCGTAATTGGATCCCAGGGTTTTCCATATTGGCGTTACCTTTGCAGGAAATGGTCTCCTCAAACAAACCTGATAGGATCTCGCATACAGACGAATCCGAAACAGCATTTGAGAGACTCAAACAGTGCCTAACGCAGGCGCCAGCACTAGGTATGCCAGACTATGGGAAACCCTTTGAACTATACGGAACAGAAAGTGCTGGTTGCGCAGCAGGTGTACTAACCCAAAAACACGGTGATGCCAGCAGGCCAGTTGCATACTACAGCGCCCAGCTAGACACGGTAGCGCGATCCCTCCCCACATGCTTGCGAAGCGTTGCTGCGATAGCATTACTAGTGACAAAAAGCGAAGACGTCGTGCTAGGCCACAACCTCACAATCCATACGCCACATGCAGTATCAGCCTTATTGAATTCTGCCCAAACCAGACACGTCTCATCAGCGAGGTTTACAAGATGGGAATTGGCACTAATGGCCCCCGTAAACATCACCATAAGGAGATGCAGTGCATTAAATCCTGCAACATATCTCCCAGGTGTGCCTGGTCAGGCACAAAGGGTGGAAGGTGAGAGTGCTGGGGAAGGAGGATTCAATACAAAGGAAGATACACATGATTGTATGGAATATTTGACCCAAAATTTTACCGCAAGGCCTGACATCAGTGACAACCCACTGGAAGATGCAGAACTCACGTTCTACACGGACGGTAGTTGTCACAGACAGTCAGACTCGGGAGACTTGTGTACTGGATACGCAGTCGTAGATGACCAAGACACCATAGAAGCGGAACCGCTAGGCCCACCTCACTCAGCCCAGGTTGCTGAACTGGTCGCCCTAACCAGAGCATGTGAATTGGCTAAGGGTAAGTCAGCCAATATCTACACCGATTCTAGATACGCATTCGGGGTAGTCCATGATTTCGGAGCCCTATGGCGTCTCAGAAACTTCATGACGGCCGCTGGTACACCGGTAGCGCACGCAACTCACATAAAAAGGCTTCTAACAGCGATACAGGAACCCGACAGAGTGGCTGTTATCAAATGTAAAGCACATACATATAGCCAAGACCCGGTATCACTTGGTAACAGCCGAGCAGATGAAGCTGCTAAGTTAGCAGCTGCTACCCCCATACAGACAGACACCACACAACTGATGGTATTTAATACCATCAACACACAGAAGTTGTGTGAGATGCAGAATTTGTGTTCCACACAGGAAAAGGCAGTCTGGAAGGCAAAGGGATATGGCCAGGAGTCCTCAGGGCTCTGGACGGATGGACATGGTAAACCAGTGGCCCCCAGGACATACCTTCCATGTCTGGCTGAAGCAGCTCACGGGCTGACTCATCTAGGCAAGGAGGGGATGTGCAAATTGGTAAGAGCATACTGGTGCGCCCCAGGATTCTCCTCTCATGTGGGTAAAAGAGCAATGTCATGCCTTACCTGTCTGGGAAAGAATATTGGAAAAGCAATACCTACAGAACCATCCCATATCCCACCTGCCGGCGGCCCTTTCCAGGTAATACAAATTGACTTCATTCAATTACCCCCATGTCGAAATTTGAAATATGTACTTGTTTGTATAGATGTTTTCTCGAATTGGGTCGAAGCATTTCCAGCAGCTACAAATACCGCTATGTTTACAGCTAAGAAAATTGTGCAGGAATTTGTATGTAGATATGGTATCCCTAGAATCATTGAAAGTGATAGGGGTACCCATTTTACCGGTGATGTCTTTCAAGGAATGTGTAAATTAATGGGTATTGATAGCAAGCTACACACTCCGTACCGTCCACAGGCGAGTGCGAAGGTCGAAAGAGTGAACAGCACCATTAAAAATAAATTGAGTAAAGTGATGGCAGAGACAGGATTGACATGGCCAGAAGCTTTACCCATTGTATTGTACAGTATCAGAACCACTCCCAGGTCCCCTCTTAATCTGTCCCCTTTTGAAATCTTGTTTGGTCGACAACCGCATGTCATGATTAACCCTCAGGATGATTTGAAATGTAACAATGAAGTAACTGTAAAGTACTTGATTAACATGAGTAAACAGTTGAGGAATCAAAATGATAATCTGAAGTTGGTGATTCCTGATTTACCAGATAGTAATTGTCATGACATTGAACCTGGGGATTATGTAATGATACGAAATTTTCTACGCTCAGGTTGTCTTATTGATAGATGGGAAGGACCATACCAGGTCTTATTGACCAGCACCACAGCATTGAAGGTTGCTGAGAGAGAGACTTGGGTCCATTCATCCCACTGCAAAAAGGTTGCTGATCCAGAGAAGTCCCGTGATAAGGAACAGACGGTAGAGGTTGTATCACTGGAGTGTCTGTTCCAGGAGGACTGAGGCGGCACCTGAGCCTTGAAGACCGAAAGCAGTTGTAGACCCCCTTCTCCCTTTTATTGTTTTCTCCACTTCCCATCCCCCTCTCCCTTAAAAATTTCTTTTTCCCCCTTCTCATTCTTCTCTATTTCCTCCTCAAAGATGGACTTGCCCCAAGAGACTGTGATCCGGATTTTGATGTTAACCATGATGTTGACCAGAGCAGTCTGTTCCGGCGAGAGTACCATAGAGGTCGAGAGAGGTTCTGGAATGGGTTCCGATTATGATGATGGAGGCGCAGTTTTCCAAGATCAACCAAGCCAACAAGCAAAGGCGAGTATCAGAAAACGATCCGATAGAAGAAATTGTGATGGATTGTTAGCTGAAGAAAACTGTATCTGTAGGCTCTGTGACAATTTGATTGAGGATGGGTGCATAAAGAAATGCCAATCCAGTTTTAATATCCATATGGACCGGCATCCATTGAGTGACTATCACTCCTTGGTGGGTAACGTATTAAACCAAACAGATTGTTGGGTATGCTCTCAAGTACCTCAAGGTCATAGCAAATCAGGGCTAGTGCCATTTCCTTTAACGTTAGGGGAGGTACTTGAGCTAAGTGGTGGGAGACCGGTGGACCGGAGGTTTAACATCTCCAGCCCTCCTAGTTTGAAGCTCCACCAATACCATGTGGATAGGTCCCTCTTATGTTTTAATATCTCCAATCCCCGTAAGCCGGGAAATTGGGAAGTGTCATGGAGCAACCTTACCATGACCTTTTCACACAGAGCAGATAGAATGCCTACAGATACAGAGCTTGTACGCCACATAGCCAGTAGAGGAAAATCTTTCCGGTATCGATATACCTTAGGAAATAGGATTACTAGAGTTGGAGAAGTATCACCAGGATACTGTGCACATATCGTACAAACCGATACGTGCATTAAGCAGATGGAAGAATTAGGGTCAGGAGAATTCACCTGGAAGGTGTGTAATATGGTAATGTCCTTCTCTGTCCCATATGTTCTCCCCGATGATGCATATTTCATATGCGGGAGAAAGGCGTACAAGTGGCTTGCCCCAAACTCTGAAGGATTGTGTTATATTGGAAAAGTATTGCCTGAAGTGATGACTGTTACACATGACAAAATGAAGGACATACACCGTGGTGCCCAAGCTCCTTATACTCACACTCATTACGAGCACCGAGTTAAAAGACAACTGTCAGAAAGGTTAGAGCACCCGGCCTCTGATCTTATCCATGAATCCACCGGGATTCAGGTTCTGGTAGCGTTAGATTTCACTCGCACCGCTCGAGGAGTGATGAATTATAGATACATTTCCGCACTCGCCAATTTGTTAGATAATATCACTGAAATGTATGATGACACATTCAGATACACTGGAAGAGAACTTCAAGCTTATAAAACAGAACTAGTTCAGCATAGGATGGTTCTTAATTATCTTACAGCAGTAACAGGCGGATATTGTGTTACATTGGCAACACAGTACGGCATAAAGTGTTGCACGTATATCACCAATAGCACCGAGGATCCGGTAGAGGTCATAGACCAAAAGATGGACGATATTCTCCAATTGAAGTGGGAATTTCGTCGAAAACACAATCTCACCCTTGCTGCTGTAGGTAATGAGCTGACTGGTTGGGTGTCATGGTTGAACCCGCGAAATTGGTTCTCCGGTTTAGGAGACTGGGCTCAAGGAGTCATAATGGATGTTGGAAAGTTCCTCCTATGTATCTTAGGTGTTGTTATATCTATTGGATTGATATTTAGATGCGGGCAGGCTTTAATGAGGTGCAAACAAAGTACAAAAGTGATGAGCTTGAGGAGTGAGGAAACTGTAATTAACCTGGATTTGATTTATGACCCAATGATAGAAACCAGGATGTGATGAAAAATGCGATTATACGGTCCGTTTCTTTCACCTGTTTTTCTGCTTTTCTCCAAGATACAAAGACCCCCTTGGACGAGGAAGTTGACGAGACGCTATACAGACAACAGACAAGCACCAAAGATGAAGTTTTGACCACTTGAGAAATGGACATTTGATGAACTTTGCCATGGATCCCCAGTTTCCCTAGTATTTTTAAACTCACGCTAGCCCAACATTTTTGTAAATCTGATGGCACTGACAAAGCTATTTGCTCATGCCCAAGGAGCAATACAGCGCAAAGAAGACGACTCTCAACAGATACCGAACAAAACTTCAACAACAGATGTACATTTCCCTGACATAGAATACCACCGCATCTACCGTAATTATGTCTTTTCTTCATTTCTACAACCCTCAGGTAATGACACACATAGTCGATAGGGAATACAGGCACAGATATCAACAACCACATACTTCCCCCATTCATGTATCATCAACTAAAATGTGCATCCCCATTTTGTTACAACTGAAAGCCGAAATGAGCTCGGTAAAGTTTGACAGCCCATCCACAGACCTGTACCACGGGATAAGAAGGAATTCAAATGTATACTTCGCAATACCTCGAAGCTTGATTTACCACACGTACGGCACGATGATACATGACCCTCCAAACATGGACTCATACACACATGCTTCTGCTTTCTCACTAGGTCATACCCTCTTCACACCTACTCCTCTCTTCTTCCTCACCCAACCATGGAAATGAATTAACCCCTGACATATATTTTTCTCCTTTTGAAATGTTTTCAGGAGGTGGCAGTTATTATTGACTGCCAAAGGGTGGACTGTCAAAGTCAGAAAAATATCCCCATGCACGTTGCCATATTTGCACCGCACACTGGTCTGCGCTGCGCATGCGTACGCTCTCCCGTGAAGGCGCATACCCGCAATAGCGTGCACCCGCGGGCGCGCGGTATGCGTATTTACGGTAGAGTTTATGTAATCGTAGCGTGCGACTCATTCGTTACATATTTTCAGTAATAATGTAGTTTGTAGATCATGGTCCCTTTGATAGATTCTGAAAGTTTGGTTAATATAGAATGTCCCTGAGCTGAGGAATCCCTCTTTGTATCGTAGGAAGGGTCTAACAGGAGTCATGCAGTAGTGTTTGGTACCCATCGGAAGAGTATTTAAATAGCAATATTCCGGTGTTGGTTTGGAGCGTATTAATCGCTCGTGCGAATAGTTATGGACATAAGAAGTTTATGTCCATTTCTACTATTTACTCATACTCAGGTATGCGGCGGGAAACCTAGTTCCCCACCCACCTGAGCTGTTTGAAATCATCACAGCCCACCTGTATGAATCAACCTATGACCTTTTGTTATGATGCAGGGCCGAATTCCGACGTCCAATGGACAATGGGATTGTAGGGACTGTAAGATTGCATTGTGTGTGGGGCATAAATAGGCAGGCCGACCACATCCAGCTCTCACTCTTCAACGGTTCTCATTGCTGAAAATCGGGTGCTGGATGTCCAGGCGCATGCGATCGTTTACCCTTGTGCGTAAGTTTCTCTCCGTAATCATTGTCTTTCCGTGAGCCATTTCTCTCATATATATCTCTCTCTCTCTCTCTCTCTTTTCCTTCTCTCGTATCTCCCATTGACTAGTATTGTATTGTATTAGATCAGCATAGTATTGTATTGTATTTCTTGTATAGTTATTTGGTTAGGAAGTCTCTGTTATATTGTAGTGTATCATTTGTACTGTAATTCTTTTTGCAAGTATAATAGTTATAATACAGATAATAGGCTTTGGACCCTAAACCAGTATCTGTGTATTTTCTCATAGTTTTAAGTGTTCACTTGAGCGTCGGTGACGCTCAAGCAGCTTTGTAGTTAGTCAGGTTACACAAGGTTGCACTTACACCCTGTATTCACATTAAGGTATTCTGTGTATTTCTTTAATAATAGGTTTAGACATAAAGGTATAGCGTTGTGAGCGTCTGCGCCGCTGGTGATCTCCTCGTGGTCTCGAGCGTCCGCTACGCCATAGCGATTCATTACGTTAGTCATAGCCAACAGAGTGCTTGTCTGTGATCTCTGGGCCGTGAGCGAACGTGACGCTTGAGCGTCTCGCCTACGGCTGAGCGATCGTTACGCAACTTGCGTACCCTTACGGTACTTCTTAAGTAAACAGCGTACAGTGTTCTTAGACCTCATAAAGGGTTGTATATACGATAAATATTTAGTTTTATCAATAATGATAGGGGGGGCATCATGGAAGGGGCAAGTACATTTGCGTGCGGCTTCGGTGCATGTGAGGTGGCGCTTCTTATACAATGCCCACAGTTGTTCCGCTCATTATGCAATGTCCACTGTACTGGTAGTGCCCCTTATATAGACCCCATAGTAGTGGTGCCCCTTATGCAATGCCCGTATTGCCCCCAGTAGTAATGTTGCCTGTAGTAATGCCCCCAGTCATTTAGCGCCCTAGTAGTTATGCCCCCAGTGGTAATGCCCCTGCAGTTATGACCCCAGTAGTTTACCCCCCCTTTAGTTTAGCCTCACAGTGGTAATGCCCCCAGTAGTTTGCCTGCTTGTAGTTTAGCCCCTGTAGTTATGCCCCCCTTGTAGTTTAGCCCCCAGTAGTAATGCCCCCAGTAGTTTGGCCCCTGTAGTTATCCCCCAGTAGTTTGGCCCCTGTAGTTATGCCCCTAGTAGTTTGGCCCCCCTGTAGTTTAGCCCCCAAGTAGTAATGCCCCTGTAGTTACGCCTCCAGTAGTAATGCCCTCCTGTAGTATGCCCCCAGTAGTTAGCCCCTTTGTAGTTGGTCCCCGGTAATAATGTCCCCCAGTAGTTTGCCCCCAGTAGATGCCCCCCAGTAATAATGTCCCCCAGTAGATGCCCCCAGTAATGTCCCCCAGTAGTTTGCCCCCCAGTAGTAATGCCCCCAGTAGATGGCCCCCATTAAAAATGTCCCCAGTAGCTGCCTCCAGTAGTAATGCCCCCAATAGATGACCCCCCAATAGTAATGCCCCCAGTAGATGCCACCCCCAGTAATAATGCCCCCAGTAGTAATGCCCCCAGTAGTAATGCCCCTTGTTGATGCCCCCCAGTAGTAATGCCCCCAGTAGATGCTCCCCCAGTAATAATGCCCCCAGTAGTAATGCACCCCCACCCAGTAGTAATGTCCCTTGTTGATGCCCCCAGTAGTAATGTCCCCCCCTAGTTTGCCCCCAGTAGATGCCCCCGCTGCACTGAGGTAGAGAAAAGAGAACATACTTACCAAGCCACGTTCCCGCTTCCAGACCGCTGCAGTACTCCTCCTCTTGGCGTCCTCTCCTCAGCACTATGAGAGAGACGTCATGACTGACGTCTCTCCCATAACGCACGGCGCACAGTGACAGCGCCGGAGGCAGGAGCTCAGTACTGAGCTCCTGCCTCCGGCTGCCGCTGTGCAGGGAGACGGGCGCCCGCTGGTAACACAATCTCAGCGGGCGCCCGTCATCTCCCTGTGCAGCGCCGGGGGGGGGGGGGGGCAGACGGGGGACTGAGGGACTGGGGACAGAGGCACAAACGACAGGGGGGCACGGGCCCAAGTGCCCCTCCCCTGGATCCACCACTGGTCCCCACTGGAATCCACCATCTCAGGTCCCTGTGTACTTTCTGGAGGCAATTGCTGGTGAATGTCTCCACGGAGGAATTGATTATAATTCATTTTGATGAACATCATATTCTCCACATTTTCTGGAAGTAACCTCGTACGCCGATTGCTGACAAGGTGAGCGGCTACACTAAACACTCTTACGGAGTACACACTGGAGGGGGGGCAACTTAGGTAAAATAAAGCCAGTTTGTGCAAGGGCCTCCAAATTGCCTCTTTTTCCTGCCAGTATACGTACGGACTGTCTGACGTGCCTACTTGGATGCTGTCACTCATATAATCCTCCACCATTCTTTCAATGGTGACAGAATCATATGCAATGAAAGTAGACGACATGTCAGTAATCGTTGGCAGGTCCTTCAGTCCGGACCAGATGTCAGCACTCGCTCCAGACTGCCCTGCATCACCGCCAGCGGGTAGGCTCGGAATTCTTAGCCTTTTCCTCGCACCCCCAGTTGCGGGAGAATGTGAAGGAGGAGCTGTTGACGGGTCACGTTCCGCCTGACTTGACAATTTTCTCACCAGCAGGTCTTTGAACCTCTGCAGACTTGTGTCTGCCGGAAAGAGAGATACAACGTTAGTTTTAAATCTAGGATCGAGCACGGTGGCTAAAATGTAGTGCTCTGATTTCAACAGATTGACCACCGGTGAATCCTGGTTAAGCGAATTAAGGGCTCCATCCACAAGTCCCACATGCCTAGCGGAATCGCTCTGTTTTAGCTCCTCCTTCAATGTCTCCAGCTTCTTCTGCAAAAGCCTGATGAGGGGAATGACCTGACTCAGGCTGGCAGTGTCTGAACTGACTTCACGTGTGGCAAGTTCAAAGGGTTGCAGAACCTTGTACAACGTTGAAATCATTCTCCACTGCGCTTGAGTCAGGTGCATTCCCCCTCCTTTGCCTATATCATAGGCAGATGTATAGGTTGAATTCCACCTCGTTACCACCTCTTGCTTCAGATGAAGGCAGGGCAGGTTCAAGACTGTTTGCTGGTGCTCCAGTCTTCGGCACGCGGTGGCTGAATGCCGAAAGTGGCCCGCAATTCTTCGGGCCACCGACAGCATCTCTTGCACGCCCCTGTCGTTTTTTTAAATAATTCTGCACCACCAAATTCAATGTATGTGCAAAACATGGGACGTGCTGGAATTTGCCCAGATGTAATGCACGCACAATATTGGTGGCGTTGTCCGATGTCACAAATCCCCAGGAGAGTCCAATTGGGGTAAGCCATTCTGCAATGATGTTCCTCAGTTTCCGTAAGAGGTTGTCAGCTGTGTGCCTCTTATGGAAAGCGGTGATACTAAGCGTAGCCTGCCTAGGAACGAGTTGGCATTTGCGAGATGCTGCTACTGGTGCCGCCGCTGCTGTTCTTGCTGCGGGAGGCAATACATCTACCCAGTGGGCTGTCACAGTCATATAGTCCTGAGTCTGCCCTACTCCACTTGTCCACATGTCCGTGGTTAAGTGGACATTGGGTACAACTGCATTTTTTAGGACACTGGTGACTCTTTTTCTGACGTCTGTGTACATTTTCGGTATCGCCTGCCTAGAGAAATGGAACTTATATGGTATTTGGTACCTCAATCAAGTCTCTAGTTTCCTGTGAATTAACGGTGGATACCGGAAACACGTTTCTCACCATCCAGGCTGCCAAGGCCTGAGTTATCCACTTTGCAGCAGGATGAATGCTGTGATATTTCATCTTCCTCGCAAAGGACTGTTGGACAGTCAATTGCTTACTGGAAGTAGTACAAGTGGTCTTCCGACTTCCCCTCTGGGATGACGATCGACTCCCAGCAGCAACAACAGCAGCGCCAGCAGCAGTAGGCGTTACACTCAAGGATGCGTCGGAGGAATCCCAGGCAGGAGAGGACTCGTCAGACTTGACAGTGACATGGCCTGCAGGACTATTGGCTTTCCTGTGTAAGGAGGAAATTGACACTGAGGGAGTTGGTGGTGTGGTTTGCGTGAGCTTGGTTACAAGAGGAAGGGATTTAGTGGTCAGTGGACTGCTTCCGCTGTCATCCAAAGTTTTTGAACTTGTCACTGACTTCTGATGAATGCGGTCCAGGTGACGTATAAGGGAGGATGTTCCTAGGTGGTCAACGTCCTTACCCCTACTTATTACAGCTTGACAAAGGCAACACATGGCTTGACACCAGTTGTCCGCATTTCTGTTGAAATAATTCCACACCGAAGAAGTGATTTTTTTTTTGTATTTTGACCAGGCATGTCAATGGCCATATTCGTCCAACGGACAACAGGTGTCTCCCCGGGTGCCTGACTTAAACAAACCACCTCACCATCAGAATCCTCCTTGTCAATTTCCTCCCCAGCGCCAGCATCACCCATATCCTCATCCTAGTGTGCTTCAACAGTGACATCTTCAATTTGACTATCAGGAACTGGACTGCGGGTGCTCCTTCCTGCACTTGCAGGGGGCGTGCAAATGGTGGAAGGCACAACCTCTTCCTGTCAAGTATTTGTAATAATTAATAGAAAGCGCTATGTAAGCTATATGAATATATGTGGGCGTATGGGTGAAATATGAATGTTATTTAACAAATGCGGTACCTGTAAAAAAGATATTTGATTATTAGAAATGTTTACACTCCTTTGAGAGAGTATTTTATGGAGTAGCCAGCAACACTTCGTTTAATTAGTCCTGGTTTGCAGGTGATTGCCCTACCTTTCCCTGTACTTTGATGTTCCTGAGCCGCTGCGGCTCTGATGTTTCTTTCTGTGCGGCAGCCGGCAGGGCTGTCGGCGCTTTGAGTCCCGCTGCGTCCAGCGGGGCTGTGCGCTGATGTAGTCTCTCTCCTGGCTCCAGGTGCAGCCGTTGTTAGCTGTTCGTGTTGCCGCCGATGATAAGGCCGTGCTGTGGGCTTCCTCCTTGTTTAAAAACGACTCACCAACGCGTTTCATGCAATTAAATGCACTTTTTCGAGGAGTGGAAATGAATGAAATGTCTTTATTGAATTACGTTTTTTTTATATTAAAAAGTACCGGTACTTCCGGCCGGAAATGACATCATTTTTAAGTGGGAACCATATGTTCAGTTCTACACTTATTGGGGGAATAAAAAAGTGGTAATAAAATATATAGTTTAGTAAAAATATATCAGGTACCGCTAAAATGGGGATGTTATTTATTTGTTCTTTTATTTTTATTTATAAAAATAACAAATAAAGGCAAAAATTATTATAAGTTACTACAAAGATATATTTGATGATATTAATAATTTAGTTTTGTCCAAAAAATTATTACCTATATTTTAGTTTCTTATAAATTTAATACTGTTTTTTTTTCGAAGAGATGGGTTTAATACAATTTCTACATTCAGGCCCTTTGGAGTCATGGTTTTTAGATCAAAAATCCATTTTGTTTCTACCATTTTTAATTCTTCCGAAATGTTGCCACCTCTCCAGTTAGGTTGAATTTTTGTAATCACCATGAATTTTGTTCCAGTAGGATTTTTATTGTGAACTTCTGAGTTCTTTATTGAGACCATTCTTCCTGTCAAGTATTGGGAAGGTCAGGCATCGCAACCAACACAATTGGACTCCCCTTGGGGATTTGTGATTTAGAAGAACGCACAGTTCTTTGCTGTGCTTTTGCCATCTTAACTCTTTTAAGTTTTCTAGCAGGAGGATGAGTGCTTCCATCCTCAGGTGAAGCTGAACCACTAGCCTTGAACATAGGCCAGGGCCTCAGCCGTTCCTTGCCACTCTGTGTCGTAAATGGCACATTGGCAAGTTTACGCTTCTCCTCAGACGATTTTGATTTAGATTTTTGGGTCATTTTACTGAGCTTTATTTTTTGGGATTTTACATGCTCTCTACTTTGACATTGGGCATCGGCCTTGGCAGACGACGTTGATGGCATTTCATCGTCTCGGCCATGACTTTTGGCAGCAGCTTCAGCACGAGGTGGAAGTGGATCTTGATCTTTCCCTATTTTACCCTCCACATTTTTGTTCTCCATTTTTTAATGTGTGGAATTATATGCCAGTAATATATCAATAGCAATGGCCTACTACTATATATACTGCGCACAACTGAAATGCACCACAGGTATGGATGGATAGTATACTTGACGACACAGAGGTAGGTAGAGCAGTGGCCTACTGTACCGTACTGCTATATAGTATATACTGGTGGTCAGCAAACTGTGCAAAACTGAAATGCACCACAGGTATGGATGGATAGTATACTTGACGACACAGAGGTAGGTAGAGCAGTGGCCTTCTGTACCGTACTGCTATATAGTATATACTGGTGGTCAGCTAACTGTGCAAAACTGAAATGCACCACAGGTGTGGATGGATAGTATACTTGACGACACAGAGGTAGGTAGAGCAGTGGCCTACTGTACCGTACTGCTGTATAGTATGTACTGGTGGTCAGCAAAATGTGCAAAACTGAAATGCACCACAGGTATGGATGGATAGTATACTTGACGACACAGAGGTAGGTAGAGCAGTGGCCTTCTGTACCATACTGCTATATAGTATATACTGGTGGTCAGCAAACTGTGCAAAACTGAAATGCACCACAGGTATGGATGGATAGTATACTTGACGACACAGAGGTAGGTAGAGCAGTGGCCTACTGTACCGTACTGCTATATAGTATATACTGGTGGTCAGCAAACTGTGCAAAACTGAAATGCACCACAGGTATGGATGGATAGTATACTTGACGACACAGAGGTAGGTAGAGCAGTGGCCTACTGTACCGTACTGTTATATATTATATACTGGTGGTCCGCAAACTGTGCAAAACTGAAATGCACCACAGGTATGGATGGATAGTATACTTGACGACACAGAGGTAGGTAGAGCAGTGGCCTTCTGTACCGTACTGCTATATAGTATATACTGGTGGTCAGCAAACTGTGCAAAACTGAAATGCACCACAGGTATGGATGGATAGTATACTTGACGACACAGAGGTAGGTAGAGCAGTGGCCTACTGTACCGTACTGCTGTATAGTATGTACTGGTGGTCAGCAAAATGTGCAAAACTGAAATGCACCACAGGTATGGATGGATAGTATACTTGATGACACAGAGGTAGGTAGAGCAGTGGACTACTGTACCGTACTGCTATATATATAGTTATACTGGTGGTCAGCAAAATTCTGCACTGTCCTCCTACTATATACTACAATGCAGCACAGATATGGAGCGTTTTTCAGGCAGAGAACGTATAATACTGGTGGTCACTTATCACTGGTCAGCAAAACTCTGCACTGTCCTCCTACTATATAA